>NC_090925.1:970575556-970887769 GCF_040938575.1 Ambystoma mexicanum | reverse complement strand
TAATAATAATAATAATAATATTTCGGGACATAAACTTCGCCCCCATCTCATCGGCATCCCACCTTCAGGTTCACTCTTGCCAGTCTTGTCAATCGTACCTTTCTTATTCAACTCATACTTTGTGGGACTCTCTTCCCTTAACTCCACAATCATTTGTCGGCCAGAGACTTTGACTGTACAGTGGATTTTACAAGACCCCTGTATGACTACGTCAACCCACTTTTCGCCTTCTCCCAAGGCCTTCTGGTTATGGTAGATTCAACAATCTGGTAATCTTCCAGAGTTTCTTGAGTGAGCACCCATGGGGTGCCAAACTCCTCTGCTGCTGTTTTTCCCCTTCTAGTATGAATAGCTCTTCATGCTTTCAAAGTTCAATTAGCCATTTGCTACTTTTCGTTCAACACAGTTTGGTTTCTTATCAACTTTCCCCTCGACTCACTGGCTGTGATGAACCACCTGGTTTCTTTCTCTTTGGAGTCAAGATTGGTACCACAGAGACACGCGTCTCTCCCCAGCTTGGTTATCAGTGGTGGAGGGTCTTGTGTACAGTTGACATCTGCTGCAACATATGCTGGCTATTGCTAGTGGTCTTACGATTCCTTCAATGGAGGATTCACAGGCCTTGGTGGGAAATGGCAAGGTCATTTCTCTCCTTGCCACCCTCTCGGTATTCACTGTCTTTCTCCTCCTCTTGTACTGCTGTGCTGAGTTATCTCTCATGTCATGCAGTCTCCTTGCTTGTCCTGTGCTCTTGTGCCCCACCTTTTACCCCTTGTGGGGAAAGGAAAGGGTTGTCAAGTGTGTGTGATTCTGATCAATTGCCTGAGTCTGCCAGGCCATTGGATTGGGACATGTCAGGCAAACAGCCCTGGGATTAGTCTGTTGTCTTTTGTGGTTTGTGAAAGTTCTTGTGTCGAAAAGGGCAGGGGGTAGAGTATCTGAGTATCCTACATGGTAAGATCCGAAAAGATATTGTAAGACAGGGTCGGTTCGTTAACTCAAAAGGGTCAGATGGATAGGGTTTGTGAAACAGACGGGACTGACCGGGATTATTATCATGAAAGGAATGGGGGGAATTGTGGGAATGGTAGTGTTTTCTCAATGCCATTTGAGAGTTCAGAAAATACTGACCAGTGGGATGTAAAAAAGAATGACCGGTGGTATTCGGGTGCAGAATAGGAAAACAAGGATTCCAGGAGTTGTGATTTATGAGGGTAACAGTGTTCCTAGTTGGTTTACCAGAGTTATAGGGGTGGTAGGATTTTATTAAGGGAGCTTCTTTGTGTGGAAGGGAGGTAGATGTGGAATAACCAAAGAAGATCTCATGGACTTCGTCCTCCTCTTCTACTTCCATGGTAGAATAGTGTGTTTAACCTGGGGCACTTCCCAGAGCATAACCCTGGGTTCCCCTACCCAGGTGATCTTTCGCCGCTCGTCTGCCTTTAGGGTTTGGATAAGAGAGGGACAGTTCTTACCTGGCCACCTGAATAAGGGATTCCCAGGATCTACTTGGGAGAATACCCTCAGGTTTCTCACAGTGTCTATGCCATAAGAGATAACCAAATAACTTTGTTTGGTGGTTACACACTGTGATAGAACTCAATCAAATGAGGACCAGGATCATGGGCAGGTGCATGTTGGTTTGGAAAGGTGGGGCATACTGTCACGTTAATGTTGGGGGACGTAGCAAGTCCCACTATCGGAGGATTGGGGAGATTTCTGGTCATTAACATTTTAGAAAACGTTTTGCTGAGATTGGTAGGGGCACTCGTTCTTCCAATGACCAAGCTCTTTGCAGTAGACCTGTCTTGTGCCCCAGTGAACCCTGGAATCATGGTTGTCCTTGCTGCCTTTGTTGCCACGCCTTCACTGGATGTGGTGCTTCTCTTTCCCTTCCCTGACCTCTACCTCTAAACCCTGGACTAAATCCCCCCTTTGAACAGAACACGTTTTTGCACCTCTCCCTGTAGATATTGCATTTGTAAAGACATCAGTGTACTCGTGATGCTTTCTTTCCTTTGTTACTGGAACGGCACACAATGATTTGCAATCACCACCAGTTCCAAAAACGAATTTTCCTGCCACCTGATGCCCAATGTTTTCAATTGTGCTTGAATCTTAGGTAGTAGACCAGTTACAAAGGAATTTGCTATGTCTCCAGTACCATCCTGCCCGGTTTAATGTACCCAAGTGTTGAGTGAACACTACCTTCAGTCAGTCAAAGTAGTCTTGTGGTAATTCTACTTTATTCTGCTTGAAGTTCACTATCTTTGCCCAATTAGTTCTTCTAGAGCATCTGACTGGAATCATAGCAATCAGTCAATCTCTAGCCTGCTTGAGAGCATCTCCAGTACCGGGATCCAATGCCAGCCAAAGTAGCAAGCTGAGCGATGACTGAGCAACTATCTAACCTCCGATGACATTATCACTCTCATCAGCTGATTCATATGAGCCCAGGTAGGGATGCTGCACTGTATAACAGTGAACATTTTCTCAGTAGAGCGCTGTGGTTCCTTCCTACTATTGGGGATCTCCTTAGCTAAGCTCTGTATACTGCCAAGTGTCCAAGGAACATGGACCGTGAGAAGGCGGGGTTATTCCTCGATGTCGGCTGGGTCTCCTAACATATGTCTGATTGGCTCTTGAATAATTGTGCCATCCCTCCCTTATAGTGCACCTCGTATCCTCACTGATGGAGTGTAAGCGGGAAGCCTGGGGCATATATTGATTCCCTGGAATAACCAGGGTGCTAGGCCTGGGCTGCACTGGTGTAACTTCCACCCATGCACCCTGTCCTGCCATCTGTCCCACCAGCACAGTCGTGTATATGCTGTCCATCAGCTATTTGGGTGCATAGTAACACAGGAGACTCTGCAGCTACCTTGCTCCGGAGTAGCTTAATCTTTACTTTGTGTCTTTTGGTCCCCTTATTTTGTACGTATTCTGCCTAGTTGCCACCTCTTCCAGACATGTAGCATATCCCCCCCTCGGCAAAGGGTTTACATTTCCCTGTTGCCGCTCCAAAGCATACCTCAAAGCCTTTAATTTGTCCACGCTACTCTATTGGGAACTGAGTGTGTCTGTTACTTTTTGTTAGCAAGTGCTAAGGTTCGTGAAACTTGTATCAATATTGAAATAGGTACTGGTATAATGGGCAAGGGTGCACTTAGGATGGGTCTCCATCTGCTGTGACTGTTCTTTACCCATTTCTATTCCTTATTAGCAGCCACAAAGTACACAATCTCCCCTGTACTACACATACTTTGGACCCACTCCTTTGGGTCCATCAGAAGGGAGAGGGTTTACTGAGACTCCTCTGAGTGGTCCTGAAAAGGGCTATTAGGCACTCTCTCTGTATTCACTTAACTTTCCTTGTTTGTTTTCGGCAGTTTTACCTTCCCAATCCCTTACCATGCTTCCCAGTGTATGCACACCGTTCATTCCCTAACTACATCAGAAATTCTCGTATACAGAAATTGACACTTTTAAAGAGCCCTTTACCAGACCTGAAAACCAGATTCCATAAGAGAGCCTAGCAGCTCTTACCAGACTAGCCCTACCCATGTTACCACTGCCAATATTTTGCCAGATGAATCTTAGGATAGACAAAACATAAAAATGCCAATAATGCATCAATAGAACAGGTAAAAAGATCTACAATGAAATAACCAACCTGGAATTGCCATGTTTGCATAACCCTGAAACCAATCCTCTCGTTTAACCATCATTATGAACCCCTTGGTTGTCCTAAGTGGCTTGCACGATTGCACAAATTATAGGGTTCCTTCCCCCTATTATGCCTTGGAGTTTGTATCTAGGACTCCTTACCACTTTCATTTGAGCATGTGGGGCATTCAAGAGTAGGTCATCCACAAGTATGGTGATGCACCTGCATCACACGACAGGTCTGAGTCGCAGCACAAAACTGTTAGAGTAATAAGACTTGCATTCTCATATTCAGTGATGGTATAAACAAAGGTGATTTATTAGAAACTTGCAAGTCAAACAGACAGTATCATGTCTGTTAACCCATTTGGTCTTAACTGACCTGCCCCACACTCTAGACCCGTTCCTTTTATAGCGCATTGAACACATGACCATTCAAACATTGAGAACATCTAGACTAGGCCGTCTGGCCTCTCGCCTTAGACAAAGAGCTTATCCATACATACACCTCAGTCCATCACTGCTATCAATGTTAATAAATGTTGTTTGGCAATGTATTTCCGGTTCACCATAACTTATTAGAAAAACTTCCGGTTTTGTTTGCTCATTTGAGGGGTGTAGTTTCTCTACTCCCATGACAATATCTGGCTCCTCTGAAAGGCTCATTGTTCCTATCCAGCCTGCACAGTTATGATCCACTTCTGTGAGTGCATTTACCTTGTCCCAGCTAACTTGGATGATCAAAGTGCTCATACTGTGCATTTCCTGGCACAAATGCACAGTTCAGTTCATAACAAACAATCACTGTTCATAGTCAACAGGGGAAATGGGGCAGCCTCGAATAGTCTGCTAAAAGAAGAAAAGAATAACAAAACACTGGGGACGAGAACATGGTCCGATATCATAGGAGAGGGCAGTAAGAATTTGTATTTGTTTATTATTTTATTATTTGTATCGTGCCCCGAAACCCTGAGGTAACTGGGCACTGGAAAACTTGAGTGTTACAGGCATAGAAAAAAAAAAAATATTGACAACAGTTAGGAAGACCAATGGTTACAGTTAAGTCTGAAGGCAAGCATTACACATGAGAGCATGCAGTTAGGCAATCATAGGAAGAAGACCTCATGGAGTGATAGCATTAAGACAGAAGACAATAGACTCATCAGATAGGCTTGTTGCTAAGCCAGCTTTTTACTCCAGTTATACCCTTTACTAAGGATGCTCCTGAAAAGAAAAAGTTCTGCTCCACTCCTCTGGCTTTCATCATATGCATTCTAATTATTTATTTATTATTCCACCATGAGTGCTTATATGGGTGTCCCCCTTCAATGGCTGCCTCATATACCATGAGGCTGTGCGTGTTATTCTTACCCAATCCTCTGTAGGTGAGATAGGCACACTTCTCCATTTTGCCCCTGAGATAGTGGATAGTACTGAAAGTGTAAGCTCATCTGTTTCCCAACCTTTTTGTTTTGCTGGTGCCTGTACCCCAGAGAGACGTGAGACTAGAATGTGGAACATGACTTGGATAGTAGCTTCAATTGACCATTTGAAATTCTGGCATTGCCAGTGCACACAAGTGCTGCTGCAGGAGTAAAATAAAACACAATCAGGATGTCTGCCCTACCTTTGGCGCAATTGGGGACTAACATGACGTTCCAAATGAGACCAAATGGGACTTTCCTGAGATTATGAATGGAACCAAAAGTGTAAACTCCTCTGTCGGTCTCAGAGGATGTTTATTGTGGTGCAATACACCATACTTTTTCTGTACTAGTGTATGCACCACAGAGGGACTTTATAAAGATGTGTGGAAAATGAGTTGGATTATGCCTTCAACTGACCATGTGCAATTCTTGCATTCCCATTGCGCACATCATGTGCTGCTACAGGAGTGACAAGACCATGACCAGCATGCTTCCTTCTCCCTATGGCTTTTTGGGCGCAGACATGTTTCTCCAAATGTGGCCAAATGTGTGTTTTGAGCCTCCCGGAATCGCTGCTGTCCCTTCCATCAAGATGAGGTGAGTGTGACTCTACCACAAGCTGCCCACACGGATTCCTGGCTTCTCACACTCCTTTCGTAAGTGTGTCACCTGATAGCACAAGATAAGAACAAGATACGTCTTGTTCCCTTACTTGAGGAGTCAGACATTAACTGGTGTGCCACACACGACAGTGAATTTCTGCCGCTTTCTCCCTGAAAAATCAGTTAAGTGCAACTCTTCCACAAGTTGTCTTCAGGCAGTCCATGCAACACCCACTCTTTTGAGCAAGTTTTTCCTGATAACAAGTGTCTTTTCTTCTCAATTCAAGAGACAGATACTGACTGTTGTGCCACCTGCCTAACTGAATATCTGCTGCTCCATCCCATTAAAATCAATTGAGTGTGACTCTCCCACAAGATCCCATCTGGGATGCCTGGCTCTACCTGCTCCTCCTCCCAGGTATGACCCAATGGCACATGTCTCATCAGCTCACCTCATGATATGAACACTAACCGGGGTATCACATGCCTCTTGAAGGCTCTAGCGAATCACCTATTGGGTATTACAAAGGACTTGATAATGAGACCAAAGCAGGATTATCCCGGAGTGATCCACAAGGTTGAAGCTTTGTAGAGTTCATCTGGGTATGGAGTTAGCAGAAACAAAAAAATGTAGCTTAAGCAATTTTGCCTTTGCAGACAGAACGAGCATGTGCCTGTGCTGAATGCAGCTACATGTTGACTTTGATAAATCAGATGGCTTTTGATCCAGATTAATGAGGATGGGTGAGCTTCTAGCAAAGCCAAGGATGTCCACTCCTGCTGGTAAAATGTGCTATGTTGATAGCACAGAGTCAGTGAGAGTGAACCCCTCGACTAAAAGGTTTAGGTTGTAGGGAGCAGAGACTGAATCTAATTATATGCTGATTACCTCATGGTATACTTTGGAACCTACATTTAAGAGTGTCAACAGACATAGAAATAATTTTGAAATTCAAGCATCACTTCAGTCTGAGAGGGAATTTGGCAAAGTCTTTACTGTTCCCATTGTTTGCAGTTGATACAGCAATACCAGGGCACTGACCTTTTACAGTTGCCCCAACCCCCTTTAAATCTTTAGGGATACAAGTGGGAAGTAGAAAGGACATGTTTGTTGAAGCTAAATTACATCCTATCATTAAATGATTTCAAAGGGGTGTGGCTCACTGTGCTACCTGGTTAATGTCGCCCCTGATATTTTCATCAATGATGGGCTGATAAGGCCTTATTTGAAATGCATAGATCTTAGAGTTACCTGCAGAGGAAATGTTTATGAATAGCCCACTGTTGTATCGAATAGTCCTGTTTGAAGTACACATTTGAGCCATCCTTTTCAATTGGCTGAGGCTCTTGGCAGCTTTCAAAATTATCAGAAATGACTTGATTATATACAAGAAGGTACAGACTAATGCCTCTGGGTTTACTCATGGAATCAGGAGGTCTGCGTGAACCAAGCCTCGAAATATGCAATGATGCAATGATGAAGTTGTTGTTGAGCCATTCAGATGGGCGAGCAACTTAGTTAGTGCTCTTTGACTCATATACAGAGATTATTCTATTGCCTGTGTTTTTCAACATTGTCCAGTTGTTTCAGCAACACCTCAATTGATTTGTTCTTCTTCTGAATCTAGCCCACCTTGGATTATCAGACAATGACCAAGTTGTGAAGTGCTGCCACCCAGAGTCTCAAAATTGTTTGTGCCCTACATTTTATCCAGCATATCTGGCTAGATTACAGCAAGGCCATCATTAGACTGTTCTATGAAGGGGCATAGTGTGCCCAGTCAGATGCAAGTACCTCAAGGGAAGATTCAGGTGTGGTTTTGGAAGAAAATGTGAGGTTTGGCCTTTGCTTGGTGAACATTACCCCCAGTGTGGAGACATCTTTCAATGCAGTTTCCAGGTTATTTTTTGATGTCACAGTGCAGTCATTTGCACAGCTGGCTGAGCCTTTGTCGATCTATGTTAACTTGAGTGGGGCAAGAAGGTTCAGGGTTTAGCAGCAATGGCAATAAGCCTCACTGAAACTCAGGTGTAGACAGAAAACTACTGGAGTAAGTCTTGGTGACTTGGACATGCAACTTGGATGTTCTTTCAGCTGTGATATTTCAAGTAGTGATACACCAACCAGCCAAAGACTAATGTGTTGTGATACTGTGTCGTGCACATACAGCTGAATGCTTATGTTGAGTTGATAGACATAGTGACACCTGATGTTGCAGTCATATACCCTTACGAACTCAATGTATGTTTCTGAGTCTTATGCAATCACGTCAAAGCGTTGTCAGTAACTTTTTGTTTAATGGATATAACCCATCCCATGCAATCAAATACTGTCCAAGGGGTGATTTTACCTGTTTCCGAGGTGGGTAGAGAAAGCATGCTTATGTGTTAGCTTGCCACACTTTAAACTTTGGGCAGAAAATGGTTACATGTGTATGCACTTTTTTGTGCATCATGTAGCCTTGTTGTTTGAGCGGCTAATAGGCTGTAGCATTCTGAGTGTGAGGAAAGGGACACTAGGGGTTGCAGTTATGGCATGGGAAACGAATAGCACTCAGTCCTGTCTTTAGGTATCAAGTCTGCACTTGCATATTCATTCCAGCATCAACAGCATTCCACAAGATGGCTGTGAAGTCCACACGTAAGACTGAGGCTGCAGCCAGCAGCCCAGTGATCTCTCTGGGGGTTGCTGCCCCTGATAGTGTACACTGTGATTCATGCAGCTAACAGCCAGTGTCATCCTCTGAACCTCGCGGCAAAGTGTGCGCCCAGACAGGACCCCAGTGATCTCCCTTGTAGTCCAGACCTTTCCTGTCTCTTGCGTTAACGTGTTGGCAAGGAAGAGCTGCTCCACTTTCTAAAAGATGAGTATCTGCATTCAAGCAGTCACACTGTTATGGGCACCTCGCCGTCTGCCATAATCTCTATAAACTCATGCAACGCAGGGGCGTTTGAACCACAAATCTTTGCAATTACGGTGAGAGAAGCATCGGACCTCGGCACAGAGGTGGCCATCTTGGCTGCACCCCTAGTGACAACAGCTAGAATATCTTTGCCAATCAGCAGTTTGATGCCTATTTGGTGCAGCATTTAGTGTCTCCTGTACATCTATGCAACCCAAAACATCACAATATCTGAGTCATTGCTTCAAATCCAATGGGAATAGCATGTAGCAGTATGTTTCTTGTGTATTACCACGTCTGTGCAGTGACTAGGAATGGTAAACATATGTAAATCAGGCCAACCTAATCCCAAAAGGAACATTCTGGTTTAAATTCAAAGGCACTATTGAGTCAATTTTAGGTTAGCATTTCAGTGTGGTTGCTTGCTCTCTTGTTCTGCCTTATATTTGTATGTATGTGTCTTTAAATTGCAAAACTGTACTCTTCTCCTGTCACTGAAAGAAGTGACTTGCTTGTTCCTCTTGGCCAAGGTTTGCACAGAGCATGTCTTACTTGTGTGAATAGAAACCAGTTCAGGGCGGCAGAATTTCCCACATTGATAGTAGCCTCTTGCACAATATTCTCCATGCCACTTTCATGTCCATTCATTCTGCTTGCCATTGTATTAAACTGACAAAACAGGCATAGGCAAAGCCAGTAGGGTTGGAATGGTTTCAGTGTATAAATATATTGATGGATTGTGGATGGATATGTACTTCGCCATGGGCATTTGTGAGTCTGTGTTTCTTTCAGTGTTGGAAATCACATTTTTTGTTTTATGTTGTTATACAACTGAACTGGATTTTGTACAAGTTTGGAGTGCGGTTGGAAAGGGTTTACCAGATGTGTAGTATAGAAATGAATTCTGCATGAACCTCCACCTAGCCCTTCTGGCCGCTCTGGCCGAATACGTTTGTCGGTATTCATTAGTGTGTGGTGTGCCACGGAGCTAGCTGGCAGTCAATAATCATACACGAACCCATCCCGTGGGTGTGAGGGCATGGGGTTCATTTAAGGGGGGCCCAATTCAGAGTCACCAAACCTCGCAGTAAGATTCAATGTGAGCTGAAGTTTAAGGAATCCCTATAACACACATGGCAAAGCTTTATTCAACATTTGTGTCATCAAAGCAGATTACATGCCATTCAAAAATATTACATAAAAACAGAATAGTGTTAAAAACCATACAACTCTACATCACAGCTAAAAGGGAAAAATCATTTATCAGGATCCAGCCCCTCCCCACCCCCGCCATTGCCGCTCAGACTCTCCCTCCTTAGCCATGCCCTATGCAGATATTTAGCTACAAAGTACAAAAGATTAAGATCTCCACTTTTCAGGCCCGGCTCCAGCAGGGGGGACAGGGGGGCTAGGCCCCCCAGAGCCAGCCTCTGGCCCCCACTAGAAGGGAGGCCATGTCAGTCATGTTTATGACCACCAGGTAGCCGAGGGAGTGCGGGGGTGGATGTCACTCTTAACCACGGGTGCACAACATGGGGCCCAAGTGTGGCCCAGCATGTTGATTTTCCTGCAAGGAGCTACAGCTGTCCTCTATTAGGAAAGTCTTTTTTTGACTTGCCAGTGGGAAATGCTGACCCTCTATTGGTGGACTGCATTTAATACGTGGCTCTTGCGAGTCACGTAGTGCATGGGCTATACCAACGGAGGGCCAGCACTGTGGCTGACATGGCGTGGTATGTTGCCGGGAGGCATTTCAGCCTTGCCACGCCAGCTGCAGTGCAAGCACATCCACCGTGCTGGTAAGTGGGGGCGCTCTCATGTTCTTTATCAGTGTTTGTGTGCTGGGAGTTTGGGGTGTGTGCAGGAGAGTATCCAGCATTGCAACAGTGTGTCGGGTGAAGGGCAAAAAAAGTCCTGCTACTTTCTCCCCCAAATGCAATGTGCGCAATTCCATAAATAGAGCCTCATTCACGCAGCATCCCCTCCCATCAACTTTTTTTTGGTAACATTAGTGGCAGATGGCATTTTAACACCTACACTTGCATATGGATTGCACCAACAGAAGGGGCCTCGCAGAAAAGGACTTTGCAAGTAGCATCATCAGTTTTTAGTACTTAGTACAATGGAAGTGACTTTAGAAAAGGTTGCCATAAGTAAGCCAAGTGGCACATAACTTTGTGGTGCAAAATGCCTAAATTGCAATGTTATTATATAACAACTCTATAGTCATTAGGATTTGTTTTTCATAATTACTTTATAACAGCATGATATGCTAACATAAACTATGAAGTGAATCACTGCAGATAAGGCACAGTGCGATTACATGATTTGCCCAGGATCACACACTTTGGTTCATAGTGAAACCGGGATGCAGACAGAGTCATTTGTTGATGCCAATTCTATTTAGCTCACTGTATTTGTGAATAGGCTCTTGCGCTGATGCAATCCACTGGTCACTCTGTTTGGGGGTGTGTGGGCATAGTGTTTGGTTGGGGGTGGTGGCTATGGGGCATAGTGTGGGGGTGCAGGTAATGGGACACCGTTTTTAGTTGTGGGATTGTGGCCATGGGGTATAGTGTTTGGTTGGAGGGTGGGGGCCATTGGTCATAGAGTTTGGTTGGGGGGTGGGGGCCATTGGGCATAGTGTTTGGTTGGGGTGGGGGCCATGGGGCATAGTGTTTGATTGGGGGGTGGGACCAATGTGGCAAAGTTTGGTTGGAGTGGTGGTGGCCATGGGGCATAGTGTGGGGGTGCGGGCCATGGGGCACAGTTTTTAATTGTGGGATTGTGGCCATGGGGCATAGTGTTTGTTTGGGGGTTGGGGCCATGGGGCATAGTGTCTGGTTGGGAGTGGTAGCCACGGGGCATAGTGTTTGGTTGTGGGTGGTGGCCATGGAGCATAGTGTGGGGGTGCGGGTCATGGGGCACAGTTTCTAGTTGTGGGATTGTGGCCATGGGGCATAGTGTTTGGTTGTGGTTCATGGGGCATAGTGTGTGTTTGGGGGGTGGTTGCCATGGGGCATAGTGTCTGGTTGGAGAGTGGGAGTCATGGGGCATAGTGTTTGGTTGGGGGTGGGGGCCATGTAGCAGAGTTTGGTTGGAGGGGTGGTGGCCATGGGGCATAGTGTGGGGGTGCGGGCCATTGGGCACAGTTTTTAGTTGTGGGATTGTGGCCATGAGGCATTGTGTTCAGTTGGGGGTGGGGGCCATGGGGTATAGTGTCTGGTTGGGGGGTGGGAGCCATGGGGCATAGTGTTTAGTTGGGGGCCATGTGGCAGAGTTTGGTTCAGGGGGTAGTGGCCATGGGGCATAGTGTGGGGGTGCGGGCCATGAGGCATAGTTTTTAGTTGTGGGATTATGGCCATGGGGCATAGTGTTTGGTTGGGGGTGGGGGCCATGGGGCATAGTGTTTGGTTGGGGGGTGGTGGCCATGGAGCATAGTGTCTGGTTGCGGTGTGGGGGCCATTGGGCATAGTGTTTGGTTGGAAGGTGGGGGCCATGGGGCATAGTGTCACATGCAAGAGTGAACCCAATCATAAAGCTAAATTAGGCACAGTTAAGAGATGTCAGTCAAACAACTTTATTCGGCCTAAAAAAGACCATCAAAGTACATCCTACTAAAACATTTCTAAAAATGAGGGTACAATTCTGATACAGAATTACAAAGAATCAGCAACAAAGAAAACAACGGGGCAGAGCAACCAATCCACCCCCTCCATTGGAAGCCCTAAACATATCTTTGGGCCAATAACAAGGTCCCACCATCCCCTTTCCTCCGGCAAAACCCAAGGCGCCTCAGACCCAAGGCAGTCAAATTTGCCCCTGAAAGGGGGTTAATACTGGGAAGAACTCCTGAGGGACACGCAAGAGCAGGAGTGAGGAATAAGCTGGCCATAATGACACTTTTCCTTGGCCGCCCGGGGCCATTGCATTTTTCCGCTACGACCCTTGCCATATGGGTGCCCCCAAAGACTACTTTGACAACATCTGTAGTGGCTGAAAAGTTGGACAGTCTGATACATTTCAGCATGGAGCCCTCGGATACAGCCCCACATTCCCCAACAGCCCTCAACCAATGAAGGCATTTGTTCCGTAGTGCATCCCTTGGTTCTCTAGAGGCAGTGGATAGTTTAGGGACTCCATGAAGAAACACAGTTGAACGGCCACAGCCCTCCGAGGAGTAACGCCCCAACAAGAGCCTCTCCTGACCCGAGTTAGGAGCAATTTCCTCCCTTCCCACTGAACACATATTGCTCTGGACCCCCCTGGGGGTAAGCAATGATGGAAAAGGATTACCCTCCGGGGCTAGGGACTCCCATCGTGAAGGTGGCACTGAAGGAGGAGCCACCGCTGGTTGTCTCCTCAAGGAAAGTGGGGAAGGAGGCGATGGGCCAGAATGTAAGTGATGTGTCCCTTTGTCAGAATCAGAATTCAGCCCCCCTGGCCCAGCCTCTGCTAAGCACATTCCATCCCTCCCCACAACTCCCCTCCCTCTGACTTCCAGCAACCCATTGACCAGAACAAGTAAGAGGTTTTTGACCTCGGCCATCTCAGAACGGAGGTAATGACAGGAGCAGCTTGGTGGAATGGCTGATGCTGTGGATACTGGGGCTTCCATGGGAGCATCAAGCTTAGATGCACTCCCAATACTAGATGGAAGACTGGACTTCACTTCTGTACCCAAACCCGCTAAACCCCCACCCCTAGAGGCCGAAGGCAAAAGCATACAAGAGAGGGGTGGACGACCCTCAGAGAGAACCAATGATGTATGCAGGGCTGATAAAACAGAGTTTGGGTATAATAAGGGAAGGAAAGGGGCTGAAACTGGTAGAGGGGCCAAAGGTTGGGCCAGCGGGACATGCCCTCCAGACAGATTCGAGATGCCCTTGGAGATCTTCTCGCAGCCATTGGCCAGGGTTTCCAAAAGTACGGCTGTGGCGACTGAGTCGAGGCCCCCTCCTGGGGTTAGCAGATTTGCAGGAATCCTTGATTCGTCCGAGAAGGGGCTTAACAGATCCAAAAAAGGGTGAGCAGAAGGAGCAATGGGAACATTGCCACAGGTAGACCCAGAGAGCCGTGTTGAGGTCCCCACCTGCGGTCCAGACTTACAGGGTAGCAAGGGTAACTTGGGTGTATGTCCCCCGGGATCTCCCTCCCTTACGCATGCCGGGGCCGGAGGCAGTTGGACAGGCACTCCATCCAAACCACGGCATGTGGTACCTTCTGTCTGCATAGCCACCGGAGCTTTGCTCAACAGGCCCCCCCTCCGTCTTCTGCCCAAAATAGGCTTCCGATCTCCCAATGGAGCCAAGGGTCCCTGTAGTGTAGAGAGGAGTGAGGATTTGGAGAGATAGAGAGGGGAGAAGGGAGATGAAATATCTCCTCCCACCATGGCTCTTGAGTCAAAACCTCGGGGAGGGTCCACCATTTGCGGGTCAGGTAGGAGGAAGCCTTCCGAATTGGGTTACCAACTGAAGAGATCACGCCACGCCACCCTGCGTGAGAATCTTGTTGTGGGCTTGGCTGTTACAAAGGGCCTCAAGTACTCTGAAGGAAGGTTGGCAGGAATGGTGGTGGCAGGCTTTTGCTCACCTTGAAGACCCACGGAGCAGTCCAGGACGTTATAGGCCGGTGAGTCTGGCCCCCCACGGATCCGCGAACACCCTGCGGGCCGCAAACACCCGCGCCCTTTCTCCCGCGGGCTTCACCCTAGCGGGTGCAGGAGGCGAACTGAAGTAGTGGAGGGGGCGTGGCTTCTGTATGGAGGCCCTCCTGGGCCAAACGAAACACCCTGCGGGCCGCAAACACCCGCGCCCTTTCTCCCGCGGTCTTCACCCTAGCGGGTGCAGGAGGCGAACAGAAGTAGTGGAGGGGGCGTGGCTTCTGTATGGAGGCCCTCCTGGGCCAAACGAAACACCCTGCGGGCCGCAAACACCCACGCCCTTTCTCCCGCGGGCTTCACCCTAGCGGGTGCAGGAGGCGAACAGAAGTAGTGGAGGGGGCGTGGCTTCTGTATGGAGGCCCTCCTGGGCCAAACGAAACACCCTGCGGGCCGCAAACACCCGCGCCCTTTCTCCCGCGGGCTTCACCCTAGCGGGTGCAGGAGGCGAACAGAAGTAGTGGAGGGGGCGTGGCTTCTGTATGGAGGCCCTCCTGGGCCAAACGAAACACCCTGTGGGCCGCAAACACCCGCGCCCTTTCTCCCTCCTTTGCCTTTTGTGGAAACCTGACACAACGAAGGCCATACTCCCAAGAGTATGACCAACTCAAACAGCAAAGTATAGCATTCCAAATAGCACTCCAAAATAATGAGCTTGTGCCTTGCAAATCTAAAGCGGCATAATGCGTGAAATGTTTGAGCACAGTGTTTTTTCTCCTGAAGGATTTGTCTACTTTGTCCACTATTGCCAATATAACCTTATGAAAGAAATTAATTATAAAAATGGAAAATCTGGAGTACAAAATGTATGTTTGAAATACACAAAGACTGGCACACCGAAAAATGTATTTTTTCCATGTGTTTAATAATAATTGAGGGTTGAAGAACACTCCTGCCACTCCTTCGCCTGCCGCTCCTCCCGCATTTAGTTTTCGGCCCACTATTGGCAGCATGTAGGGTACATTCGGCCCTCTGGCAAAATCATTTGTACACCCCTGCTCTAAACATTCAGCAGCAACCTCAGAGACATTCTGAGAGGCTGAATTGTAGGAGGCCTGGCCAGGATTTGTTTTCTTACCCTAGACAATGATTTATGCCCCACAGCCATGAAAGTACAAACGACCAGGGAGATGGAGGGCCATTCACACCTCTAAGTTAGGTAGCACACTTATTCAAGCAGGCTGCCTACAACAATTTTCTGAAACCTAAAATCACAATTTTGGTTCCGTAATTTAAAGTATGATTTCTTTTGTGGGAATATAGTGGTTTTTCACATCATGCTTAATAAAATGGTTAACTATATCAAACAATAAATGACAGGTAAAGTTGCTTTAACACAGATCTCTGCAGAAGGTGTGTCAACTGACGGGGGGGAGCCTTAGAAATGACATTTAAAGTATATATTCTGCTGCATTAACTACTTGAGTATAAGTGAAAAGATAAGGTTGGTAGTAACAAAAATGTAATTCTGGAGGGGAGTGTAGTACAATCAAAAAGTGATAGATACAAATCAATGTTTGAATTAAACATTATCACTACCATTGCTCTGCGCAACATTCCATGCCATCATTCTGTAGTATGTCTGTGCGATTAGAGAAGGGGACAAGACATTAGCAAATGACCTTCGGTGCTGCCACCGAAAGGTGCAGTTAATTCCGAATTGCTAGGTAGTGTTGCATCTGCACTGGAACACAAGTAACCACATGAATTTTTAGGCCCTGTGGTTTAGCAGTTTTGGAAGGGCTTCTGACATTAGTGACAGGGCCAAGGCTGATATGTAAACAATGCAATGGAAGGCTGGCCAGAGCAATGACGGTGGTTCTATTTGATTCAGAGACTTTTTACCTATTAGGTACAAACAGAACTCATGCTGTGGAACACAGATTCAATGGCAATAAACTGTCAGGAGAAACACACATTCTATGGGTGTGTCTGGTCATTTACCCACATAATGACTAGCCATGGCAATGTTAATGCCTCACCACCAAAACATAACCTTTGCAGAGCTCTTTGAGCAAGCTCTCTCACAAAGTAACAACAAACGTGTTACTGTACAGGACCTGCCAGTGTTATATCTAAGCATTCTTTTGAGTGTTTAATTACTTAATTGCCTCTGTAAATGAGCTCTGTAAATGAGCTCCTGTTGTAGTAAAATTCTCTTAATGTCTGTCTTCAGCAAGTTGATTTTATAAGCAATATATTTGTCAATGCCTCTGACTTGCACTGAAGTCCTGTCTTAAACAAGCAATCACAAAGCCAACAGTTTATATGTATTAGCAGACCTTTGCCAGGCAGTGCCATCATATGCCCAGTTACTGGCAGCATTTTCCAGCTGTTTCCAACTGTTCCCATTTTATGGCCAGGTGGTACCCTTATGGCAGTACCTGGCAAATGCCTATCCATGCCTAATCAAAAGCCCAAGCTGTTGGCTAGGCCAATGCATGTTGCCTTGAGTTAGTCCCCCTAAGTGAACGTGTATATGCCCAGATGTGGGTGTCTTGCTTGCTATGCCTAGGGAATCAAGCTGCACCTCACTGAGCTGGTCCAACAAGGCCCTACCTGAAAATGATAAGGCTAGGTTGGCAAGTATTGATCAATTTCAGATCTTCTCATGCATACTTATGAGTGGGGCTCTGACCTCAATAGAATGTATCTTTGTTTGGAAGCCTAGTCTACTCTGCCAGAACGTTTCATGATTCAAACTGATAAGTACTGACTTGATAACCTCATTCTGTTTGAGTAAATTTACACAGTTTGTATGCAAACAGAACAGGTCACGTGTTTTGTGGGATTTGTTTGGAAAGTATGATGTATATCTTGGGTGCTGGGTGTTTAGGAAGTGCCAGAAATGAAACATGGACACCCCTAAAATAACAAAAAAGAAGAGAGTTTTCTATAATGTTACGGACAAAGAATAAAAAGTGTACATCTTTTATACCTAAAAAGCAGTTTTTATATATTTTCTCAAGAGTGCAATCAGAGGTGGATTTAACATGGAGAAGGGACAAATGCCAATGCCAACCCCCCGCATCCCTCTCTACTCCCTCCCCTCGAATAAGAACAGCAGGGCTAAACAGGCCCTACCAGTGAGATCTTATCTTTTTAACGTGTCTCAGAGGCAGATTATTTACAACAGGAAGTGATTAGAGATGGGAAAAGGTAAAAAGATAGTGACCATTACTGTGGCACTTTAAAAAAAAGTTATATAGGATTTTAAGAAGGTATTTAAGTGTGATTGTTGGGTGATTGGTAATTAAGGGGATACAGAACAAGCTGTGTGAAACAATAGCTTTTTTCATGCATTTCATTTCACTTTGTGTCTGTATGAGATTTTGTGTAGGTTCTCATTAATTGCTATGCTGGAGCTTGTAGGCTTCCATTCAGGATGGGGAAAATAAAGCTACAATCATAGGGGATAATTTTCCAGGTCAAGCGGTGTGGAAGAAGTGGCGCTAAATGCTTTTAGCTCCACTTTTTATGAGCTGCAGGATTTTGTATGATTTGACAGGTGAAGTTGGAGAGCAGATTGGACTTAACAAGGTCCCCCTGCCAAAACCGATTGGTGTTCCACCAGCATTTATTTTTATGTTGGTGGAAAACCAATGGATTCCTATGGGATCTGCCTGACGTTTACACCTGGTATAAGCGGGCAGAGTCCAAAGGAATACGATGTGGATGGCCCCCACAATCGTTAATTGTGGAAGTGATTTACACTTTCCAGACACGTAGTGGTGAAGTAAGGAGCAAAGGCAATTTTCGCCTGTGTTTAACTCTTTAATTTTCCAGTACTTGGTGGAAACAATTAAAATTAAGGAATGTGCAAACAGGAGAATAACACTCTGCGCAATATAGGATTCAAAACAAAATGCCTCCCTTAATCTTTTCATCAACATGTTTCTACAATGATGAATACATTGTGAGGTTGGTTTATCATGTGACTTGTGCATTTCTAAAGTAATCTGTATAACATTTAGTATTATTTTAGGTATACAAAGCCAAACTTCAACACACATTTGTACCAACTTGAGCTCGGAAGATGTGTGATCAAGTATCTAAATTTCAGGCTAGACTCAAATGATGGCTTTACCACTTGATCAAAGTGTGTGATCCTTGGCATATTTTTAATTTCACTATGCCTTACCTGTTAAAATTAGGTGCCCCTAGAAGTGATTCAGTTCGCATTATAAGCCATTCCAAAAAGCCTCACTCATGGTTTAATAGATGGACAGCAAAGGCATTAGGACACACACACGCACATCTAACTTTGAAAATGTCTGGGCCACATTTATTGAACAAAATTGTGTCATTCAATAGCAAATCAAAGTAAACACATCAAACAAAGAGTCATCATGGACAATTGCATATATAACCAGTGTGTAAACAGTATGTACCAGACAATGATGTACAGGGGCACGCCCCACCAGGAGCGATACCAGGAGGCCTAGCACCCCCTTGCACTCTCAACTCAATTAAATAACATTTTGTGTTTAAAATGTAATTTTGGACATGAACCATTGATGGGAGACATTCAGAATGGGACTACTGTAGTGTTTCAGTTGGAAAGGAGGGGCAGGGAGGTTGTGGAATGGGTGGGTGAAGGGAGGATTGTATATACATGTGTATGTTATTGGAGGATATGTAGTTGTGCTCGAAATATTCTTAAGATCAAAAGACTACCTGTGTTGATTGGACATGGTATGTTCTGTTCTTGAAATTAAAAGAAGTTTGAAAAAAAATGTAATTTTGTAGGAAACAAAATCTCCTATTACTTGCTTCAGTATTCTGTGGGGTCTCTATCTTTCACAACAAGATGGAGGGAGCACAAGCATCTACTCTGGGGCATGCTGGGAGTAGCCACAGTTCTCAGAAAGGTATTGGTGGGCAGACACCATCTGAGATGGTACAAAGACTGGGGGCCTCACTGCTCAGCCCTCTCAGAGGAGGAAGAGGAGGCATCACCCTCAATTCTCCGAAGCCAGGCAAGGAATGGCATGCTCGGTGCTGGTGTGAATAGGTGGGAGGGGAGGTAAATGGGAACGGTGGTTAGGGCAGCTAAGGGAAGGTGACTGGATGGTGAAAGGTGAAGGAGGATCCGATATAACAAAAAGGGGAGAGCAGATGGGAAGGGAAGATAGGTAGATTGATGTTGCAACACTATTTTCCTTGCTTCTCTTTTGCTATGTACTGTTTTTTATAGAGGGGTGCAAACATATTTTTGCAGATCTGGGAAGAAATGTTTTGCTGGATTACGGATCTAGGAAATCTGGATAAACGCCAGCACTTTGTTTAAGGTACTCCTAGACCCACACCCAATGGAATGTGGGCCCCCCTGATCACAACCCTGGCCCAACCAAATGAAAATTCCTGGAGCCGGGCCTGCCACTTTTCCTGCTTAGGTCCATTGCATTTACTGTCCTTCGAATACCCTTCAATTTGAATATTGGTTTTAGGTACATAACTCTTTAGTCATTATAACTAGGACAGAGCAAGGCAAAGTGTAGAACTGACTCATACAACACCCCATGCTATGGGCACTTAATGCCATTTTGTCCATGTGAGTTCCTCTTGAAAGCAGCCACTCGCATTGTCCCTGCTCTCAGATCTTAAAAAAGCAAACAGGCCTGGCCTGGATATAAAACATCTAGGTATAGTTCGTAGTCAAATGTTACCTTGACCTTCAGGAATTGTTGGCCACAGGAGCGGCTTGTACAAGTCACCTCCATTGTTTGTTTGCTGTCCTGCCTACAACCTAGTTTGGCCACTGCCCTTGAGTTGGCTGGCATTTTGAGCGGTTTTTCCCAGAATGAAGCAGGGTCCATTCTCATACACCAATATTTTATATGTTTCAGCCGTGGGGTTGACCGACTACCTTCCAGCGCCAGGTAGTTTGCCAGCAATTCTCTATACATGTGTAGCACAGGTTATGGCCAGATACAGACCCTAAAAAGGAATGGTTTATAGATATTGTGTGCTCAATAGGGTACAAATCACATTCCATGTGTAGTATTGCATGAGGCGCGCTTCTGGACTGCCGCAGCCAGGATTTTAAGAATTTGTTTTCAACCACGTTCATAGGCTAGATTTTAGCATGTCCACAAATCGCGGCACCATACTGGGATGCTGGGGTTGCTTGAAGTCTATACATTTCTAATGATGGGGTCATAGATCCCCACCCATGTGAATGGAAAAAACGTCCTGATAGCCCTGCTCTGTTGTTTAGGGTAGTGGTTGGTTTTGTGACTTGCTCGCCCAAGTTCCATTTTCAGCAAAGCACAGGCCCAGCTAGTTATAGGAGTTGACCTGCTCCTGTCTAACTCCCTCTATCTCTATGTTGACCTTGACATGTTTGGCTGACCTACGTCTAAAAAACAGACTATTTGATTTACTTTTGCTGATTGCCAAGCCAATGTCACTACATTTCTTCACAAAAACTGCTGTAGTGTGCTTTATGCACATTGGCATAATCGACAGCAGTACTGCGTCGTCTGCAAAAAATAAGGCAGGGAAACGCTGGCTACCCACACTCGGAGGTCCATACTATTGGCCTCCAGATCTTCAATTAGCCTGTTAATATAAATACAAAATAGGAGCGTGATAGTACACATCCCTGCCCTTCTCTTCGCTGTACCTCAGAACTCTAGGTATTATCTCCACTCAGCCCTCATTGCACTGAAGCCCTTTTATTGGAGTACAGTGCCTGTATGATTGACAGCAAACTTGCCGGGATATCATATACTATGAACGTCTGCCACAGCTGACTTCTGGGAACTGAGTCGAAGGCTGTTTTTAAGTCAGCAAACGTGCGTACAGCTTCTTGTTATTCAAAATGGTGTACTTGCTGACTATGAGGTCTAACCTATGTGTCATGCCTTCCACTTTATACTCTGCTACCCCTAGCTGTCCCCTTGGCACAACTTCTCCTTTGCACCCAGTTACTCCAGGCATTCCCCCTACCTTAAGGTCTACAGTGCGCATCCAGCGGCAGCATCTTGGTGCACGGCGCCTTGGCCTTTCTTTTGCCGATGGTCTGTTTGCGCGCCATTTCTGGCAACCGTGGCGTCTGTGGCCACAATGGAGATTACGGTTGCCATGGAAACGTAGCTACAATACCAATCACAACAGCCGAGCAATGCAGAGCCAGTCGCGTGATCACGCAAAGTTCCGCTCACGTGATCGTGACGGGACGCTCATAAGGAAGTCGATTCCTTAGAACAATGCTTATCAGATGTTCTCTGCAGTTGCTATGCGTTATTGACCTTGCTACCTTAGACCTTTTTTGGACCTTGGAATTTTCACTTCGCCATTGGATTGCTCTTGCCTCACGTTCGGAATATTATACCTTGTGCCACTAACGATCACGGACTGTTTACTGGACCGCTCCTTGCCTCAGGTTTTGATTAATCTAAACTGCCCCATTGACGACCACAGACTGCTTACTGGATTACTCTTGCCATACATCCGGATCTTCCTACCTTGTACCATTGCCGACCACGGATTACCTTCCGGACTGCTCTTGTCTTTGCCCTTATCTTGGATATTTGCATACTGACATCAGGTTGGTTGATGGACTACCTCTCAAGTGAACTCTTGTTTATCACAAAACTCCTTCCTGCTGCCTACTGCCCTCACATGTGTTTTGGCAGCACCTCTGTCCTACTGGAACACAAAGCAGAATTTCTCTATCTATCTGCACGCCAACATCAACCTGCAGCTGCTGGGTTTGCCTTCATGTTCTCTGAGCACCTCTAGCTTTCCACAACTGCACACCCGTGCTAGAGACCCCTCATTCGCTGCACCCTACTACACTCACCTAGGTAGCTGTCCACTGTCTTTTTGCCTGAATCCAGTTACCTACAAAAGTTCTGTCAGGTGTCTAATGATTGTCTTTTCCTTGCAGCGGCCCGGTGTCCTGTGCTCCTGCTTTCAACTACCTGTGGCCCCAATAATCGGTCAGCAAGTCTTTTAGTATCTTTCTGACTGGTGCTTGGGGACAGAGGATTCCATAGTCTGCGTGGTTATGGTTTCCTGACACTATGGCACTGCTTGACAGTCCCCATCCCTTGTTTGAACCCTTCCTGAAGCGTTATAATGGTCCCGTTAGACTCGGCTCATTCTTGCTGGTGGCCCAGAATGACTTCAGCATACAATTTCCCTGTCCCATCAAGTAAATAGATGTGGCTAAAGTTCTCTGGATGGTCTTCAGCTCCCTTCTTGTAGATAGGGACAGTTATAGCCTCCGACCATGTTGGGGGGACAACACCCAGCTGCATAGCTGCATTAAAAACTTTGGTCAGTGTCGGGCCCTAAATAGTCTGTTCCTTTTTTATAAAAATCCATCGGTATACAATCAGGGCCTGTCGCTTTCCCCTTCCCCAGGGCTCCAACAGCTTTCTCCACTTCTGCTGTACTCACAACAAGCCCGGCAAAATCCCTATAAAAGGACCAACTCAGTATCTCTTTCTCTTTATTATTTATTTCCCTTTAAGAGGACAAGTGCACTGGGCAAGACCACAATTTGTGTATTAGAGAGATTTTGGTAGATGATGAAAGAGTTTCGTGATCATTCTTCTGAGTGCATTAGATGTGGGTGATTTTTTATCCTTTGTTGCTACCTTTTATTTTTGTGTTTGTTTATAAGTTTGTTTCCCTTTGTCATCTTTCATTGTTACCGCTAGTATCCCTCATATAAAAACACACACAATAAAGGTTGTCCTGTCCCATTTCCTTTTCCTTTTCCCTGGTGTGGCACCTGCAATCCAATTTGTTGTTCTCTAGGTTTCCCTTAACCCAAATAAATTAAATAAACACAGTTTCATTTTATATTTCTATATGTTTGTGAAACTTGAAAAAACCTTCACATGTATGTGTAAACGCAGTTTGAATCCATGTGTTTGTCATATTCTTGGACGAATCGTTGTTGTTATTGTCTAGTGTTAGATCTAGGAAAGCAATTGAAATAATGAAGTGAGCAGGGATTACATTTCTAGGAGTGACAGATGGAAGAAGAAGAGCCTGATTTCTCACGTGATGAGGATGTTCTTTGCCTGGTGGAAGTGTAGGATGAAACTAGAGTGCATTTTGTGATTGTGGGCTCTGTAGTTTACAGATATTCACAGCGAGACTAAATGTTTCCAGGTGTGTGGCAGTCTTTGGGGGCAGCCCAGGAATAGAAGAGACAGGAATGACAATTGGGGAATTACCAATGCCACATGTGCAATAGGCAGAAGAGGAGACAGGCTGACAACAATGAATTTGCCAATGCCAAAGGCAGAGATGTTGGAGAAGGCAATGGAGGAGGCAGGGCTGGTGCAGGGAGTCCTGATGCCAGAGGTGTTCAATATTACTGGGGCAGCCTGGCAGGAAATACTTGAATTAATGCAGAAAAGGGCATTGCAGTTTTTTATCCCCTTGAGTTGTTGTTGGACAATGTGTAAATCAAATGTATAGTTTGAGGGGAGATTGGAGTAACACAGAGTGAAGGCAAAGAAAATGTGCTGGACTGCCAAGTGACAAATGAGGAAATGGTGTAGGTGATGATGAAGGAGGAGATTACAGTGAAAGAAGGGGAGAATTTAGAAGTCACGAGTCCTGCACTGATAAGTCCTGATGAGGAAGATAATGAGTTTGCTGCACTTGTGCTTGACCCTGCTGCAGTTCAATGCAAGAACAGGAATCCATTGTCAAGTTTCAGTCAGTGCAGGGGACATCCTGACCCTGTCACAGACATAGCCCACCTCATCATCCAGCTTGACAGTAGGAGGACTAAGTGAGGATATGAAGCCAATGTAATAGCCAACCTATGCAAGACACAAGGGAAGCATCAGCACCAAAGAAGTGTTGATTCTGGGGTAATGCAGTAAGGCACAGGCATATGGAACTTAAGCACGATCTGCCTGGTCGTAATGTGCACGTTGGCTTTCAGTGACACCTCTTCTACAGCACCTTTTAAATGTGGGATTTGTTATGTGGGATTGTCCTCAAAGGAGAACACTTCTGACCTTCACTGATCCCTGACAACCTGGTGCAAACAGCCTTCACTTCCCCCGCCCCTCTCTTAGACTCCCAAGCTTTGCCACACCACAGTGGGGGATAAAACGTAAACGCACTTACTACTCACCTCTCTGCCCTCTTGTGGGTGACTGATTACTCTTTAGACAAGTGGGTATTGTAAGGATATTTGGCGTGTTACAGCACAGAGTACAGCACTACTGCACAGGTAGCAATTCTCCTATCACAGCCCCAATCTTAGCCAGGTGGTCTGCCTTATCATTGATACTCTTTACCAGCTCCTTGGACATAATTGTGGCCTGTGCGCCAGTGTCAATCATAGCAAAGGTGTGGCATTTTTCTTCTACAGTGATGGGTGCATAATATCTGTCCTCAACTTCCTCTAATACACATAAGAAGTGTGAATTCTTACTGATTTCAGGGCTCACCTTTCTCAGGCCTTTTTCACTTTTGGCTAAGCACGTTGGTAAATGGAAAGACATTTTTCCCTCCTTTTTACCCATTTCTGCGCGAGAGACTTTATTCATTTCTCCATGATCAGAGGTTTTTTGGAGTGTGGCCACTGTTCGCCCATCCATCTGGGTAACATCAGAGACCACATTACAACCTTCCAACTGAACATGTGTAACAATATCATTCAGCAATTTGTCATTTTTTAATTCTGTGCATTTGTGATCATTTAGTGTGATAACAGCCCTTTCAGCCTCTTCAAAAATATGCGGCTCAAAGAATTCTTCAGGTGATTGACTTGTACCCTCCTTTTGAGTATTTCCTTTTTCTACCTGTGTTTGGTCATTGTTTTGCTTGCCCAGGGAAGGAGCTATAGCATCCCCACTTACTCCCTGTTCACTGGTATTCCCCATGTATGAGTCATTTTTCTTAAATCTGTCCCTTTGTTCTTTTGGAATTCCTAATGTTTCTTTTTCATTTGTGCAAATCTTTACTGTTTTATTTAGCTCTAGGTTAAACCGTACCTCTTTTTTAGAAGTATTTGCACTTTCTGTCACATGTTCATTTACTGGCACTTTCATTTTTAATTCATTAGGCATCTCAGAGTCGTTATGCAAAATTATATCAGAGCAATCTGTCATTTTGGCACTGCAGTTATCATGAGTACTTAGTCACTTTTCGGAAGCCCTCCGGTCATTGCTATGGCCATCAGCCCCCTCTTTGGAAGGTTGTTTTTGCACTGTATAGAGCTTTCATATTTGCTCAGCTAACATTTTCACTTGGGCCTCAAGGCACTGGAACCTTTCCATCTCTCTAGAATCCTCTTTCTGTGGCCTAGGTCGATATTGGTTGTTTTCCCCCTGATTGGATCTATTCTGATACCTCTCAGGTGATTGATGTCGGTTGGGATGGTTTCTGAACTCTTGATTCATTTGTGGAGGTGAACGGGGCGCACCCATCCTTTGATTATAGTCCCCTGGTGGGGCATCATTGTACTGACATGGATTGTAGTTCATGTTTTGCCTCATGTCCTGTCTCTCAGATTGTGGGTACTGGCCCCTATATTGATTTCCATTATCAGTAAATCGATCCACATATCGGGGTCTATCCTGATTACCATATATCATGGTGTTGGGATCAAATCTGCTCTGTGTCCCCTATGACTGGTAGGGACCATCATTTCTTTGATCTTGATTTTGTCTCTGGTTATTGTTCATACCTGCCATATCAGGCCGATATCCTACTCGGGGTATGTCCCCTAAATACCTAGGGCTGATGTAGCTCTCCCTATTACTAGGATCATGTGATTGGAACATTGGTACAGGAAATGGCGATCTTTGTTGATTACCCCTTTGTTCAGGTGTCACATTATTTTTACCTTGGATTTGAGCAGACTCAAGGGACATTTCGGCTGACCTGATTTCCATTACTGTGGCTGAGGGTTCTTTAGATTTAGGTCTAGTATCTTTCATTTTATCACTTTCTCTACCCTGACAATAGAGTACCTCATATAGTTTTGTGCTTTGATGTACAATCCATTCAAGGGACTTGTCACGGTCAAATTCACGGACCAATTGGGATATGATGTCTTTCTGTAGCCCATAGAAGTATGCAGTTTTAAATTCATTAGAATTTGGGTCAAAAGATACATCAAAGCGAGAAAATGCTCTTTTTAAGTCTTGTAAAAATTGGCGAGGGGATGTATTAGGTCCAGCAGCGATCATGTAAGCGACTTTCTTTGCCTCCTGCAATGACTGAAAAGGAGAAAAATGACGCCTAATTTCTTTTTCAAACTCCACCCAGGTCATATCCTGCTGTTCATTTAATCCCCTTATGATGCTGGCCATCGGGGCATCTAAGGTTAAATGAAAATATTGTCTGTACTGTTCCTTAGGTATCTGGAGTGCTTTAAAAATGTCATGCACCGCTTCTAAGTGATCCTCAATGCAGCATTCACCTCCCTTTTTAAATGGTTTGATCAGGGCTTTAATGGATTTCATTATTTTTATGGGGCTACTTGTTGCAATGCATGGAATTGCACTACTTTGTGATTCAATCCAGTTTTCAGGTGTATGAGATTGGTGGCTGCCCCCAATGGGAGTATCAAATCCCCCAAGGGTGCTTCAACCAAGTTCAGTCACCGGCCCAGTCACTGGAGCATCTAGCTCTTTGGGCAGAACTAGAATTCACCTCCACTCCATTGAATGTGGTACCCTGCCGCCTCTCCTGGGACCTGGGAATGCACATTTGCTGTTCTAAGTCCTTACACTTTTTAAGGAGTCTGTTTGCTTCATTTTGCAAATAGTTGTTTTCATCACTCATCTTATTAATCACCTCCTGCATGTCGCACATTTGCATTTGGCATTCATTGAACTCTTTATTTCTCTTGTCTCTTTCTTGAGTCATTTTAATCATTTCTTGTTCTGCACTCTGGAGATCACATTCTTTTTCACAATGTTCTTTTTGTAAAATCTGCATTTCTAAAACAACCTCATCTTTATCCTGTCTAATGTGGTCCACTAAGGCTTTTATGTTTACCAATTCTTGCTCACTATCCTCAAATTGTTTCTTGCTTTTGGATAGCTGAGCATCAAAGTCTCTGCATTTTAATTGCATGTCTTTTTGGCATACATCCAATTCTGCTCTTAACATTTCCTGATTTTTACTTGCCCCATCTAATTCAGTCTTTAACCTGTTAATTAGCTGGGTATCATTTTCCTGCATTCGCAGGGACTTATTCAAAATAAACCATATTTTGCCGCATAGCCGTATTAAACAGTCTTTCTCTGCACTTTTATCGGCTGCATTCAATAATCTTGTATGGCAGACCTGAATTATGCTGCCTTCTGCAAAAATATTGTCTAGTTTTTCTTTCTGCACCTCACCCTGAATGCGGTCATGCCATTCTAAGGTGCTGTTCGACGACCACGTCCCATGTGCAAACAACTTTGCCTCTAAATATTGCACTAGGCCTGAAAATGTGGTTTCCCTTTGTGACATTCTGAAATTCGTTTTTAGTGGCACACTGCTATTATAAAATGGGTTCCCTTTAATGTGCAAATGGCAGTGTGAGACATGCTTGCCACGCCCAGTAGGTACTCTATGATCACTTTCCCGGCCTGCAACGCACCATAAATATGTTGGGTATTTTGTGGATATTTGGGGCTTTGCAGTATTTTCTTACCGCCAAAATACCTTTAGCAATAATCACTCTCTGTATTCATATTGGGTCACACATGACAATAATACATTGCATTATTTCAGAATTCAGACCTATTTAGATGGTATGCGCGGTAGTTTGCGTGGTTGGTTGGTATAGTGGTTGGTTTATTTGTGGCCCCAATATCCAACATCCCTTGTTTTTATCTAGATTGTTCTTGATCACTAGAGAGACCTCAGGCCTACATTTTAGGGATACCACATTTTCAGTGTTAGTGTTGTGTGCCACCATGGGCTATTGTGGTATTTTTGTGGTAATTTCCACTACCTTATATACGGTAGGGAACTATGTCCAGAGAGTCTCTCTTCCCGTTGACTCATGTACCTCCAACAGGCTATGCTACAAACAGTCACTCACAACTGTCCATACTGAATAGAATCATGCACACATCTGCTTTAAAATGACAATTGCACTGTTTAAAAATCTACCCACGTTTAAACCTTTCCCCATGCAAAATGAAAGAGAGAAATAATACACACTAGCTATCTGTTTTCAAATATTTTTGTATTATAGAAATTTCTTTTAAACACAGTTTAACTTTGTTTACAGAAATAAATGAAATGGTACAACAGTATTTGTGATAAAATGAACAGAGAGCTGTGAGAATATATTCAATTGGTAACATTAAATATGCTGATAAGAGACTGAGACTCCCTTTAATACACTGACTGAACAACTTCGCGCACTTTCGCACAGCTCCCATTCGCTTCTGTAATTACCTTATCTGTTCAGCATGAGTTTTCTCCGGCTATTCTCTTTCTGAATTTGGCTCCCTTGAAGATCAACCCCAGTGAGAACAAGCGTCTGCCGTTCTCAAACCGCGGTTATTGCCTGGAACTCTCAGCTTTTGCAGCAGGAATGCCCCAGCCAGGAAAGAGATCCTTCTCCCAGCTCTGCCAGATGTCGCCTCCTTCCCCCTCTTCTCAAGCTTCTCCAGCAAAGTTCTAATCACAGCCTCTAGCATGACACTTGCTATGACGCTGCTCCAATCAGAATCAATCATGTCATCTCCTCCCTCACTACACAATGGCTCACTTCTACAGTGGCAATTGTAACAAACTGATTTCCTGTTCCTACGAGTCTTTGCTTCCTGTAGTTAAGTGGACAGAGCAGCAGAGAAAAAAAATGAATGTGCGTTTAAAAGTTCACTTTCATAGTAGGCCTAATTCTGCATTGGAGACACATTTTTATTAGTGGGTTATGTTAAATGAAGTTTTATTAGTCAGGTTAGTTATTAATAAGGTTAGTTATATATTTTCAAATGTGTCTCTTGCAACATAGGCATTTCAGGTGAAAAATAGTGTGCATTTTGAATGTGCAGATGTGTGCTTTTAACTGTAAAAAATGGATTTGCATCTTATATGTAAAAATCGTTTTTGACTGAAACCCTGTCTTTACTTATATGTCCATGTTACTCTGGCAACACATATAGCAATGCACCACACCCATGTAGTGGTGCTGCATAAAAAATTGCTACCTGTGCAGTAGTGCTGTACTCTGTGCTGTAACACGCCAAATATCCTTACAGTATGAACAAGGAGAGTGACTATCTTCAGACTTAGAAGGATAGTGCCCAAGTATTGCAAGAGTGGCTCACTGTGTATATTTATGTATGTATGATAAGTTCTCAATGTGATGTGGTATCAGAATAAAAAAGGGAACAACGGACAAGAAGTGGAGCAAAGGGAGCTAATCCAGAGTTGAATCAATTTAATGGACCAAATGTGAACCCACATGGTTTGACATTTGTGAACTGGAGACACTACCATGAGATCCTCAGATGGCAAAAATCCAAAGAATGTGCAACCTATTCTTAGTATACACATTTATGTTTTCCATCCGCTGCAGGCAAACCGCTGCCAGCTAGGAATAAGCCCCTTGCATTGTTCAATCTTCTATCATGGATTGAAGAAATACATTGTGTATTTGACATGGTGGATACATATGGAAAATGCATCCACTGATCACTGAATTAAATGTCAATATTACCTGGGATGCACAAAGTAAAAGCCACAAAAAGTAAGATTTTGGAGATAACGCAAGTTTGCATTACCGAAAAGACATGCTTAGTATGATGACGTGAATGTCATCCTTGGTTGGTTCTGCAATTTTCAAATGTGCTATGTTGTTGTCATTGGTGACTTGAGGCTGATGGGGTATTTTCTAAAGGAAGTGGAGGTCATTACAACCCCGGCGTAAAGGGTTAACCACGGCGTTAACCCTTAACGCTGGATTACCACTTTAACGCCTGCTTTTGGCAGGCGTTAAAGTCCATGGCGCTAACCCGCCATGGTGCTAATTACGCCGCCATAATTTACGGCGGCGTAATTAGCGCCTTCCCCACTCCCATTATGCCCTATGGGGCAAAAATGGGAATGGGGAAGGGAAAATGGGAAATGGGGATTTACCGCCCCACTCACCTTGGAATGGGGCGGTAAATCCGCCATCCACCATGGTGTAAACGTAGTTTACACCATGGTGGTAAAGTTGGTGCACTTAGCACCAAGGTTGTAATGACCTCCAGTGTCTGTATGTCTGTAATTATGTAAAAGCACAAGAAAGCAGTTGTAATAGAACATGAACATGCATCACATCAAAGGATTGCCTGACAAATTTGGTCTCATATTTACAGCTTGTGTGCTCTCATGAACCGCATGAATTGGAGCAGACACAAATGCCGATATTTAAAGTTCGTTTCACAGGAAGGTTTATTTACATTGTCATGCTGTGTGTCCTATTGGAAGGTGGCTCTCTGTTAATTATTGTGGCTGTTAAATAACAGGAGCAGAACACGAGAAAAGAAAAGTAGTAACACAAATGCTAATGTCACCTACAACTTCTCAGCATCCATTCAGTCATCACTAGAGCTAAGCACAACAGCATCTGTTTATGGGCTGACAGTTTACGAGGGTGGTATGTTAACTACTCACTAATCACAATACTGCAGCAGGTGTCTTCTGCGTTCATCACAGTCCAGTGCATGGATTTAAAACATAGAGCACAACATATAGCACTACATACATGTAGCCAAAATCTTCCCCTATGCACCATTTTCAACTAGATTCCAGATGTTCTCCCGCACACAGTTTTAATGTACACAGTTTACATTTTGACGCACATTTATTGTAAACCTGCAGTATGAAGAGTTTCCACACTTGAACTTTCTTGCCAGAGCAAGCAGACATGTGCTAGGCATGTGTAGCCTCGAAGGTGATGGTGGCTCATGCAAGTTGGTGCCAGGGCTGACAAATATTGAGGTGTTGTAATTTCAGATCTGATAAGGCTGTGTACAAATATTGAAGACTAGATGTTTCCTTCATGGTTGCGGAAAAGCTATATGCTTCAGTGAGTAGTCAGTTGGGTTTCCAGATTGACATTTATCTTGGTTGTTTTCATCCTCATCATCACCACAATCAATATCCTCAGCCTCATAATCAGTGGATTTGGGTGTGGGTGGTAAAGGAAGAGACTGGAACAACCCACATCCTGCACCTCTGCACTTCATTCTCCCAGATTGTCAATACATGTAATCTGTAGCTCTGCTCAATCTCAAGCCCCAGATATAGCGTGACAAACCTCTGCATGCCTCATTCTCTCCCAGGCACTTAGAGGTGCACCAGAAGTACTGAAAATTGTCACTCTTCAGTAGACATGAGAAGATGGCACAATACTGCCCACTCTCTTGTCTAATGTCTTATGCACTTCTTTGCAATGTATATTCCACTCCCTTAGACCCACTAAATATAACCTCCTCTTATTTATCAAGACATATCTTTTTTTGTCGGCAATTGATAGTTTGTCTGGCCACAAACAGACAACACAGTCATTTACAGGTACTGAATGCACCCGTTTGCCTCAACGTTTTTCTAAGATGTGTCATTCTCAACTTGCAAGGAGCAATTTTGATACTCTGCCATCTTAAAAATGGCACACTGATGTGGAACCACTGAATGCAATCTTATCTCATGCCTGCTTCCAAACACTTTTGTGATGTTCTTCTCACACTGACAACAAATGTCACATGTTTGTGTAATACAATGGGATGTAGTTGAGTCTGTAGTAGAGACAAAACATTGCCAATTCTATTTTAAATTGACTCCACACCCCCACTAAATCACTGTCAATTTAGTGTGCACCTGCTGGAAGTCTGAAATGCTATTGTCTGACTTGGAACTGGCTTTTACCTCATGCTTTCTTTCTCTTGCTAACTCTATACTGTGTTCCCTCTAAACCCAAAGCTCCGAGAACCTGAAGTGGATTTGGTGGGTGAAGGATAAATGCAATGTGCTGAGAATCGTACATGTATTCAGTAGGCAGAGGGGAAGGTCAAAGTACTGAGAACCCAGCATGAATGTGGACGGCAGAAGAGAAGGGTTAAACCTTTAGAAATTCAGGTGCCTCTAGATGCCATGCAGATAGCCAAACACTGAGTATCCGAGGTGCTTTTAAACGAAGAAGGAAAATGTCAAAACTCTGACAACATTAGGTGCATTTAGTATATGGACCACACAACAGATTTTTCAGATGATAAAGATGTGTGTACAGGTGAGCTACATACACTTGGATGGAGAGGCATAGGGAACATGAGGTCCAGACATGCCTCATTACAAGTTTGTCAGTGAGGGGTTGAAGTGGAGGTAATTCTGTTATCTCCATTTTCCTGCACCACCAAACTGTAAATTTGGACGAATTACCGCTGGTGGAATTACAGAGTGGTAATTCTGCCAATTTTTGGTGGTGAAGTGGAGGAGATACCTCGAAAAATCTCAAATTGAGTCCTATTGACTCCATAAAATGAGGATTTACACTGCCTACCACCACTTGTCATCCTGTGGAACTCCCACAAGACCAAGTGCAGTAACTGTAATTCTGTTTGGTTGTATGCTGGCAGATTTACCACGGAATACCGCCAAACTCGTAATGAGCCCTTTTCTCTGATAGTGTTGGTTGAGTGGATTAAAAATGTAACTGACTGTACCATACCAGCAGACCTAAAAGTGTCAATATCGGAGTGCCATGATCCAAATCTGGAGATTCTGCATCCATTTGTTTCGCCCTACCAACCTGTGGAGTCACTTTGAATCCTAGTACTGTGCACTTTGCCACAATTTGTTTGGCTCTGCCAACCAGCAGAGCCACTCTGTGTCCATGTACTGAGTTCACAGTCAGGAGTTTCTGCCTCACTTTATTTGGCCCTACCTACCAAAAGAGACACTACTGCACTCTCCCAGTGTTCCATGTCTCCCCTCTTGGTCAGTCACCTAAAAGAGGGTAGGATGGGTTACATTGATGGACTGTCTTCTGGCATTGGTTTATTGTTATATTGCCTGCCTCCTCTAACAGTCATACCCTCTGACAAGCTGAAGTAGTCCCATGATCAGATGGGTGGTGAAGTCATGGCTGCGGATGAAGTCTGCCTCGCCTTGATATGATATGATATTTTATTTATATTGCGCTTGTACACAGGTGTTTCAGAGCGTGACCAGGCAAAGGGAGGGGAACAGGGGAGAAAACAAACAAAAGAAAACAATCTTACTAGGCCCAGTGAAATTGAGAACATGCAAGTGCATGGGGAAGGGAAAAGGAGGAAAGTGCAGAGCATAGGAGAGAAAAGATAAATAATAAGCAAATAAATAAATAAATAAGGAGATCAGAAACAGTGGTAGTGCAGCCTGTGAAGGCAACGTGCAAGGTAAGTCAGATAGGGTGCATTTGAAAAGTGCAGAAGAGTGGGGGGACCGTATGGGTACAGATACAAGCCCCAGTGCAAGAAGTGGCCAGAAGGCAGTGCAGGAGGGTGGCAGGGTGAGCAGGTACCTGGGCCCGAAGGACAGAGGGTGGCCAGGTGCAACAGTGCCGAGAGAGAAAGCAGTTCAGAAGCGAAGAAGAGGGGCAAAGGCAGAGGCAAAGAGTAAGGCCTTGAGGAGCCTCCGGAACCGTAGATGGTTCTCCTCAAGTTTCAAGGTGGCAGGGAGGCAGTTCAAAAGGGATTCCCCAGCCAAAGACATGGATCTACCCCCAGCTTGTTCCTTTGAAAAACGACTGACCCTGAGGGAGTTAGAGGTAGAGGACCGAAGGTCTTGAGAGGGGAGGTATTTACAGAGGGATGGTTGAAGGTATTTTAGACCCAGGCCCCAAAAAGCCTTGTGGACAATGCAATGGGTTTTAAATTTAATCCTTGCATTCACTGGGAGCCAATGAAGGGATTTCAGAGCTGGAGAGATACGATCCCAGGGTTTAAGGCCACGGACACGTCTCTCAGTCCTGTTCTGGATTAGTTGTAAAGAGCGGAGAGTGGAGGCAGGTAGATTTAGAAAGACGCTGTGACAGTAGTCCAACCTAGAGAGAATCAGAGCTTGGGATAAAGTGAGCTTCTGTGGGAAGGCGAGGAAAGGAGAAGTACCTCTAAGGAGCTGAAGTAAGAAGTTTGACATTTTAGAGACAGCAGAGATGTGTGCGGAGAAGGAAAGTGTGGAGTCAAAGATGACCCTGAGGTTCTTAGCTTCGCAGGTAGGGGCAGGAGGAGGGCCAAGGGAAGCCGGCCAGAGAGTTAGGGGAAAGGATGGAGAGGGTGTACCAATGAGGATCAGCTCAGTCTTGTTGGCATTTAAACAAAGATCATTGGCAGCATACCAATTGTGAATGGCAATTAGACAGTCAGAGGTGATGGAAGGAGAGGAGGTGGCTGAAGGAAGCCTGAAAATGAGTTGGGTGTCATCAGCATAGCACTGGAAATTTGAGCATAAAATCAAAATGCAGTAGGCGAGAGTTGCCAGGTATTGGTTGAAAAGCCAGGGCAAGAAGTTAGATCCTTGGGGAACACGACAGGTAGAGAGGGAGATAGAAGATAGGAAGGACCCAAGTTGTACATGGGAGGGTCGATCAGAGAGAAAAGAGGTCAGCCAGGCCAGAGCATGATCAGTGATACCCTTAACCCTCTTAAAACAAGCCTGAGCTTTCCTTGCCCCCTCTGCACATGTAGGCAATGGTTAAGGGGCCCTAGTCTCTGCCTCCTGAGACTTCTTTTGGGGAATTATTTCTGGCTCTTCCGACTGGTGCTCTTTTGTCTCCTGAATCACCATAAATGCTTTATTTCTCCTCAGACCATTTTCCTCCTACACCCCGCAAGCTACCCCTCCCACCTGATCCTGGAGTATCACCTTCTTCCCTCCAATTCTAAGGTCAAGGTACTCACCCACCTTCTGCAGGTGCTGCCTGAATAACTGTACAACAACCAGTACTACCTGAGGATTGATTGTCAAATCTTCTGGTTATTAACCATCTATCCCTCCCCAACCACTGTCTGCCCCTGTTAGCTCCATCTCACAAGCTCCTGCCTGATGGTCATAACCTCTTACATGGAGGTTGAGGAGTTCTCTACCTTATCTCCCCCACATCCCACCAGCACTCACTCCAGATAAATGTGCCAAAGGTGCCTATTTGCACCTGAGTTGTCAATGTCCAAAACAGAAATAAGTGGCAAAGACTGACACAAGGATTCAAGCAAGAGTCACACAATGGGAAAGCGGTTCTGCCCTGTCCATTTGTGATATGACAAGCATACAACACCCTCACACCCTCAAAGGAAGCAGAAAGCAAGCAAGGCCTTAGGCCTTCAAACCCACGTTGCTTCTATATTTTTCGGGGGGAGGTTACATCTTTTCATTCGAAAAACAAACCATAAGCAATGTAACAAGAATAAACACAGTGGGCCTCATTACGACCCTGGCGGTAAGGGGTTAACGCCAGCGTTAGCTGCGCCGACCCCTTACCGCCAACTACGAGGTCCCTTAGCGCCATGGCGCTTCTAACACCTGCTTTTAGCAGGTGTTAAAATCCATGGCGCTAAGGGACCATGGAGTTAATTACGCCACCGTAATTTACGGTGGCGTAATTAACGCCTTCCCCACTCCCATTATGCCCTATGGGGCAAAAATGGGAATGGGGAAGGGTAAATGGGGATTGGGGACTTACCGCCCCGCCGACCTCGGAATGGGGCGGTAAGTCCGCCAACCACCATGGCGTAAACGTAGTTTACGCCATGGTGGTAAAGTCACGGCCCAGGCGGTAACTTACCGCCTGGGTCGTAATGAGGCCCAGTAACAGAAACAATAGAAAAGATTGAATCAAGACCCCCTTTCCCCCACCCACCCACCTAAAGACCCATTTTGGAATAACTTTGGTCCTCTGATTGGCTGGTCGATCTCCCCTCTCATGCCTCAGGCCTTGCAATAGGATAGTGGACCCAACCATGGTGTGCCTCCCCAGGGAAATTCTGCAGGCATCCTGCAGGGCATGATGAATCCACCGGGAAAGCTCAACCTTGCCATGTTTTGCACTTTGATTAGTTCAAGCACTCATTACTCCTAATCCTGTTGGAGTGTGGCTCGCAGGGCCCCACTAGCCGTATTTAAAATCAAAAGTGATGAATATGCAATAGAAGATTCCAGAACAAGATAGAAGCTGGCTCCAAAATGTTCAGTCCATACCTTACCTATCAGAATTGTTTTCTGTCAATTAACCAATCAAATTGTCTTCACTGATGTCCTTGTCCCTGGACCGATCAGTGGACCGACATCAACCAATCGCGTATCACAATTAAAAACTGAATGGAGTATAGATCACGAATGGGAACAAATGCCAGAATTTAGCTAAGCTTTTGTTTAAATCTGTCGAATATTTTTTGCTGAATTTAAGAGCAAACATATCCTTTGGGAGGTTTCATAGGAATTTTAGTTTTTGGGGATCTGCTACAACTTTCTCAGAAGAAACGGAACTCCACAACACTTTTAAAGAAACGCAGTGTTACATACAGACATGTGTGCGCAGTTTGTTGAATGAGAAAGAGTTATGAGGATCGGAGAAAATGCTCTTCCCATGGGAAGTCCAATTTAGCAACTCTGCAATTTCAACGCACTCTGGGACAGGAGCACAGTACAATTTTGAAATGGTTGCAGTGTTAATTTGTATTGCTTTTTTATGATTTTCAAAACATATTTTTGCTAGATTGCATTATTTAAGCTGTTTAGAGTTTACTTTTTTACCTCTGACCAGAGAGCTGTTCCTGGTCCCTTTTCTGTTGCTGAAATAAATCAAGTCAACTGAGTTCTTTAAGAGCTGGCCCGAGATCTGCACACAGTCCAGTACACGTACTGGGATCAAGTATGTATATTACTGGGGCCCACTGGAGCACCTCTCGAGTCCATAATGCAACACACCAACAGCATCTTTTACCATGGACCACCTGGTCTCTATGCTAGCATCACAATAAAGCCTTTGCTTTAAACAAGCTTCACATTCTTGACATTTTCTCATGCTTACAGAGAACTAATCTCATTTAAAAAACATGCATTCATTCTCCAATATCCCTCTGCCCCAATACACGTCTTTTTTAATGCAATGTAGTAGTTTGTATACCAGGTTATCGCCTTATTATGCTGCCCAATGTTCTTTCTCAATATCCACAGACGAAGGTCTGGCTACACCAGGGCGGGGTCAAATTACTCCAACCCTCGGACAGTTTTAAGGTGCTCTGAGACTGATGGCGGTGAAAGGTGCAGTGTAAATATTGGATAACATAACATATGTGTCAATCCTAGCATTGCCACACATTGATGACAAGGTGTTTGTGCCTTCTGAAACCAACATATAAACCACAATGGAAAATATTTCTGGTTGGTAAGGAGTGGGGAATGCACTAAGCAACGTTTCCAAACTTAAATGTTAAAAGGCAATATGTAAGAGACCAATCAGAAGCAACCAGTACTTCATCCCTCTGATTCCAGGAGGTGAGCACAAAGAGATGGAAGAAGGAGTGTGGATCCATGGTTTAATGGAGCAGCAGCCTGACTCACCCATGACACAGTACAAATTAACAATGAATGAATGAATAAATGCATAAGAATTACTTTCTGCATTACAAAACAACCGATGACAAGTGAATCCTTCTGAGAACGCTATTAGTTAGCTCTTGCAGAGAGTTAAATCTGTTTAAATTCGTCTTATAAATCGAATTGCATGTAAACGTTCATTGGACCTTCAGGCTTAAATTCATGTCAGGGAATCCTGCCCTGGGTAAACAGAACAGCTAACCCCTTGATCATTTTTCATATTTTAAATAAAACTGAAACCTAGTGGTCACTTTGAAGATCCCTTATTTGGCGTGTTTAAAAATGTTGCTTGTGAGAGCGGCCAACACGTGAAGCCAGACCATCTAATCATTAGTCTCAAGGTTTTGGAGTGCTCTCATTTTCCATACGAAATTGCCTTCAACTCTCCCGGCATTTTTTCAGAAGCAATTAAATGTGTACCTTTTTGCCCTCAAGCTGCAACCACAACTAGAACCGGAGCATCCATGAATTCTCTCATGTCGTGTTCAGCACATGAACTGCTGCTTGAGCGACAAGTCCGTCCTTTGAACATTAAATAAATAAACAAAAAAGCAGTTCTAACATTTTATGGCGTAGTTCTAGGGCTCCATTACATAAACTTTGCAAGGGTAATATTGCGTGGCATTTACAGATGGTCAAACAATGCTCTAGTAAGAATATGTATTTACTTTCAATGTAGTTTTGTGCCAAATTACCAAATGCCCTGGTTCTGGTGCCATTCCATTTCAGCACTATAGCGACATTTACCCCAATTAAAAAACTCATTGAACAAATATGTTTTTTACTTATACCATGCAAAATTGCACGTAGAGTAGCACAGCCGATTCTTGAAAAAATCAGGGAGATAATGTCCAATGATCTATGTGCAAAGGAGAGGTATGGCACAATCTAACATTTAGAGTGGGGATAGTAGTAGCACTTTTGAACTATTACATTGACTTGGGGTTCCAGCGTGAGACTGTTGTTGATTAATATGCCAATTTCTTCATCAATTTAGAGGGTTTGGGGCAGTTACATATTTAAGCCCAGAGGACAGGATTTTCAGGTGTGTCATGAGACAAGATTACCATTATTTCCATTTTATCTGGGTTGAGATTTTGGTAGTTGGCCTTCATCCATATGCTTATTCACGAGCAGCAGTTGCTGAGGGTGGTGCTGGAGTTTCCATCATGAGTCATTTTTTGTATTATGTATAAGTCATCTGCATAGCTCTAACAGTTTAGCCCAAAAGATGTGCAGGTTCTTCATCAAAGGGGTCATGTTGATTAGTGGTGTGAAGCTTGACACCTGGGGAACTCCACAGGTGCAAGCTGAAAAGAGAGAGCCAGGAGATCTCTGTTCTGTCTGTTAGGCAGGGGTGTTGCTAGGGGGGGCTAAGGGGGCTATAGCCCCTGATCTTTTGGTTGTAGCCCCGGATAGAATCTCAGGAGCTACAGCCAAAAGACTAGCTAGCCCCCAGTCCCAACAGTTCTGACATCAGTGTAGCCCCGGTCTTTTCCAGACCTAGCAACTCCCCTGCTGTTAGGAACAACATTATCTATTGTAGAGTTGTGTTATGGAGTCCAATTCCTTCAAGACTTTAGTTAGTATACTGTAGTTAACATTATCAATGTGAATTTGAAAAGTATGTGCTGTATGCAGTCTTTCTGTTTACTCTATTGGAAAAGGAGGAGTCTGCTGTCGAGACGTGTAGATCATCGACTTCCCGTCTTGTAAAGAAATAGCCAAACCCACTTACTATTGTTGGTGGAAGCCTATCTGTGGAAATCTGTTTTTGACGAGATGGCTGCTGATCCACTCAAGAGGAAATAGGGAAGTTTCCAGGGTATGTGCCCAGCTGATGTCAACACATTAAATCCCCCAAGCCAGCAGCCATCAACGCTAATTGCGATTCCAGCACTGTCAATCATGGCGGATGGGATGGATATGGCGAACTTGATCACCCACGGCTCCACTATGGGACCTTTGAGAGAGAGCGCAGGGGTGAATCTAATTGAGGCAACTTCTTCCTTGGCTCCAGTTAAGGACATGCCCAGTAAACCTGTCACCCATGGTAACACCGGGTGTGAGGCCCCACCTTTTTGCTCTGGTGGAGAAAATATGGCGCAAGATATTGCCCCGATCTTTAAAACTGCTGGCCAGTCAAACACCAAAGCACAAGAAATAAAATCATTATTTGCTGGTTGAAAGTTATTACCAGCAAAGCGATCAAAATACTCCTCCACTGCATCCCCCTGGCGGAAAACTATCACGTTACGCACAACCAGTGACATTAATTCAAGGGAGATCTCTGACGCTGATATATTATCGGGGGCCAGTGGTGTGAGCAATCCACTCCCTCATGGCAATCCCCATACCACACCTTGCAGTAGCATTGGTACTTTGGCCCCACAAAATCAATCAAAAACTGAAATAGATTTGCAGAGCGCCGAAGATCCAACTTTATGTGGAGCAAAGGAGGGTGACGAGAGGTCTGAGGATGGGCTACAAGTTTAGATATTTACTCCCTGTCGCCCGACTGTAGGGCCAGCCCTGTCAAACCCTCCTCTCACCTGCGCTCGGTTGTCCCGACCCTCATTCCAGGTTTTGACAATGATGCGGTGGTTGCATGTAACTCATCGGCCCTGGAGGTTCCGGCGCTGATTCACAAAGAAGTTATCCTGTACAGAACGTTGCCCTTCCCCCCCTGAGAATACCATCATGTCCCCTGATGTTATGTCCAGGTCGCCAAACGAGGTTTCTTCTGCATCGAAGGAAATGACAAGCAGTCATTTGGGGTTGGTCCCCTCACACGGTGCCGAAAGTCAAGCTATGAACGCTGTGTATCCTCCCTCCAATTAAGTCCTTAACCCTGCAAAGGATCTCCATCTCCCTAACAAAGGTCATTTAACATACGCCCTCCAATCAGAACAAGAGGGCCAATCTGTTTAGGACTTCAGATGTAATTCAGTCATCATCAGACTCAGAGGCTAGTTCAACTGAGGGGGGGAGCATTGGGGGCATCAGAAGTATGACCATGGTACCAAAATCACGTGTGGTCCAAGGTCCGAAAGCTTGGGACAGTTTGGCCCAGCAACATCCCAAGCCATTCTAATGTCATCTCTCAATATCTCCCTGGCCCCATTTTTAAAACTCTATGAAACGCTAAATGATAACTTCAGAGACCAATTGACCTTAACAGCTATTATGAATTCCTAATTAGTCTACATTGAATCCTTTATGAATACAATCAAGGGCATTTGGGAACAGAATATAGTTGCAGAGATCAACACCCGAAACAAACTCATGACCTTGCTAAAAGAAGTGAGAAAGGATAAAAAAATGTTTTGTTGAATCCATCAAAGAACATTCTGAACGCTACTATTCAGATACATGGCCACGGTGCAATGCAACATCAGCCACAAACAATGAAAATCACCACAAAATTGCAAAGTATTTTGATCGGTGCCCCGCTGAAACATAAAGACCAGATATGGGCAGATTTATCTCAGGCAAATGGAGCTCATGTAATTGAGACCCCCGCTGTGCATGAAGAGCAGGTGGAAGGCTTGGATTTTTAAATGCCCTTGAAAGTCGTGCCTTACCACAAGTCTGACTCTTTTTCTAAAAGGACTAAAACAGTAAGGAATAGGTTGGAAAGGACTATGTTGTTGTTAGGTTTCCCAGTTAGGCACGCTGATAATGAGATAATTGACTCAGAAACAGGCTGACACAGAACTCCTGACAGTAGAGACCAAATGGCCTCTTATTTTGCAATTTTTGGTGCAAAGTCAAAACACAAAGGCCTTACCAAAACAGTAATAGTTAAGAAGAGAAAAGCGAACAATGTAAAAACATCTAGATGCCCAAATTCAAACAATGAGCTTTTTGAAAAATCTACATGTGGAAGACAAAATCCCCCAAATAGTGGTTGTACCCAATAAAAGGTCAATTAATAATGATCAAAATGAGAGGCTGCCAGAAACCCTGAGAAATAAGGAAACAAGTGAGGAAGAGCAGGAAGCGACCATGCAAGGTTGGGAAGTCTCAATTACAGAGACAGATTTGATAGACCTTTCAGTGTACGACAGTGAAGTTAGCACATCCATCATCAGTGGCAACATAGAGGTAGTAGGGGGATTCTCAGAGTCAGTCAGTTTACCTGACTCCCCAAAAGTGCAACAATAGAAGAGAGATGAAGAGTGGAGTCAATTTGCATTCCCTTGGCCGAAAGAAAAGAAAGAGTGGAAAAAAATACAAAATGACACCCAAATCACTAAGAGGTACAACTCACAGATGCGTCTCCTTTAAAGTGGGAGAGCCTGATGATGATCAACAAATGTATCAAAGGCTTAAAAAACCTCACTATAAGCAATTTCAACCAAGAAAAAAAGAAAGCGATATGAAAAGGATTCACCAAAGATCCCAAAAAAATACAAAAATAAAGAAAACTCCTATAATGTCTTAGTGCTTGAACTTATGTTAAACATTGACAATGGTTTAATTCTCAATAGACAAGGGATCCTTATTTTGTCCCATCATATTCCAAACCTGAAAACTGTCTCCTCACGGGACATCAAAATTGTTGAATTTCAATATGAAGATAATTTAGACTAGGGGAACATTCACAGTACCCCAAACATGGTGTATAAACACATTCTATCGGCTGAGCAGGATTCAAGATCGTTAGGTTTTGGCCTTTGCCAACAAAACAAGTTGATACTCACTTCAGAGAAAGATGTGAGCTCCAGCGCAATGAAGAGAGATGAGAGATATTGCCCTGCATTGAACACTTATGTATCCAGGCATGTTAGTCAACATGTGCCGTAAGTGGAGTGGGACAGAGAAGTTAATTCTATCTGTCATGACAAAAAAAACCTAAAGAATAAATGAAACATACCAGTGGGGTCAGAAGTACCCTCTGTGAACATAAAATAAAACTAGTGAAGATGGAAGCAATTCAGACTGTTATTCGTGGTACTGACTGTTATCGTGGGACTGGTTGGAAAAGAGCTAGGCTTCTAGTTTATTTAAATAATGCCTAGAGAAGCAAAGAAACGTCGAACATTACATTGCCATTGTGGAATTCCAAAGGTTTTGTGCAACTCTTCAATAATTCAGAGTGGAAGTGGGCGCGATCAGACATCATCTGCCTCCCGGAGACTTGGGTGAGAGAAAAACCAGTGATCGACGGATTTTCGGTATTCCTCAATCCAGCCATTAAAGGTCCAAAAAGACGTCCAAAATCAGGACTTCTAACGATCATAATAAACAGCTTAAATTGACAGGAACTGGAAAAATAATCTCTGACCCCAGCGCATATATTCAATGCTCAACAATCGCACGAAGCGACACATTTTCATCCTTGTGTGAATGGAGGTTAGTAATAAACATTTATTGGAACCCAGTTGACATAAGAACTTCGACATTTCTATATAAAATGATTAATTTGATAGATGATGCAAAAATGAAATAAAAAAAATGATATGATAAACGATTGTCTAGAATGTACCACTAGATTATAGCTTTGTCTCATCAAACATCATAGATGAGATTTCCTCAATGAGAATCGTGAAGACTCATAAAAGAGATCATAATATAATAGAGATAATGTGGAACCATTCTATGTCAAGGAAACCAACGATGGACATCGGGAGAATTGAATATGAACCGGGTCAAAATTGACTAAGAATAAGACACACTGCTGTCATTACACTGAAAAGAAATTGTACACATCGGATTGAAACGAAGACAGGAGTAGCAGCTTACACACTACTTCTCCAGAGCTAGAGGGAACAGGGTTGAGGAGCCAGAAAACTGCTTTACAGCAATTAAAATAAATATGACTCTTTAATAGTAGATCAAAGGAAAGCTCTAAGGAAAGATATAAAAGCCTTGAGAAGTTTCCCAAAGCTGACGAGAGCGGAATAGATAAGGAAACAAAGACAGCGTTATCAAAATTGGCTGAAACAATATAAATCAACTCTTGTGCATAACTATGGGGAAGAAATGATTTGTCTAGAACTTGGAAAGAACTCTAGACAGTTCTGGGAAACTATCAACAACTTAGGGTCACAAGATTAAGTGCTGCACTGTAACCTCGTCTCGGAGGATGTCTGGGTGACTCACTTCAGGCAGCTTATAAAAAGTTCAAATCCGAATGATCCAAAGGAAGCCATGACTAAGGGTTCCACATGGAATTTATCAATATACAGAAATATCTCACAAGCGGCGGGCCCAGATGGTCTTTCAAACTGCATCTTGAAAACAAATCCAGAACACTAGGCCAACTTTTATTTCATCTGTTTAAACATGTATTGTTGAATGCCCGGATGGTGCCGATTTTTAAAAAGGGAGAGCGATTGGACCCATCCAATTATCACCCAATCGCGTTATTAGACGTGCTGTGATTTTCTTTTGCTGCAACCCTATTGAAACATCTCAAAAATTGGCCCACGAAATCCAGCAACTTTGATAAACAGCAGAACAGTTTTGTAAAAGGCGTAGGATGTAATGTGAACCTTTTATTACTCAATGCTCTAAAGATATGAGGGCTAAAATCAAGAAGACGTTTATAGTTAGCCTTTGTTGATTTAAAACAGGCCTTCGACAGTGTCAATAGGTGCTCCCTCTGCAAAAAACTGAGAGCCTGGAAGAATCCGGAAGATCTCTTGGCTCCAATTATTGACCTTCATTTGGACACTATGATTCGGATATGGTTAGACAATGCTGGTAATTCATCAAATAATATTGCCACTCTGAAAGGTGTGCAACAAGGAAGCTCCTTGGTGTTAGAACTATTCAGTCTTTACATCTCTGAGCAAAAACATGTACTAAATGATCCTTCAGCGTGTCCACCAAGACTGAACAGGGAGTTCTTAAGCTGAATGATTTACGCTGACGACCTTGTCTTGTTAGCCCAAACCCCCATTGGTCTACAAAGAGGGTTGGATATTTTGCAGACCTATACTGGCCTGAAAAACCTGGAAATTAATGTAGGGAAATCAGAAGTCTTGGTGTTTCAAAACATGCAGGGTAGAAAAAAGAAGATGTCTCTTTGTTGGGGCCTGTGCAATTACTTTTTGCGAGTAGTGAAAATGGCAAAATACCTAGGCATGTGTGTACATTCTAACCAATATGATACTCCTTGCATTCTGGAACTGAGAAGGAAAACAATAAGCTTGAGTGCACAGGCCCAAATATTCTGCAAAAAATGTGGGAAATTCTCTTTATCTCTGTTGATTGAATTTTATAAGATGAAAGTCATTCCAGTCTTGACATACGGTGCAGAGATGTCTCTCACCACATCTTTAGAAACGTGGCAACTGATAGAGGGCTGCTTTTGGAAAAAAGATTCTGGGTCTTCCGAACTCCTTACTGACACCCGTGATCAGATGGGAGTTGGGTTTAATCTCCATGGGAGAGTTATGTGGAACTCCCTCAATCTTTTCAGGAAATCAATAATGGAATACAGTCACCCTGAATTTGAGATTTTAAAGAACAAACCTAACTCTACCTATGATGTGGTGTTATTATCATGGTCTACAAACTGTAAAAAATATTACATTACATCAACTCCAGTGAAGCACAGTTGAAGACTAATCCAAACAAAACAAAACAAGAACAGTGGTGTGCAGACTGGAATCGCACTGAAAAGCAAACTAAATCTTCTAAATTGGGGCTACTGGCAGAAATAATTGGCAGATTGCTTAATAGAGTACCTAAATATTTGATGACATGTCTGAGTACAGCACAGAGAAATGTATTTCTCAGGTTCAGTATGAATGTAATCCACATGAAAGAATTTCTTTTTGCAAGGAGACAAGAACGAACATTAGATTTAGTGTGCAGATTCTGTTGTGTGCCCACAGAAAATTTGAAACATCTTCTTCTGGGTTGCGAGTCTCTTAAAACTCAGCGAATAAAACATCTGGGAGACTTAATATTAGACGCCACATGTATTGATGTGGAGGGGTGTTGGGAGTGTTTTGATTGTAGAAATAATTTCAAATTAATTTTCAGCATAGCAAATTTATTAACAGACATTTTTCCAGATATAAAGACGTTTTAAGGACATATAGACAAGAGAAGAAAAAGCTGACTAAAAATCATGGAATGTTTTGATGTACATTTGTTTTATGTTTTTCCACATCTTGGAAGTTAATGTGATGAAAATGTAATTTGTTAACATGTTTTTTGTTTGGTAAAAGTTTGCAATAAACTATAAAATATTTAAAAAAATAATAATAATTAGTCTACACAATTATAGATCAACTGGGATTGCAACAACAACCAGCAGTCTGTACCCCGTGACTCATGTTGTTTACATTGATCAGCTTCTCTGAGATTTAGAAGCTATCCTTTCGTTTTTCAATTTTTTGTGGGATTGTATTAATGCATTTTCTGGAATCTCATTATGGACAGAGTCACTTATTAAGAGATAATAACAGTGGAAGTTATGTGACTTCACTTCCTGTGAGATCCTGATGATTCCAAAGCGAGTGTGATGGCAGGTCCTGTGCGTGAAATTGCACTAATCTATGCAAAATGTCCCTTTTTGCTAAGCTAAAAGTATTAGATGTATGTTTTTCCTGGGTTTTATCTTGCACATTGAAAAGTGGCAGTCTGCGGATGGCCCTGAAGGTTGTGACGAGCACCATGTACTTGATTCCATCCTGTACTCGGAGCCAGCAACGACAGTGGTGCATTAGAGACGTGTTGGACCAGCTTTACAAGCAGGAAATCCTCCATGGTGTGTTCATTGGAATACACTTCAGCCACATATTGTGGACATTCAGGAAGCTCAGAGTTGAGCATTTAAACCTTCTATACACCTGAAATAAATGCATTGACCAGAAATGTTAAGTGTACGCATAGTCTGCTGAAGGCAATAGATCTGTTTTCTGTTCAGTCTTTCCCTGGACTATTGTCAGCCATTTGCCACTTGCCAGTGATTAATATCAATGCCTTATTCAAACCATTGGCCACGGGGTGTAATGCTATGGTGGAAAGGGAAAAATAAATGCATGCACAACTAAATCATTAATCTGCCTTTATTTCTTTAGAGCTACACTCCGAACTTCCCCTTAGTATGGGAGCATGCCCTCTGCAGCTGGACCTCATAACGAATTTGATGGTATTGTGGTGGTAAATCCACCAAAATACTACCAAACTAATTTACTGTTGCTTCCACTTGGTCCTGTGGAGTTAACACAGTGATTCCCCATTTTTGGAATCCATAGGACTCCAATGGGATTTGTTGTGGCTTTACTGCAGGGGAAAATAACACACAGTAAAGCTGCCGATTTATATGGTAATGTGGAGGATTTACCTTCAGCATAAACCTGCAGGTGAATCCACCCCTTTTCCTCCATAAATTGGTGTATTTACTGTGTTGTGACTGCTCTGGTAGTAAATCTGCCAAACATTATAAATTGTCAACGTGGTAAAAGTGGTGATGAAGGAATTACCATCACTTTTTTCCTACAACGCCAAAACTGTAATGAGGCCCATGTGCTGTTGTGCTATTTTTTAATGCACTACTTTCTATGTCGAAAGATATGGGACTCAGTACTTAGTCCAGTTGATCTCAGAAGCTTTCTACCAAGAGCATCAACAGCTGTTGGCAATTGGTGGCTATACCTCTAATCAAACACAAACTGAAAAGGGCAGGAACAGGCTCTTCCTTTGAACACTCCCATCTCACAGTAAAGATGTGGGTTAACAAAGTGAGATGTCAACTTGCTATGCTGAAGTTGAGATGCTGATGTTGAGGAGGCATTTAGGATATGTCCCATGTTTGGTGGGTGAGAAGCAACACATGTTAGTTGTGTCCATTGTTTAGCTTAAGAGTCTAACTTTTAAGCACACAAATGCATCCAGGCGGTGTGTCATAAAGGAACACTGTATGCACAGACATTTTGGTGAACCTATGTCTTGGATGTATGCTGTGCAAATTTGTACACATTAACTTTCAGTATGCATGTATTGTATAAATACAACCTTTCATACTATGCAATGTGTTTTTTTAAATAGCTATTATATTCGGAATAAGTATTACACAGTGCTGCTAAGCCCTTTTGAACTAGATGTGCAAAGTCTTCTTATGATTCAGTGGGTGGGGCAAATGTGGCAGATTCCAGCTCATTCGATCCTAAGCACTCTGTTGTGTTCAGATATCAAGCTGCAATTAGCAGACAGCTATCAATAGTAATTGTATGTGCGGTGATGAGGTAGTCCTTCAATTATTAGGGAAAAAGGCTTTCATTGGCGTTGACTATTAAAACCAACATGTGTTTTGCTCTACAATTTGCTTTCTCTTGGCTAATTGGGTAATCTCAATTAGATGGGTTAGCAGTTGCTAAAAAATAATCTCTTTTCTTGATTGATGTGCCAAGTATCATACGAATTGGAGTACATGGACCATATATTTTTCAGAAGGATCATGTTGTCAAGGCGAGTTCCGTTCCACGCAGAAGCAGCACGAACTCCTACCTCCCCTTGGCGGTCTTGGTGCCTGGATTAGGCAAACGCAGGTCACCGCGGCCCCCACGGGGAAAGAGGGTTGGGGTCCTTGGATTGGATGGGTAGAGGGTTATTAAGGTACACCGGGTTGAGGTTTAGGGAGCGGTTATGGATAGGCAGGGGATTTCTAGGAAAGGCATGCTCCTTTCCTCTGTCCTCGGCTAGCTGTTACATAGGCAGAGGTATTGCAGCCTTCACGGCCTTTTCCACATCACATGCATACCCTCATACATGCGCTACCCTTTCTGAGATCAAGACATGCATTCAACATTCATGCATGCATTACCCACTTGGTGTCGCAGCCCACACTCTGTTATATCAGCACAGAGGTGGAATTTTGAGTTGCAGTTTAGAAACAATAACGTAACAGATGCTATTCAGTGTCTCCCGTTGTTCATGAAAATAAAACTAAATATTGAGCACTCCTGCGCGTGCACAACAAGACAGACTGTTTTTTTCATGCATAGGCAAATAACTTATTGGCACTTAGCTCTGGCTTCGCCAAGCGTCCTGCTCCTTTGCGGTTTGGACGGATTCTGTAGACTGCTAGGGCTGAGGCGTAGGCTGCTAGGGCTGAGGCGTTTTCGTTCCTGACACACACACAAAAAGGAAACTGTTAGCGCGTGCCCCCCAGAAGTGTGTAGATCCTGTCTCCCAATCAGCCCAAACAATGCCCGCAACTGGCGAGCATAACGTAGCATGCGGTTAGGAGTTAGTATGGTGAAGCGTTCCGCTATTCACTCGTGGTCGCTTCCCAGAAGTTAGTATTCAAAACTGGTCAGAAAACCGCTCCGGAAAACTTCTGTAGCAGTGATACTAGAGCGGCACTTATCTCGTGAGGCGCGGGGCCAAGGATGGTGCTTTTCCGGCGAGGACGGGCCCCGCGAGGGAGGTTTTGCCAGAGCTCCGCTGAATGCGTCCTGTCCGATGCAATCTCAAGCGCGAACAAGCGTTCGCGGGTTGCGCATGCGCGGTAGCTCGCTCGCGCATGCGCGATACCTTGGGCGTGGACTTGGGCGTCGTCTGGGCCTTTTGTAGGTCCCGTGTGCCTGGCTTGTTCCTCCAGAGAGTCGGCTGGGCAGCTGGAGCTGTGGTCCTATGCCCGGAGGCTGCTGGGATTTGAAGTCCTGCTACAAGCCTCTTCCTGCTTCTAATTATCCTGCTTTTACACAAAGCACATCTGCAACCTGGACACAAATGACATCTATTTAATGGCTTACCCATACCTGTTCCAGCAGCAACTTTATGCTTTCCTTTATTAGTGTTTGCCTTTACGACAGTACACCCCCTCCCCACCGAAGGGCCTGGCTTAGAGGGGTACAGGCGCATGAGCCGAGGAGCATGCACATTAGAGGCGGGTTCCCATGATCTATCTTCGGGGCCAAAACCCACCCAATCTATGAAGTAAAATAACTGGCCTCCCCGTATTCGTGAGTTAAGTATTGCCTTTACCTCATATTCTGGAAACCCCTCGACTACAATGGGTGGTGGTCTTTGCATTCGTATGTGAGGGGCTGCAGGATTCAAGAGAGCCACATGAAAAACAGGGTGGACCTTCATGTGGGAAGGCAAACGCAGTCGCATGGCCACTGGGTTTACAACTTGTGTGATGCAGAATGGGCCAATAAAACGAGGTTTCAGCTTTTGTGGGCCTGATATACGTAAATGCTTGGTTGAAAGCCACACCGTATCACCTATTTGATAGTCGGGGTTGGCTCGACGCTTTTTATCAGCATATTGTTTGTTCGTGATTTTAGCTTTTATCAAATTCTGATGAGCCTTTTTCCAAGTTTCTGTTAACAAGTTTATTCTTGTCTGCACTGATGGTAAAGTATCTGGAAGTACTGCGGTAGATGGTTGCACATGTGGATTATACCCATATGTTGCGAAGAACGGTGAGTACCCAGTGGCAGTATGTTGTGAGTTGTTGTATGCTAGTTCTCCAAGCCACAGGGTGTCCAGCCAACTTTCTTCTGCCCCATGTGTAAAACAACGAAGATACTGTTCGAGAGTTTGATTCAAGCGCTCGGTCTGTCCGTCTGTTTCGGGATGGTAACTGCTGGACAACTGTAACTGTATACCAATCCTTTTACAGAAGAGACGCCAGAATTGGGACGTAAACTGAGACCCCCGATCTGAGATGATGTGTTGTGGTACTCCATGCAATCGAACTATGTGCTGCAAGAACAAGTCTGCAAACTCACCCGCAGACGGTAGGCCTTGACAAGGAACAAAGTGAGCGAGTTTAGTGAATGAGTCTATTACCGCTAGTATGGTTGTGTAATTCCGATCCGGAGGCAATTCCACAATAGAGTCCAGTGACACGGTATGTCACGGCTGACATGGTGTTGGTAGAGGTCTAAGCAGACCCATAGGTTTCTTATGATCTGTCTTGTTCCGAGCACACACTTCGCATTGTGTTACATATTCTCGAACTTCCTTATGAAGGTTCGGCCACCAATAATGTCGTTGAATCAATTCCTGAGTTTTATTAATGCCTGGATGTCCCGCTAATGGCGAATCATGGCACCAGTTGAGTGCTTGGGTTCGCAGTTTTTGCGTTGGTAAATACACGACCTTACCTTGAAACGGTATCCCTTCTCTGAGTCGTCGTTCCTGTGTCGGATCTTCCCACTGGAGCAATTCCTGTGCCGTCATTGCATCACCAATTTGTTCCAGTAAAGTATTGGTTGTACCTCCTATGAATTTAGTTGAGGGTACTATAGGTTTTGCTTCCTCATCAGTGTTAGGGCAGCTTGGTGGCTCTGGATACCTAGATAACAGGTCCGCTTTCTTATTCTCTTGACCTGGGCGGTATGTTACCATGAAATCAAAGTCCGCGAAGTACATGGTCCACCGTAGTTGACGTGGGGTAAGGGCTCGTGCGGATTTTAAGAATTGAAGGTTACGATGATCCGTTAGTACGGTTATTGTATGCCTTGCCCCTAACAAATAGTGTCTCCATTCCGCAAAGGCGGCTTTGATAGCAAGTAGTTCACGGTCAGCGATAGTGTAGTTCTGTTCTGCAGAATTGAGTTTTCTTGAATAGTAGGCTACCGGTTGTAATTGTCCAGACTGGTCCCGTTGTGACAATATAGCCCCCAATGCGTAACTAGAAGCGTCTGTTTCCACCAAAAAAGGCAACGTGGGATCTGGATGGAGAAGAACAGGTGCTGAAGTAAACGCTTCTTTCAGTTGTTGAAAACTTTGTTCCGCCTCAGGCCCCCACACAAATGGTTTTCCTTTCCTCAGCAATCGAGTGATGGCTAAGCTTTTTTGCGCAAATCCCTGGATAAATCTTCGATAAAAGTTCGCGAACCCCAGTACTGATTGTACTTCTTTGACGTTTCGTGGGGCCAGCCAATCCAGAATTGCTTGTACTTTATGCGAATCCATCTTGACTCCGTCGGGCGATAGAATGAACCCGAGAAACTCCACCGTAGTACAATGAAAAGTACATTTTTCCAGTTTGGCGTATAGATGGTGCTCACGCAAACGTTGTAATACAGATTTTACATGGTCTATGTGTTCCTGTTCATTACGGGAGTAAATCAGGATATCGTCGATGTAGACCACGACGAAGACATCCAGAAATCCTCGCAGAACCTCATCCAGAAAATGTTGAAAGGCAGCGGGTGCGTTACAGAGACCGAACGGCATGACCTGATATTCGTAGAGTCCGAACTTCGTCCTAAAGGCGGTCTTCCATTCATCTCCTTGACGCACCCGCACCAGATGGTAGGCCCCGCGTAGGTCCAGTTTTGTGTAGATTGTCGCTCCACGTACTTGGTCCAATAAGACTGGTAACAGGGGGAGTGGGTATCGGTTCTTAATCGTGATCCGGTTTATTGCCCTATAATCTATGCACGTCCTAAGTTCTCCGGTCTTCTTCGGGACGAAGAATAATGGCGAGGAGACTGGGGAAGTAGAATGACGGATGAAACCATTTTGCAAGTTGGTGTCTATGTACTCCTTAAGATGCCGATTTTCTGCCTCAGTGAGGGCGTATATCCGACTGCACGGTAAGGTGGCTCCGGGTTCCAAATCTATCCTACAGTCAAAGGATCTATGAGGTGGTAAAGTCTTGGCGGCTGCCTTGCTGAAAACATCGCAGAAGTCTTCATATTCTTGGGGCAAGTCCCCTAACAGGCTATGGTCATCTCCGTTTGTGGCCCCCAACACTTGCACCACGTGTTTCACGTCCTTGGTGCAATGCGTATTGCAATATTCTGAGGAAAAGCAAACCGTGCCATAACTCCAGTCAATGACTGGATTGTGTAACATGAGCCAATGCAGACCAAGGATGAATCCAAATTGGGGGGCCGCAATAACATCAAATCTGATTAGTTCCTTATGACCTCGAATGTCCAATACCATCTCACCCGTTTGCTTAGTCACAGGCCCGGACTTCAATGGAGACCCATCGACTGAACAGACTGCTTCTTGTACATCTTTAAGTTGCACTGGTAAGCCCATCTTTTGAACATAAGCTGCATCCACAAAATTGCCCGTGGCTCCTGAATCCACCATGAGAGTGACGGGCTGATCAGCTTGACGTGTCTGTAGAATCCCTGTGACGGTAATGTGTATTTTACTGCTGTAAATTACATTACCCAATGTGTGCTTAGGGGCGTTGTGATGGTTTTGGCTCGACAGATTTGCCCTTCTCACTGGCGAGCACTGGCGTTTCCCGAAGGCGTGCCGGAACTTCCCTGCAATGACATTCTATTTGGTTTTACTCCACATTCCTTTACGAAATGTCCTGCTTTGCCACAATACAAGCAAAGCTTTTCTCGCCGCCGCTTCTCCCTTTCTTCTTTGGAAATCGGTCCTCTGATTGACCCTATCTACATGGGCTCTGACTCTGGGGTTCTTTCTGCCTTACCGGAACTGATCGGGCCTTTCTGATAGTCCAGCTTAGCCGAGTTTGATTTATTCTCCCATCTCCTTCTGTCTTGCCTTCTTTCGTTTTGACGGTGATCTAAGCGTAAGGCCAGATCTATCATTGCTGTACACGTGGTGGGTTGGGGATCTACTTGTGCTATCAAGTCTTTTAGCTCCTCCCGAAGTCCCTGATAGAAGAGAACCATTCTCTTCTCGTGTGGCCACTCGGCTTCCACTACCAGACGATTGAAGGTGGTTACATATGAAATCAAATCCTTGCTTCCTTGTCGCAAAGTGAGGAGTTCCCGATCCCGTACCAATGAGGCTGCTTTCCTATCGAATATTTTCCCAAATTCTTCTTGGAACTCCCCCCAATCATACAAAACGGCATCATCTTTTTGCACTAACGGGGTTGCCCAGGCTGCGGCATCCCCCGTAAGATAAGAAATAAGAAAAGCGGTCCGGGATTGCGCGGTACGAAATATACTTGGTTTGTGAGGAAGTGCAACTGGCATTGTGTCATGAATACTGAGCATTTGTGTGGGTCCCCCCGTACCTTTCTGGGGCAGCCAAGGGCATAGGTGGCTCAGTAGTCACTTGGACCTGTACCGGGGCTGGTGGGAGCCCCCCTGGGAGTGGCCTACCCTGTGCGGTAAGCTCCTGCACTCGAGTGGTCAAGGTAGCATAATCCTGCCTAGTAAGGTCTAGTGCAGCCTGCAGTTCGTTTAAAACACGAGCTATGTCCTCCATTGTCTTGTTTCTGAGTTCGTGCTACTCGGGCGTATAAATATACGTGGGTTCGCGCTTCTGTCAAGGCGAGTTCCGTTCCACGCAGAAGCAGCACAAACTCCTACCTCCCCTTGGCGGTCTTGGTGTCTGGATTAGGCAAACGCAGGTCACCGTGACCCCCACGGGGAAAGAGGGTTGGGGTCCTTGGATTGGATGGGTAGAGGGTTATTAAGGTACACCGGGTTGAGGTTTAGGGAGCGGTTATGGATAGGCAGGGGATTTCTAGGAAAGGCATGCTCCTTTGCTCTGTCCTCGGCTAGCTGTTACATAGGCAGAGGTATTGCAGCCTTCACGGCCTTTTCCACATCACATGCATACCCTCATACATGCGTTACCCTTTCTGAGATCAAGACATGCATTCAACATTCATGCATGCATTACCCACTTGGTGTCGCAGCCCCACACTCTGTTATATCAGCACAGAGGTGGAATTTTGAGTTGCAGTTTAGAAACAATAACGTAACAGATGCTATTCAGTGTCTCCCGTTGTTCATGAAAATAAAACTAAATATTGAGCACTCCTGCGCGTGCACAACAAGACAGACTGTTTTTTTCATGCATAGGCAAATAACTTGTTGGCACTTAGCTCTGGCTTCGCCAAGCGTCCTGCTCCTTTGCGGTTTGGACGGATTCTGTAGACTGCTAGGGCTGAGGCGTAGGCTGCTAGGGCTGAGGCGTTTTCGTTCCTGACACACACACAAAAAGGAAACTGTTAGCGCGTGCCCCCCAGAAGTGTGTAGATCCTGTCTCCCAATCAGCCCAAACAATGCCCGCAACTGGCGAGCATAACGTAGCATGCGGTTAGGAGTTAGTATGGTGAAGCGTTCCGCTATTCACTCGTGGTCGCTTCCCAGAAGTTAGTATTCAAAACTGGTCAGAAAACCGCTCCGGAAAACTTCCGTAGCAGTGATACTAGAGCGGCACTTATCTCGTGAGGCGCGGGGCCAAGGATGGTGCTTTTCCGGCGAGGACGGGCCCCGCGAGGGAGGTTTTGCCAGAGCTCCGCTGAATGCGTCCTGTCCGATGCAATCTCAAGCGCGAACAAGCGTTCACGGGTTGCGCATGCGCGGTAGCTTGCTCGCGCATGCGCGATGCCTTGGGCGTGGACTTGGGCGTTGCCTGGGCCTTTTGTAGGTCCCGTGTGCCTGGCTTGTTCCTCCAGAGAGTCGGCTGGGCAGCTGGAGCTGTGGTCCTATGCCCGGAGGCTGCTGGGATTTGAAGTCCTGCTACAAGCCTCTTCCTGCTTCTAATTATCCTGCTTTTACACAAAGCACATCTGCAACCTGGACACAAATGACATCTATTTAATGGCTTACCCATACCTGTTCCAGCAGCAACTTTATGCTTTCCTTTATTAGTGTTTGCCTTTACGACACATGTTCTCTTGACAATGTGTTCCATGGATTGGATTGCAGTACCATGTCAACGTTTTCAGAGTGTCCATAAGGTCACTGAACTATTTATTTTGCTGCCAGGGTCCTTATTATAACTGGCTGTATTAGATAATTGCAATATATTGACTCCTTTCAGGCTTAGTCATACAAAGTGAAACATATGACATGGGAAGTAAATGTAACTATTTATTTCATTGGGATTCTGTTAAAAAGGTATCCTTCTATATACTACCCTATATAGAAATCCAAGCTTTCGAACTTCCTCCTGATAAGAACCCCTTCAAGATAGCTTCCTTACATTCTGAAGATGTTTGAAGGCCCATGTCTTTACTATTGTATAGAGCCTCAAACCCTAATAACTTTTTGCATAATATATTTCTTCACCAATACAAGAGTTGTTCATGTCCCTTATACTGACCTGGAGACGTGTGTGCCAATGTTACAGCAGTTTGCACATGTGCACATAGTTATCACCTTCATGTTAGAGTCATGCCGATTCCTATCCTATTGCTTAATAGATTAATCTGTCTTGTTTTCTATTTTTCACTGATGCAGCTATCTCACAACAACAATCTATTTAAAAAAATGTAAACACATTAATAAACAAACAATATCGAAATATGTTCAAAGTTTAGATGGGTGAACTGGCTGAAATCAAATTTGAGTCTATCTGAGGAGTGGGGGTTCAAATCGGCCTAAAGAATACAAACTATTTGGATCAGAGGCTCAGAATTATTCCAAACGTTTTAACCAGAATTCACGCTCTCTTATAGAGATAAGTATTTGATGGTTCTACTCAGCTCAGTTTAATCTCTGTTGTGGTACTGCCTTCTAGGTTACTGGTGGCTATGGAAATTATGCAATAGAGGCATCATTTTGCGACCTGGACTCATTCTGTTGCAAGAAGACGAGAGCACCAGACCTTTAGGCCTCATCAGTTTCATTCCAAATTCATTCTTACTCATAATACCCATATAGTTGAAAATCCTGACTTTTATTTCGTATTTGAAGCAATTTATTTGATGGAATACGTGTGTTTTGTTTATTTTATTTTAACGTAGAAAAAAAGAAATCAGGGCTTGGTACATTTGCCACTACTCAGTCAGCAAGCTGCTGACTTAGTCAGTGCTTTTTTCTAATTTAGTACATTTAATTTCAGAACATTGTTCAAAGTATGCTTTTACTAATTTAAATTTGTTTATTTTTCAACTAACATTATTTTAAGAATCATTTTGTTGGATCTGTTTCTATGAGTAGTGTGTTATTCTGTGCTTTTCTGCAAGCATATATTTATGTTCTATTTAATTGGCCCTGATTGTTTCTTTTGATAGTTTTTCATTTATTTTGATATTTTTAAAAAAAAACTATAATCCTTTGTGTAATCCATTGTTTTGTGATTTAAAATTTGCCGGTAGTCTAGAGCACAGTAGAGATCCCCATTTTAATGTCTTATTAAAGTTAAAAAAAAAATCTTCTGGAAATAATAATATTTGTAGTTTTCTATAGAAAATGTTCATTTTATCTCTGTTTTTTAGTGATTGAATATCGTCCAATTGCCTAGCGATGAAAATAGGTTTCCCTGTTAATATAATGTTGTTATTACATTGCCTTTTTATTCAAGAAACAGGTATTTTTTGCAGTTTTCCAAAACACATACAGTTGTTCATTGACAGAGTACTTTACAGTTGTCTATAGCGAAGTGAATATTTCCATTTCATTTTATTTAAAAAATGTTTTCCTTTAACTTCAGGCATTTATATTAATTGGAATGAGTTCCTTTAGTAGTGCACTGATTTCCTAATACCATAATTTACTTTGATTTCAAGGTAGTCCTGGAATCTTTGAAAATCAATCCAATACAAAAAAAAAATACATTCTCCAAAGGATGTGTAGGAGATTTTGTTTGGGTTATATTTAGTATCTCGTGCTATTTTGTGGTATTTTGCTATGGTGATGTTTTGTGGTATTTTTTGGCAATATATTGTGGTAAATTTATTGGAGTATTTTTATTTTGGTGAGACTAATTTCAGAACACTGCCTTATAATTATTTCTCCAGTGTCACTAATGGTAAACAAATACAGAACTTAGTACACTCTGAATAAGTGCCTCATGCTCTCCTGTGATATTTTATCTACAATATCACTCTTATGACCTTTTGCTGTGTTTCAAAAATACATTAAATATGCAAATGAAATACAAAACAATAATTCAGCCTCTCAAAGTAAAACACTTTACTCTGACTAACATTGCTTTGAGATTTTTCTTACCACGTGTTTTATCTCTCTCTGCATGCGAAATCAATGAGACGGAATGCAGAAGAAATACACTGAGAACAAATTACCTTTTCAAATTATTTTATTTATCAGTAACTAGAACCGTGCCAGTTACACAGAATAACATGTGTGCCTACGTTGTAAATTTATACATAAACACGTTTTATCCTGCGATAAAGTGCAGAGCTCTGCCTGTAGATGCCATTGATGTTGCAACAAAGTTGGCAGAATAAATACAATCTGACTTGCAGCAAAACTTAGAGAAATATAAACACAGTTTTACATACACGTTTAAATTCTTATTATTATTGCAGTGTCACAACCCCAAGATGGTCTCTGTGGCAGCACTGGTGCTGCAGACCCAGGGCGTTCATCACTGCTCACAACTGCTGCGCAAGCCCGTGCCGCTACGTTTCTGTAGGCAGCAGTCTAGTCATTTCCAAGATGGCCACCGCCTGTAGCCAGCGGAAGGCTTATAGTCAGAGTACGCCCAGAGATGGGTGCGTTGCAACCCTTACAGCTTCTGTCCATGGTTAAGATGAGAAAGGCATTTCTCTGCTGTAGCCTTGCTGCTACCTTTACTTTGTTCACTTCTCCTTGCTATTTACCGTTACTTCATATTATTTCTCTGGGCTCTCCCTCTCATCTCTTCCTCCACCTTACATTAGACGTTTGTTGCTCGCCGGGCTCTTTGCCATGTGTGGTGTTCCACCTCTGCTACCTGCAGTCTGCTTATCATTCCCCAGATTTCCTTCGCTCCTGTTACCAGCGGGAAGACAACGGCTCAAACGCTGCATTTCCTGCATGCGCTCTGTTACTGAGGTCCACCAGGCTTCTGTTCCCCCTTTTCCTCTCAAAGCATGACAACTGTTTCCTACCTATTCCTGCTTTGAGTGACTCTCTGCTGCTTGGGAGCGTTTTGGCCTTTGTTTGTAGTCATGCTACCACTACTGAGCTGCTACAGTGCTCTGTTCAGTCTCTGTCCTTCCTGGTTATATCCTTCCGGTACTTGGATACCTTTCCCTATTACCTTCAACAGGATTTCTTGTTGTACAGTGCAGACACTGGAGGATACCACACCAGTCAAGATTCCACTTTCCCAGAGGGTTTTTGTTGTGCCTTTGGGCTTTTCCCTCTACTGCAGGACTTGTCCTCCAAGACCGCCACAGCAATCTCCTTTTTTGGCCACATAGGAAGTAGTTGTGGCGGCTAGAGAGGATAGACCCTTTCTCTTCAAGGATCGGCTATGGAACAAGGCAAAGAACAAGAAGAAGGAAAAGGGCCTCACAAAAAGAAAATGACTCATCTTTGTCAGGTGAGGATTTTGAGATGCAGCACCTACAAATGAACTGAATTGCTTAACCTATGCTACATAGTTTTAAATAGCCAGTTCACACGCCCCTCAATTAACAGCATAATTACTTAGGTCTATTGGCGATATTCCCTGACTCAGCTTGGCAGTGACTTAGGGTCAATCAAAGACAAGGTTGCTCGAGACGGTGGCTCCTCTAAGGACTGCCAACCCAGGAGAGAGACAGCCTCAGCTTTGAAAACAGTCATCTTAGGAACCAGCCCTCTCTTCCTTACAGCACCTCTGCCTCCTTCGTCAGTGAGCGGATGGAATGCCCAGCCCTCTCCTCCTCAAACCTTGTCCACAAAACCCTCTGTCACTCAAAAGGCACCTCCCCTAGAGACAGCCTCAGCCCACCAAACAGTCTGCTTGCAAGCACTGAAGGCTCAGTCTGCCCAGGAAAAACCCTCTCTTCTTTTCAGCACTTCTGTCTCCTTTGTCAGTGAGTGGACGGAATGCCCAGCTCCCTCTGCCTCAAACTTTTTTCACAAAACCCTCCATCACTCAAAAAGCACCTCCCCTTGACAAGATCATCCCATTAAAATAGCACATGATTCCCTCTGTGCCTTTACCCCAAACACAAATTGCATTGCTGAAGAGAACTTGCCACATCGCTCAGTTGCTTCACGTCCCGAGACAATGCAATGTCTTTAGCAGAATGGATCTTCACATTCCTCATCTTACAACACAACATAGCTTCAAACCTCTACATTTAAAGTTATTTTCCTTTCCCATTTCCAGAGCATCATGCATTTCATCCTCATGCATCCAGTTTGTGTAATGAACTGATTTACACTAGATGTTATTATGGGAATTGTATGTTAAATGGGCATAAGTAAATTAGTATATTAGTTTCATTTTGTAATGCAACTCAGCCAATTAAAATAGCATCATGGAGCAAAGTGATCATTTTCTAGCATGTGTTCTGGCATTGGCATCTATTTAGATTCAGCCTGAGTCGCATACACTTGGCCCTCGATACAATTCAAGCCTTCACTGAAATGTGAATGATGAAAAGCAGAGTCTGCATTCCTACAGCTGGTACTGGCTATCAAAATGTTGCAGAAGATAAACAAAGTGTCCATGACTCATGGACACTCCTGTCCCCTGCACACCATATTTTACTGAAGCATATTTTCACTCATCATTTTATAAAACTTTGTATCTTGTTCTATGCTTTTACAATCAATGTCATTCTTTGCCTGTTGTCTGAATCTTCTTGTTCATTACTTTTTGAAGGAGAACAGGAGCATTGTCACATTTTCTTGGTAGGATAGCTCAGGGGCAATGTGCTCGCCTTGGAAGCAAGACAACTCGAAGCAACACAGGCTCGCTCCCCAGGTCCGTGTTTAGAAACCTCTGGGTATTAAGCACATTATAAATAAGCTATCATATCATAACAGCAAAGAAAACATATGGCCATGTTCACCATTCTGTGAAGGCAAGTGCAGCAATAGCAAACATACAGGAAAAACACAATTTGCCATTTAACCAACTTGTGCAAGATATGCCCACATGGGTATACTCACCTGTTTACATGTATGAAATTATATTGAAGAAAAAGGAGACAGTACATGAGTACACCTTGCAACAGGTAGTTGTAGATGCTTAATAATCAAAGTAGTTCAAAATGAAACACCTAAACAACTTCTGAGACGTTTTAAAGTTTTAAAGTGGACACTCACCCCATTTGCTTAGAACATGTCACACTAAGTGAAGTGATACCAATACGAAATGTGTTAAGCAACAGGTTGAGACACGTTTCATACCTTTCAAACCAAAAATAGATATTTCTGGCATACCCCTTGGTGACGAAATGCTTCAGATACTTCAACACTGTGAACAGTTTCACAAATCACTAGATTGCTATAAGCTTGCAACCCCACTTGATGCTTGCTTTAAAATGACATGGCTACCAAAGTGTCAGGAATGTTATCTCATAGAAACATTTTTGTTCCTGCAATACTAAAAGACATGGAAAGTTTCACAGGAATGTGACCAGCCCGTTGGCAGCCAACCCATCACTTCCACCCAACATTACCAGTACCAGATTAGATATGCAAAACATGTGAGAAAGTACTCCACACCACAATGGCACACATCTTTTCCGACAAGCTGCTCATGTCCACACAGGATGGCACTATGATTTTGTTGAGGTACTGTGTGGTGCACTGTTGACAGCTATCTCAGGGATGATGTCACACCATCTGTCACTGATACATTCACGTCCATTCAAGTACTGAAGAGAAAATAAGTAGATCAGTTCCACTCTTTGCAGATTAGCTTGTCAAATGATGAGTTCTCCTCTAATCAGTTCAGGTGATCAGATTTTTAGCAAAGCTGGAAATATTGTGTCTGATTAACACTATAAAGTGTTTCCTCCAACCACTGCACCTAAGCAACAGCGTGAAATGATGCAGAGCCTGACAACCTAGGTTGATATGTACACATTTGCTGTCTATATTAGATGAGGAGGAGGATCATTATTAGCAATGCAATGGCTGATGGAAACCAAGAAAAGAGTGTTAGAAAGATTGGCAGGTTGACTTGTATTTGCTGTTTGGTAGCATGGATTGGTTGCTTCCGTTTCACACCCGGATCAACCTGTTGGTTTTGCAGATGCACATGTATTGAATTGTGGGGCGGGGTGGAGATCTGATTTCATGTTTAGTTTCTATGTGCTGAAGTTGGGAAACACTGCATTATTCTGTATTATTGGCCAAGTGGGGTGGTTTGATTTGTCGTGTTCTTGTATACTTGCATGGATTTCTTGGCGGTCTTTCATAAGGTGTCTTTTACGTTAACTGTATTTGCAGTATGTAGTACCTGAAGGGTGGTGGGTATATCTTTCAAATGTAGTATATTTTTTATTTATTTCCTTTTTCTTGCACTGCTGTACTGCCTTTTGGTGGTTCAGCTACAAGTGACTGTAAACAGGTTTTTCTTGTTCACCCTTGCCTTGTTTGGGCTGGGGTTTGTTCTTTACTCTTTTCTTTTTTTTTTGTTGCCCTCTGGACACATTTCGAAAATATGTCAAATTTGAAAACCAGAAGAGTGGGAAACTTGAATTTAGTAATGTGGAATGTTAATGGTATGAATAATCCTGTAAAACGTGCCATGGTGTTATCTTGTCTGATGTCTTGTGATGTTGCCGTGCTTCAGGATACCCATATCACTGACACTCAAGCAAACAAATTTAGGTGGAGCTGGGTGGGACAGACATATTTTTCCATGTTCACAGCAAGTAGGAGGGGTGTATCCGTAGTAGTCAGGAAGAACTTGCCTTTAAAGGTCGTCTCCAGCAATTCAGATTCAGATGGTAGGATCGTGTCTATTAAGGTTGTGATTCAGGACACTGTAATTTTGCTCTGATGTGTGTAGGCCCCTAACTCTTATGATCTTGGGGGAGGATTTTAAGTTAGTTTTGGATCCAATGCTTGATTGCTCCAAAGGCGCCAAATCCAAGATGCCAGTGAGCTTAAACGGGCACTTGATAACTTTTTTGATGAACTTCACCTGTCAGACATATGTCGCTTTGAGCACCCAATGGAAAGGAATTACAGCTTTCATTCTGCAAGCCATGACCTTTACTCAAAAGTTGATTTCTTTTTTACTTCTGGGCGTGTGATGCCAAATTTCTATGACTCAGACATTGGTCTTATTGGGAATACTGGCCATGAGCCAGTGGCCATGCGCCTCTCTCTGCAATACATGCTAAGACTTATTTGTGAAGAATGAAAATGACTGTCTTGCTGAACCAGAGCGCTAACGAAAATGTTTGTGATCTTGGAAGAGGAGAGTGTTCTGGCAAGATCTGTCTCTATGCAGATGATCTAATGGTTGTTGTACACGATTCTGAGTCGAACATTGCACACCTGATGAATGACATCCAGGGCTTTTCTGAAGTCTCTGTATATAGGGTCAACTGGAGAAAGTTTGAAGTACTTCCAATCACTGAGTCATGCATGTGATACATGTTGTACCACCTGGAGTTTACACGGTGTCCGGAGAGGATGAAGTACTTAGGGGTATGGATTAGCCCTGAGATGAAGTTGCTGCCTACAATCAATTTTGATTGCCTATTGACTAATCTCAAGAGTGGCATAGACTGATGGTCGTTTTTTAAACTTTCACTGTGTGGCAAGGTCAATTGCATCAAAATAAACATGGTGCCAAGGGTCAATTTTGTCCTCTGCATGCTTCCGCTCAAGACGCCAATATGTCCTCAAAGCTTGCCAAATGTCTTTGAATAAAATGTGAGTTAACACCATGCACTTCAAGTGCACCTTAACTTATGTGACTTGGTTAAGAGAAGACAAATATGCTTATTATGTCATTCAAGGTGCAGGGGAGAAGAAAAACAACCCTGGCATATCGGTTGTGGATAAAGCTTGAACACGAAAAGTTTCAAGTTAGGGAACTCCCATTCCCTGCACACTATTTGTGGCTGTTTAGCCAAATATTTCTAGTTTACGTTTTTTAGAAGGTCATAGTATGTTTTCAAAAAGATAACAATGACACACTTTAAATATCACAAAGGAATAGGGTACCGACTTTGATAGTTGCAGTCACCATAAGGGCTTATACTGGTTTTACCTTATTTGAAATTATTCGTTTTCTGAATTAGATTTATAGTGTGATTTCATAATCAGCCCATGAAGAAGAGAACTTATCTTGAAACGCATTGGGCAACTTTGTTTGGATCAACACATCCTGGAAATCTCAAATACTAAGATGAAAGTCTATTTTGTACACCATGAAAAAACTACTGTTATTACTTTGTGATATTTAAAGTGTGTCATTGTTATCTTTTTGAAAACGTACTGTGAAGTTCTAAAAAAAACTTAACCTATAAATATTTGGCTAAACAGCCACAAATAGTGTGCAGGGGACGGGAGTTCCCTAACTGGGAAATTATCTTGTTCTAGCAAATGTCTTTGAATACAATCTTGCTTTCACTATGATGGCACATGGTGGAGGCTGCTCCAGACCTGTGGACTGAATTTGAATTCAACTGTTTGTCTTAACTGGAACCCAGGGCCTTGTTGTCAACATCCTTGAAAGGCTGTCAGTCGTTTAGTCCTCGTACTGATTTCCTGCATGAATGCTGATGTTCCATGTCACAACGTCTAACCAGCAACTGGTTCCTGTTCCTTGAAGCATCCATTTGGCTGAATCTGACATTGAGTGTAGGGATGGTCTTGTTTTGGCTGTCTTGGTATCTTGGCAGGATTCGGTACATTAAAAACCTTTTTGAGAATGGAGTCTGGATTCCCTTTATGCTTCTGTGCAGGGAGTTCGATTTGATAGACTGCAATTATGCTGAATACAGACATCCGAGGGCGATCACTACTGCTAAGCTTGCTATCGCTCCAACAGATAACCGCACAGAGTGCGGGTTGGTCAATGCTAGAACTTTGCGCCCGGGTAGCCCATCCGGCCGCCACCTTATACAATGTCCTTGTGTCCAATCTCAAAGGTGATTCTGAACTTGCTAATGTATAGGCTGGTGAACTGGGTGAAGTGATTAGCCCTGGATGCTGGGAGAGGTGCTGTAACAACATCCACTTGACATGCATGGATTGGGACCCCAAAACAAATATTTAAGAAACACCTATTCGACAGTGACTTGTACTGGAAATGTAATCCGGCAAGGGGTACATTGAGCCACTTGCATTGGATTTTCAGCAAGACCAGAGACTTTTGGGAAGAGGTCTGTGAGAGGATGGACCTGGTGTTGAAGTGTACTATTCCTTGAAGGGCCTCCCTTTTGATTCTGTGGGATGTCACCGTATTAGGCGATCTGTCATTTTCAAAGAAAGATTAGCTACTACAGAGCTGCATGCTTGTGAAAAAGATGATCCTACGTGCATGGAAATCATCCAATTCCTTCTGTATTGATAATTGAATGAAGACATTGTTAATCTTGTTCACGTATAAGAGGGCCATTTGCAAGCACAAAGGGGAATCTGATAATTTCAATGATATATGGGGAATGTTCCTGGATGTATATAGCTGATGTGCTTATGCGATGTGTTCTTTGAAATTTTTCCATGAATTTGATATGGTTGCACTGCTGGTATTATAACAGTGTACTGCTGTATAGATTATATAAATGATATATGATGTATTTGATGTATTTATTTATTTTTCTCGTTTTTTTTCTTGCCGTCATATATATGCTACTTATTACAATCTGATTGCTCTACTGTTTGTTGATAGTATTTAAGATGGCTATGTTTTTATTTGATTACTTTTGCCTTACCTTTGTTTATTATTGATACTAAAATAAAGAGTTACATTAAAAAAGAAAGATTGAGAGTGGTACACCAAAACAATACAAATAATGACTTAATTATTGGAATTATTCTAACATGAATGCAGCCTGCTGCCTGTGGTAACCTGGCCTTAGATGTATCAAAAACGAGTTTTTCAAAAAGCCAGGTTAAAAAAGTTCTGATGGTGTTTTGGAGAGCCACAAAATCTTTTCCAGATCGTTGCTTTCCTCTGAGTGAAAACAGAAAAATATTTTGAGATATCAGCTTTTCTGTGAGGGAGAGCTATCACAATTTTTGAGAAACCAGTTTGTTCTGCAAGAGGGGATAGTGGCTTTTAAGTGAGGAAAAGCCTGAGAAATGTTTCTGAAGGCGGCCTTTTCTGTGTGCCAGAGCTATAATACACAAGTGTAATTCCACTCAAACCACTTAGTGGAATTTCAGCCCTTGTAGAAGATCAACAGCTAAACTAGTGTTTCTCACTCCAGCCAGTCAATGGTCCGTTACTACCACCTTAAATAATGTCACTTCACTTAGATGCCTTATTTGCAACATACAGAGATTATCTATTGTGACGGGGGAGACCAGCTGGACCGCAAGGTTGCTTGAATCCCTTTTTTAACACTGATTGAGACTGGCTTAATCAAAGAGGGATTTGGCCCTGGTAACAGGGGAAAAGGTAATAAGTGCCTGTTCCTTAGGTGCATAAAACCTTAACTAGTTTACACATGTTCTGCCTGTATTTGAAGAGGTTTATTAACAATTAATGCTACAGTTGTACATCACAAAGACGTACCTGTGTTTGTAGAACCTAATGCTCCAGAAATATTGATTGCATTATTTATGTGTTTTTTTTTACCTTGGGACTGTGAAATGTTGGTTGTTGACATGGCCTTCAGTTCTGGAGGAAGTGTGAGGAATCGACAAAAACTATAGTAGCAAACTCAATTCTCTTCCAACTGGAAAATTCGCGAAACTTAATGGGGGTGAGAAGCAGGGACATAAAGGTGGATAAAGGGAATTTGGAAAATACAAGGAAAGAATGATATCCATCACCAGGGTCCCCTAAATGAAAACAGCATAATGTGTTGTTCAGAATCTTGATGTCAATCCTAGAACAACTTTTGTCTTCTCACAATAAAACGGACTCATCTTGACCAGCCAAATATTGCCACCTTTCTGTAAGGTATTTTTCAAGGAGCGGCTTTCCTACAAGGCATGACCCTTGACTCTTTTTTGAGCAAAAGCTTTGCAACAAGATATGACCCTTAACAAATTATCAAGGGGTGGATTCACTTCAAGTGATGACCCGTAATCATTATTTGAGAAGTGGCTTTCATACAAAGGATGACTAGTAACAATATTTTGAAGAGTTGCTTCACTCCAAGGGGTGACCATTAACTTTTTTTTAAGGAGTGGCTTCACTACAAGGGGTGACACATAACAATTTTTGTGGGAGCGGCTTCACTAAACGGAATGACCCTTAGGATTTTTTTTTCAAAGAGCAGCTTGACGAACAGGGAAGACCATTCACAATATTTGAAGGATCGACAATGTTTTGACGAAAAGCGTTCGTACACGGGATGACCATAACAATTTTGTGAGGAGCGGCTTTGCTTTAACAGGTGACCCTTAACAATTTATAGAGGAGCAGCTTCACTGCAAGGGATGACTCTAAACAATTTTTGAGGAGCTACTTTCATTCAAGGGATGAACCTTAACATGTTAACAATTCTTGAGGAGTGGCTTTTCTTTTGTTTTACATTTTTTAGGGATGTTTTCTTTTGTATTTTGTAATTTCTAAAGTAGATAAAACTAGGAAGAGGAAGCTTGGACATAGATGGGAATGGAGAAAAGATCAAAAGTGCAGGAATGAGTGTCACAGACTCACCGAGGATGTTTTAAGTGGCCTGCCATGTGGCAGCATTGCATTGCAGCAAGTGTGCCACCCTAATCTTTCCCGTCACATGTGGCGTGGAAAGCACTGCCCCCAGAGACCCTTTCCCGTCACATGTGGCGTGGAACGCACTGCCCCCAGAGACCAAGGCATGGCATATACTGCATACATAGGAAAATAACTCTCAGGTCAGGTGGCAGGACGTACTACTGGTGTCTTCGTCCAGATGACTGCGGGCTACTGTACAGGCTGCCATCTCTTCTTGCTGCTGACAGGGATAGAGGATGACAATACTACAGAATAACCTGAAGTGAAAATAATGGCATGTTTTCTCTCTAGGAGCCTCAACATTCACCTGGCCAGGAGATGGAAACCTCTGCCATGAAACAAAATGTCCCACAAATTGCCCATTTCACTCGAGAAGCCTTTTTATATACCAAGGGATTCCCTGGCAAATAAGCAACACATTGACAGGCCCCTGAACCATTCATTTTACCGTGGCCCACTAGATAATCCTGTATCAGCATGGGTTAGGGCAGTGACTTAAGGGCAGCCTATGCTGGTTCCACTGGTGGGTGTTGCTGCTCTTTCCTCATTGGGCTGCGGCTCCTATGCAGTCTATCCGGGAGTTTGAGGCAATAAATGATTTGCATACTTAATTTAAAATATTCTGACCCCCCCACCCCCTTCTCGGCTGCTCTCTCATTGATTCTATTCCCTTTTTTTACATTTCTCCCACTCTAGCTATCACTACCTCTACCTGTGTTTCTACTTGTCTCTACCAGTCAACAGCAAGCTGTCTGTGTCTTCTCTCAGCCACACACTTGTTTTCCAAATAGGAAACAGGAAGTGTGTCCTCTAGTGACTTTAAAACCCCAAGCCAATTTGATGTGCTTCTATCCTCTAGTGTCCTTATAATGTCTATATGTATTGAACAGTATTGTAGTCCCTTCTTGATAATTAGGAAGCAGGAAAAGGAAGAAACAACCATACCATAGATCCAGAAAACTATTGCTATTCTCCACATCTGCGTCTGTTCGTGTTTTTGTTGTCATGGGAATAGTTAAAATCATTTGCAACACCAATCTCTTTGTAATCAATATAAATTTGTGTTTCCCCTGAAAACGTCATTATTTTAGCTAAACAATCTTTCATTGGCAATGATCTATTTACTTTGAGCAATCCATTTTCAAATCTAATAGTAAAGGTTCGCTCAAGCAGACAAGTGATAAATAGATGAGAATGTTATTAAGTTTTAATCCATACGTTTTACAACCTGTCTCTGGTTTAACCACTGGAGATAATGAGTGGAGTGAACTGCTTGTAAAGCCTAAGATACATTAAACAAGATAAAGCTTCCAAAGATAGACTGTTGATTAATCTATTACTTTGTTTAAATGGAATCTCGTCGTCCAATTACAGACACGCTGGTCTACAGTAACAAGCGATTGCCAGCACCAAGCCACACTGCATACACAGGACCCCATTCATCCCGAAGGAACCTTTTTTTTTTTAAAGAGGTGAAGTTAGATGTCCATCCAATATATGGAAGCGATTGATTATAATAGCCCTTCAAACGCCCCTTGATTGCTTCCAGCCTCATTTCCAGTGAGGCGATTGGGGAGGAAAAATGCTGAAGAAGTGTCTCTAGGTTGCGGCTCCTCACCCACATGCAACAGGCATGATGGGTTCCTACAGTGAGAGGCTCGCGTGGGGTACAGCTCATGATGGGGGAATCCTCCGTTAGATCCATGTGTGCTGGCCAGATTTCAACAGATGGTGCCCGTTTTTCCTGAGGCAAATATGGAAATGAATGGAGCCAAGGAAGGCTACCAGTGCATATGCCTGTCCCTTTCAGGTGATCTCTCTGCATTTACTATAATAATGATAATTGTGATAGTAAAAATACTAATCATAATTATAACAATGATAATAATCATAAATGTCATTACATAGGACTTTAAGTCAGATTCTTCCCGATTGTAAGCGTTGTAATAACAGGTGTATTCATTACCTAATTTTATCCTACTATATTTATGGACCTCGGAGGATGAAAGGCTAAGTCTACCCTGTCACAGGATTTAGACTTAAGAAGTGCAGGCTGTCAGACGCCAGCCCTTTATTAATGTGATATCCGCCCGAAATTGGTTGGATTTTTTGAAAGACAGTGCAACCCAGGCAGTTCCGTGGTTCCCCTGACTTTCACTGCACACATCCAGTGAATAACTGCCATGTCCCTGCAGTGTACAAAGACTTAACAGAATGGGACATGAAGTGTCTAGTCAAAGCCGTCTATTCAGGTGAACAACTTTGTTTGCCATCTGAAAAAACAGTTCATGTGTTTTCATTGTGGGCATTTTACACGTTTTGATTTTAACCATGTAGATTGCCCGCAGCAATTTTCACAGATGTTTTAAACGCAACGAAATATGTATTGTGTATTTGATGTAGGGAATTAGTGGGTCGGAGTTGTTAAGGAGAGTGGTGAGGGTGGGTCTCTGTGCATCTCAATGCCAGAGTTCGTACCATAGCTCAGCACTTGTTTTTTCCCTCTTCTCTGGCCGTCTGGTCGCATGCTGCTTATCTTTTCCTTGCTCCTGGTACTACCTCTTACCTTTCTGTTGCTTCTTCCTTCCTGGAACCTCGTTCTCTATGTTATCGGCTACCGCTGCCGTCATCAGCTTCGTTCCTGTCTTCCTCGAGCCACATTCCTGGTATTTCGCTACTCACTTCAATTGGGACGCTCAGCTGGTCACCTCCAGATCATCAACTAAGGTTTTTCCCCTCTTGTTTTTTTTCCTCTTTTCGGGGGTTTGCTCCGGGTGCCACTCCTCCATTGCATTCTGCTGGACGGTGGGGCATCCTGAGAGGGCCACCCATTCCTGCAGGATTCCAGACTACAGCACAAATACAAACAAAGCTCTCCTGGGAAGTCGACGCAACAAAAACAGGTGAGCTCGTGCCCTCACACATGGTCAACAACAGATGGGAAACTTTGGCTTATGGTGAGTCTGATTAGAGATGGTGGATTAATTGGGAAAATGGGGAGTAATCTGATGTGACTCAAACACCAGGTTTTTGTTTTGCTTAGGTGCTGCTAGTCCAGCCGAAAGTCCAAGGTTTGGTGGGAATGCCAACCAATCAGTGTGTCTATTGGGCAACCTGCTATACAATGTTGCATTGACCCAACCGCTACCATTTTGACCACTATAATCAGTATGATGCATATTTAGAGGTAATTTGAGTTGTGCCCCACAGATAAGAGAGAGCCAATGAAGTACTAACCCATATTTATTCCATAAGTAGATATGTCCCCCTAACCAATCCCTCCCATCAATAGGTTTTACAGTTTGTCACGTAGGATCTTGTCATAGATGATGCATATTGGGGCATAAGACCTCTGCGTAATCAAGATTGTGCGTGAATGTGCATGCATCAGTCCGATGCCTCCCAGTTTACTCTGCTTTATTAAAATGAGAATAAAGTAGTAGTTTGTCATATTTTTGGAGTCTGTCCTGTTATTTGGTCTTAATCTTTTTTGGTAATCCTATCTAGCACAATTCCATCATTTTAGTTTTCTTCTTTCTCTCTCCCATTATAGCATAAACATGTATGTAAATCTACTCTTTAAGTGGATTAGGTATAATGTTGTGCAAAAACCTCTCCACTTTTCTAGATTTATGTACATGTTGTTTACTCACCACATCAACATGTGTAAATAATTGTGTTTTGTCTAAAAACTTAGCACCCTGATAAATGATTATGGTAATGCTTTGAAAATGCTGTAAAAGAAATAAACAGGGGCAATTCAAATTGCCCAAGAATAAGAAGAAAAAAAAGAAAAAATAACTAGTCAGAATTTCTTATATAATAATAGAAATACCCAGACTATTGGTACCTGAAGGTTAGGAGGGATTCAAATACCTGGGAACAATACACATAATAACATGTAGGATTGATGCATATAGAATTCCAAAGTGGCAGGACACTTCGAGTTATATTAATGGAAAATGTCAGTGGCAAGCGGGACATGGTTATCTACTAAGGAGGGGGCATCTAGCCCACTTTTGCCAACCTCCACTTTCGCTTAACACATTTTTATTGATTTATTTTACACTTTTCTGGGGCAGAAATGCAAATGGTAATTCCGGGTAAGGTATGTATTGGGGTGGGGGTAGTACGGTGGTACTCAGGGGGTCTCCCTCTGCATTTTTGCCACCAAAAAAGTGAAAAAATCAGTAGAAACAATCGGCAAAAGTCTCAGCAAATAAAATGTAGCCAACGTTCATAGAATCAGAGGGGGGTATGCCCAACGACTTTTATTCTAATTTCTGCAGAGTTCACAGGTAAGATAAACTAATGAGGCACAAAAAAAATCATAAAATTTGGAGGGTGTGAGTAGTGACGACAATGTTAACTAGGATTCCACCCCAGTGCTCAGACCATGCGGGCACACATCACGCCAGGGATCAACTAGGAGATCATGGGTAACATCTAAGGGGCTACTGCGAGTTAAGATTTTCAAATTCCTTTCTTGTAAAATAGCTTTCTGTGACACTTTACAGATATGATGAGTAATTGTTTATGGTGGAATGCTTTCATTGGACACTTCCAGAGTTCAACACATAGGAACAAGAAACTATCTGCACATTGGTACTCGTTTTAACCCAAAAACGTTTTTAGATGCATTTCATTAAAATGCTCAAACTGTTTTTTTGTGACGCATAAGAACATGACTAATTTTAGATGTTTTTGAATCCAAACCGATTCTACGCTGATTATATGCATCAACGTCTGGAAGATTTCTTACATTTGATTAAAGCAAGAGGACAGGGATAACAGAGGATGGCAGTGTGTCGTCTTGTTGGCTTAGTGAACAAAACACCTATGACAATAGGACATTTAATCGGATTTATAATGGGCAAACATAGAAAGTCCATTATTAAGTCTAAGGACATATTATCGTAAATGCAATCCCTGCCAAAAACAATCTACCCTTGTTCCCCAGAGTCGTTGGGCCTCATTACACGGTAGGCACTAAGGGATAACCGGTACCGGTAAGGTCACTCCTTCAATATATGGTGGTCCTTCAACATTTGAGATCTAATTCTATGTTCATTGCCAGTAGAAAGGGAGGCTTAATGACAAGATAAGCATAGAGACAACAACAGTGCCTTTGGTTGCTGTTTACCACTTTCGTAATAATGGGCATTTGTTGAGGAAGTGTTGTCTCATTCTGCATTTTGGGACTGTCAGTGGGTGTGTAATTGTCTTGATATGATATGATAAGTCATTATTAATGTGCTTGTACACAAGTGTTTCTAGGAGCGACAAGACAAGGGAGGGAAGACAAAGGGAGGACAAAACAAACGATCTTACTAGACCTTGTTTGATTACGATTGTGCAAGTGCGATACTGCAAAGTGCAGGGAGGGAAAAGAGAAAGTGCCTGGGAGAGGGAAAGGGGAAGTGCAGCCAGGCAGCGTTGCTCTGGGTAAGTGCAGGGGATGGAAGGGTTACAGTTACAGTACTTAAGTGCACAGTAGGCCCTGAAGGCTGTGCAGGGGCGACTGTTGGTGGGGAGACTGGTACTCAGGCAGATTCTATGGGGAGCCTGGCAGGTAGGTCAGCAGGGGAGAGAGAGAGAAAGCAGAGGCGAAAAAGAAGGTCTTTAGCTGCTTCCAGAACTTCAGGTGGTCTGGCTCAAGTTTGAGAGGGGAGGGAGGACATTCCAGAGGGAGGCACCTGCATAGGGGAGAGATCTACCATCCACTCTCTGCCTGCAGAAGCATCTGGCCCTCATAGAATTAGAGATGGCTGAGCGAAGGGCTCGAGGAGGAAGGTGTTTTGGAAGAGCGAGCTGGATGTAGTGCGGCACCAGCCTCAGAAAGTGTTGTGGATGATGCAGCCTTGTAATGCAGGCTTGGAATACAAGCTGACAGTCACTACAGTGTCAGTTTGTAGGTGCAGATAGAAGTATTGTTTTTTTCAGTAGTTGTGGTGATGGTTTTTGATGGACAGATGGTATGCTTGTTTTCTGTGTGTGGCTCACAGCCTATGCTTGTCATGGTTGTAGGGGGAATTGGGTGTGTGCTTATGAGAGACCACCTGACCTAGATCAATTCGAGGTACAGGTATAACTGGAAACTTTAAAGTGGAGTATAGTGTTTTAGCTGTGTGTCTTGCTTGTGTTTGAGTATTTGAATTTACATGAGTTGTGCTTACCAGATTTATGATAGACCTCCGCTTCAGGATACGAGCTTTTAGGACCTAAGTGCTTCAGCTCTTCAGATCTGCAAGCATGCTGAGACGCACACAATAACCGGCAATAAGGTTTTTGCAGGTCGTTAGTGACACAGTTTACTTGTTATTGCTTGTCATGTATTCTTTTGAGGCATTAAAAAACGAATAGTTTGTTCTGGCATCCTGGCACTGAGAGCTTGTTTCAGCAAAAAAGATCTGCACAAATTGGCAGTGGTACTGAGCGACATGTCTAAAATTGCAGTAGGCATTTTGCCATCAACCTCTAATTTCCAGATTGCTCCTTGGAGCAGTGCTTATTTTTTGCTGTTGACAGATTGGGTTTACCTTTAAGGGGGCTTTATACCGACCTGTCAAATGATACTCTGTTTTGAAATGTGGTATTCTTCCTAGAGTAGTGTAGCAGAAGTAGTGAGGTGGAAACTACTTCACAGGTGTTCCAAACTGAAAATGCTAACTAGAATATTCCTGTCTCGGCCAAACAATTGCATGATCGGAAGTGAGTGGATTTATCACACAGTGAGATGTCATCTTAGTTTAGGACAACTCGACCCTAGGATTTAGATGAGTATAAAACGATAATAGCAGAGTACACAATTCACGAGGATTGTAGATTTGGCTATGTATAGAGTGATGAGAAACTTTGGCTTATCAATGTATGTAGTCCATATTTTTCTCATGTAGAACGCCGGGTTTTATGTGCATTTAAATAAGGGTTGTCCTCTTGGTCATCTGCATGTGTATCACTTTTGGGATCATGGGAATATATATTTATTGGGTGTTACTTTAATAGGGAAATGGGTCAAGGTGTAAATGATGGGGAGCTCAATGAGGCTGAAGATATAGCATGTCATAATTGCAAAGCAGCAATGCAGGACACAAGGGCCAAGTTGAAAGGCCTACTTGTATTATCTTTAGTACCCGAACTTGGCATGCACATTGTAAATGGTAGAAATATGACTGATAATCCAGGCAACTAAACGTTTTCAATGGTAGATTTCATTGTTCAATGGACTGGTTTATAATGAAGTAATAAGCACCGGTTCACCGGGCTGGACCGTATGGTAACGGCTTGGGGGCCAAATTAATAGACCCTTGCTATGCTCGAGTCTTTAATGACAGTCCTGGTACCGTTACAACCTGGAAAGATTTTTTATGGCTATTAGCACCCCATTTTGCAATCCGAAAACCCGGGTTGCTAAGAACAATGTATTTTTTTTTCAATGAACGACATGCCTCGCCGTTTCCCATTCGTTGAAACAAAACACTTACTTGGGATGGCCGGTATGGATCAGGAAGGCAGGGTGTAAAATGGAGCACCTCTTCCATTTCCATGATGGCCAGCAAGGTATGGAGCAGCAGTGGGGTTGGTGCGCGCCACCACTGCTGAAGTAATAAAGTAAATGGGGCTGTCAGTGAGAGGAACAGTAAATTGGAAGTGAAAGTGAAGGGATGGTGAGGGGAACATGGCAGGCTATGGGAAGCAGCCATCAGTTTGCTTGGAACTCGAGCATGCATCAGTAGATTCAGCCTGCGATCCAAGTAATCTGATTTGTTGCGTCACCCGTCTCGGGTGCTAGTAAGTGTTGAAGACTGGTATCATCTGGAATCATTAGAAGTGATCGAGAGATCCAAAAGTAAAACACCACCCACTAACTTTGATGGTGGATATTTTTCCTAAATCGATTTGTGTACAGTTCAGCACAAGAAGAGGCACAATGTGATTAAAGTTACCAACAATTAGTGCAGCCTTACATAGCCTCAGATAGATACACAATTGCTTCATGCAAATATTGTTAGCGTAGTACAGGAAGCTAAACATCCCTGTTAAGATTTGGGACCTCTTCACGAGTTGGGTGGTATCCCGGCGATTTTACTGCCGGGATACTACCTGAATGTATTGCATTACTGCCACCCAGCCCGGTGCTATAGCGCCGGATCAAGGGTTGGGTGGTAATGAGTATTCCCCATTCCCCATAGGAACGTTTTGGCGCAATCATTGTGTGCTAATAGCGTTGCTCTAATTGCGCCTGAAAATGGGCATTACATTGGCACATTTACCGCCAGCCTAGAGCGATTGGGCAGACCCTTAAATGCAGCAGTAATAGCGTTACCACAGAATTTAAGGGCTGCCACCCAACTCGTGATAAGGCCTTATAGACACAAGATGTTGGCAGTAGAATATCTTGTACAGGAAGCAGCTGACGAGTTAACAGTGAAACAACAATGCCCTAAACAGATAAGCTCTAACATGTGGTATGGTACTAGATGCATGGCTATGAGGAAGGGCCTACTAACCTGCTTAAAAGTCCTTTCTATGCTTAGATAGAGTAAGCATGGATGGCATGGAAGGAACATAAAGCAAGTCTTGCACTAAGGAAACAGGACATGTCAGAGGTGATCTGGGAACAGCTGCAAGCAAGAGCACACCAAGACTTGAAAAGCATTTTGAGAGTGGTCTCCAACACCTCATCAAATATTATGCCCCTGTGATGGCCCTCAATCACATATTCTGTCACAGGTGTAAATGGATCATTCTACAAATGTACATTCATGGGGCCAAACTGTAGGTAGGTGAGTCCTAAAAAACCCCTTGAGGAATTGCCTCACATATTATGTTCTGTTTTTATTAGAGTAGAGGCACACCACACTAGCAGGATGCATGTCTACTGAAGGCATGTCCCCTCCTGCTTGTGGCTGGGTAGAGATACCATATATACCAAACAGGGGAAGTGGAAATATACTTTTCTTCTATTTCCTTTAAATCTCTGGTCACCCACTTGATATTTCTACTTGGTAGTCATTGATTTGATTTTGTTTTATACAGAATAAACCACCAAGCAAACATTGTGTCTGACATGCAATATCGACTTGAAAAGGGCGTAGGCATGGTTTTGTAAGGATTCAATATGTACCTTGCAATTTGAAAATATGTGTGTGGCCTTTGAAAATCTGACCTCAGCATTTGATTTGATGAACCAAAGAACATTATTTTTATTTGGAATACAATGGGTTCATCAAAGAGTATGTTGGACCTGCTGACGGAATTACAATCAAACAATAGTACGTGAGAGAGATTCGGGAGGAATGGGAAAGTGACATTGCACGTTTTTTCAGTGACAGGTCAGACGAGGTTATGTCTTGGCCCCTGTATTGTTTTCATTATAAACCAGTAGACTGACCAACACCCTAGCATATGCCAGACGTACCTTATCTAGGAGGTCATAGGTGCCGACACTCTTATATGCTGATGATGCGTTTCTCATGGCACAGACTCAGTGCCTCTCCAGGGACTCACCTCAGCATATGCCGACTGTATTAAAGACAGAGGTCAAGAGCATAACATCGAGTTATCTATCCAGGCAAAAAACACACATTACACCGAGACTGAATACACGAGAGTAACTGAAAATGTGTTTCCAAGATAACACGACTTGGCGAGCACAGATGTCAAAGGCTGCCTCTAGAATGAACTTGGAAAACAGGGCTTTGCTGCAATTTGTTACTAAAAATGAGGAGGCACCGTATGTGTGCATTACCGAAGACAGGTGAAAGCTTTCACTATCACTACCTCTGGGTCACAATCTGGAAGTGGGTGAGATTGCTTAGGTTTTCCACCATCTACTTTGATATATGTTATGTATCAGCACCTCAACATGCCCTTTCTTATAGATATAACATGGTATGATATGATATGACATGATAAGTCATCTATACCGTGCCTGTACAAAAGTGCTTCTAAGCACTCTCTTTAAAACCTCTGGATCTGCCCCATGCCTTCGAAATAAAGATGAGGCAAGACTTGTCATAAGGTTTTTCGAGTGATCTTATTGAAATATATGGTGGTCTAATAACAAACGCATGAATGAAATACACACAGCAATACTTAAACTGAAGCACAATACAAAACAACACTCACACAAAATGGGTATATATTGAAATAAGCCCATTAATAAAAAAATCACATTAACTAAAACAACCATCCTACTAATGAAAGATCATGAATTTCATCCATGTACCAACTGAGAAACCAGACCTGCCCATTAAAGAATATGCCAAAATAATCAAGGATACGCTAATAAAGAAGGAACAGATCCCTCATTAATATAAAACGCACCACAGGCAAAATTAGAATGTTGAACTTAAAGTATAAGTCATATAACAATTAAAAGTCATTCACACTATTTTGGTTCAAACTGTCCATTCATGTGTTAGCACTAAAAAGAATTCTTCAAACCCACAAAACAAATGTTGCCATCGATTCTTAACTCGCTCTCATAAAATCCCCACTAAAATAGTATTAAACTCAGAGTAACATTGACAATTCAAAATCTACCTACTAAGAAAATAAGGATATGCAAAGATCAAAACTATCGCTACATGTACATACAGGGAAAACATGTTACAAAAATAAATAGGAAAACAAGTTATGCAGAACAAAACATATGGGGTAATGAAACTATCAAATGCCTGTAAACATTAATCATTCCATTGTAAAATCGTCATACATTGATGCGTATTACACAATATAAATCTATACATACAATATGGGTTACTATGACCCCAAAGCAAATACCAGCGTGATGCCTCTACATAAAAGGTAAATCACAGATTCAATTTAAACACAAAACATCCCCAAATAAATGGTTTAACCAGACTTACAGATAGGTGCACAGACACTTCTACTTCCAAGAAATAGGCAATTACTCCCAGCATCAAAAAATAGGCAGTACAATTACGTTCATCAATAAAATTAGGAAACAGACAGAGGGTGCTACGTTGTACTTCTCAAGTAAACAATTCCACTATGGAACTCTACACCATATGGATCCATGCCTAAGCATACTAAATACAACACATCGCCTTTCCTCAACTATGTACAAAATATTCACATTTGTGTGGTCGGTTTTTTCCCTTTCAGTTTCTTTTGATCAATGCCACCCTGGACATATTCCAAACCTGCTCTCCGTGTTCTCTCATCACTCCTCTAAACACTTCCATCACCTGCTAGTGATCTGAATTCAACTACCCTTCTTCCTCACTAACCGTTTCTTAATCCATACCCGGTCTCACGTCCACTCTCTTGCATCCACCCTTCTCATTTTCCTTTTTCCCCCAAGCATCTTTCTTTCTTTACAGGGTCCTCCTCATCTCCTCCACCACACAATCGGTCTCCCTTACCCTACCTAGCCAAGCATGTCATCAACTCAAAAGGGCTCACCCCTGTGGCTGCACCTGGGGCCACGTGCAATGCATACAGCCTCGCCCTCACAACAATCTTTTAACGTTTTCCACAAACTTCTGCCATCCTCACTGCCTCCATTACATACCTATCTACTCTTTCCATGGCTCAGTTCCCTTCAGGATGATAAAGCACAATCCTCTTATGTTTTACGCCAATGCACTTCAGATAATCCTCAAAACACCCTCATACAAGCTGTCTGCCATTATCCATCAACACGAATCACAGTGAATCCTCTCTTTCAAACATGCTCTGTAGTTTCTCTGACAATCTTAAATTATGTCCACCATGATCCTAAATCAACAAGAATCAAAAGAAATTTTCCAACACCCCGACCATAGTCGACAGGGCCCAAAATATCGAAAGCCAAGTCTCTCCACACCTTCTCTTGAATGTTCACCTTTACTATAGGCTGCAAATGTGACACCACACATTTGCCCGACTTCTCACACTCATTGCACTTCCCAAGAGTTCTTCCTATATCACGGTCAGACCCAGGCCACCAATACTCATTCCTTAACACAGCCTTCATCTTGGTGACCATCATGCGCGATCTCCACTATCCTCCTCTTTATGCTTTTTGGAACAATGACACAGTCCCAACGGTACAATATTCCTTATTTGGTACCTAATTATGAACATACTTCCCACAAGGCCGTCTATTCATTGCACAACAATCTCTTCTCCGGCCAACCTTGGCCCACAAATGTAATCACTCTTTCCAAAACTTTTTCCCCCCTCAGAGCCCTCCTCCACTCTTCCGAGATACAACTCCATCTTGTATCACGAACACAGTATCCGTGATTTACGATACCGTTCTTTCATAGTAACCATCCACCCTTGAAAAACGATCCACCAAAACATTCTCCGGTCCTGGTATGACACAATGGCAGATTTGTGACCCTTCATTCTGGAAACCCATCCAGCCACTCTCCTTGATACCTTGTCCAACCCTTTCTCTTCAAAAATCATTTTATGGGTTTGTGATCTATCTTTATGGTAAATTCTGCTTCAAACACAAAGTTCCAACATGTGTCTACTGACCAATGACAAGCAAGGGCTTCCGTCTCACAAGACACCCCTCTTAGCATCCATGAGGCTTACATGATCACATGCTCCCAACCATCCTCACCAATTTGTGATAAAACTACACCAATCCCACCATCACTGGCATTCGATCATTCCCAAAAACAACCCCAATCCACTCTTATTCATTTGGGGATGGTACCTTATTTATTGTATCTATCACATTGTTCTTGGGCATCAGACCTTCAGCTGAGATCTCATGCCCCAAATACTCTACAACACTCTTCTTGAATATGTACTTCTCCGCTGTAAGTGTTATACCTCTTTCTTTCAAGTGTCCAATACTTTCATCATGGTTTCCTCATGTTCTTCGACCATCTCTCCAAACACCAAGATATCATCTTGAAAGCAATATATCTTTTGAAAAACAGATGAAGCCGAAACCAGCCTAAATGGCAACCTGCGAAACTGAAAGACACCCCCATGAGTAATAAAAGGGGTAAACTTCTTTCACTGTTCATCTAACTCTATTTGGTGGTATGCTGACACCATATAAAGCTTTGAGAAATACTTTACCCTACCTACCATGGCCAGCATTTCCATCATATTGGGCAGACGATGTCTCTCCACAATGATACTTCTTCAATCTACACCATATGGTTCCATTGCCTAAGCATACTAAATGCAACAGTGTTGGTACCTGAAAAGTACATCCATTCCAAATGTGAATTAATGTTCTGCTCCCTAAAAAATGATTTTGCTCACAACTTTCAAAAACAAAGAGTAAAAGACTCCCACTTCAACATCTTATCTGGATGACTGGTTTTAACTATTAGTCCTATAATCTATACAACTCTATCTATTGTAATGTAATCCTTCCAAATATCGTATCCATAAACCACTATGCACCTGCTAATCACATCAACATTGATATTGTGGACAGTTTCAAATCAATTCCAGTGCTTGTTTAAAAAAAGTCACGCAAACCTAAAAAATAAAATAGAGCACCTTACAAATGATTAAACATTACTAGTTTATCAAGCTCAACTTAATAAGAAATCAGCAAATGAGCATATAACTTTAAAGTACACAAGTACACACAAAAGAACTATATCAACCATGCATTATCAAATTCACATATGAAAGGGCCATGGTGCCTTTGTAAATCTGTAGAGGAGCAGGTAAATGCATTATGCCTAACTCCCGCCCCCTCACTGCCATCATACTGGAACAGCAGGAGAAGGGCCCTATATGGGACTCCATGCATTATGACTATACTGCATGGAGTGTACGAGAGACGTTATTCACTCAGACAACCGTGTCAAACATATCCTCGCACTGAAGGAGTAGAGAATGTTGTGTGGAGGGATGTCAGCATACACTACTGGATATCATGTAGTGCTGAGTGAAATTTGATGAGTGCCAAGTGATGTCATAAAGAAGCTATATGAGGACATACTGAAACGATATGAAAATACAGAAGAGTAACGATGTAACTGAAGTGATAAGTAAAAAATGTAAAAAAAGATAAAGTAATCAAATATACAAAGAAGAAAGAAGTAACTTGTTGACCTATAAGTATAAATATGCAGCAACGCAAGGTAGAGGAGACACGTAGAAGCTTGCTAAAGAGGAAAATATAACGTGGCAAGGACGGCCATGATAGGAACATGGATGACAGCTCATGCAAAGATTCAATCCAGCTATCTCAGAAACAGACTGAGGCTGCAAAGTCAGGAAATATTGGGGAGTTAGCTATGTGTGCAAAACGAAGAAGAGTCTATGTTGGTCTGGGATCAGTGATGCTGTTTCAAGGAATAGCTGCAAAGTACAAAGGGAGGCAAATGGATACACCATGGAAGTGAGACATATTTCTCTTAGATTAAAGAAGAAGAAACCATCTGTAAGAGTCAAGTATTGTACAATTAACCAAGAATAAGGCTCCTACCAGATGGAGTGAGCAAGTCTCTAGAGGCCAAGAGGAGCAATTACACCCAGCATAATTGAATCAAATAGCAATAAATAGGAGGTTGAAAATGGACACATTTGCGGACTCCTCACACGTGATCGAAAAGTCAAAAACAAGGGCTATTCGTTAAGCTATGGATGGAGATAGTGGTGTGCTTACACTCCCTTAAATCTACCAGAAAAGAAATGAAATTACTAGATCAACTAGAGAAGGGACGATTTGGCTTATGGGCAGATGGCTGAGCGATGATGGAGAAATTGGGAAAGTGGGGAGTAATCAGGCATGACTCAAGCACCTGGGTTTCGTTTTGCTTACTTGCTGCTAGCCGAGCCAAAAGCCCAAGGTTGAGTGGGAATGCCAACTAATCAGCAGGTCTATGTGGCAACCTGCAATACAATGTTGCATAGATCAATCTGCTAGCATTTGGCTCTTTTTAGTCAGTATCAAGCATATTTGGAAGCAGTTTGATGTGTGCCTCACAGATAAGACACAGCCAATGAAGTACTAACCCATATGTATTCTATAAGTAGATATGTTCCCCTAACCAATCCCTACCGTTGATAGGTATTACAGTTTGCCATTTAGGATGATGTCATAGATGATGCATATTGGGGTATAAAACCTCTGTGGAATTAAGTTTGTGCATGAGTGTGCAAGCATCAGTCTGATGCCTGCCAGTTTACCCTGCTTTACTAAATTGAGAATAAAGTAGTAATTTGCCATTTTCTTTGCGTCTGTCCAGTTATTTGGTCGGGGATATGTTTTGGTAATCCCATCTAGCACAAGAGACACTTCAAGGTTCAAGAGCACATTTTGATAGCAGTGCAGATGGTGCAGGGGAAATCGACCTAAGCCCAGATTCGGACCTCCGGACACTTGACTGCTCACGCCATTAGCCAGAAGACAGGGGAGCTTCCTCTGGAGAACGGCCTGCAACAAACCGTATGTTAGAAGATACGGTTGGCAGGTTCCCCTTTGATGAAATTCCTGTCCAGTCCCCACAGGTGCCCTATGGACGGAAGGCAAACTGGTCGGTTGAGGGAGAGTCAATGCCGAGGGACTCGAGCTGAACCATGACGTAAGTAGAACATTGAAGGTGGAAAATATAGGGGGAGGGACTGTGTTGTAAATAATATACATAAAATTAATGGGATTTTTGGGGAGTCTAATGAAGAGAAGTAGATACTTCTAATTCTGGTTCCATGTGGACTGAAGGATACGCACTAAAAAGACTCCAAATAGGGGTGTTAAGGATTCCTCAGGCAAGGTCAACAAGAAGAGTGCGTATCAAGTTCCAAGATGGAGCAAAAAAGAGATGAGATACATTTACTAAAGATAGTAAAGGAAGACGTACGCAGAAAAATTTAAAAAGTGCACGTGAGGAGTTATATATATGTCAGTATAAAGATTTTGTTGTGTTTAAACTAATAGATATAAAACGATAGTAAAACATTAAGGTGATTATTAGATGTTTTAATCAAGAGATTGACTTCAATCAGGAGAATACATATTAAAGGAAACTAATGTTATTGTTAATGTTAATGTTAATGTTAATGTTAATGTTAAAGGGCATTTGTACTGCGCTCTATCACCGTCAGAATGGCCCCTGGTGCATTGGTGGTTCTGAAAGGAGAGTGTGAAGGGGGGATGCAGGGGGATAGTCGGGTGTAGCAGGAATTGGTAGAGCGAGAGTTTTGATGTCCTGTTGATAGCCTCAGTTCGGCTGGCACCGTTCGCTGAACTTCGGTGTGATTTCCGGGTCAATACAATTCCAATGTGCTGTTGTGCATGACTATGTGTTGTTTGTTTTGTTGTTGCAGTGTGGTGAAGTGCATGCAGACTGCTGTGCAGAGGTGGGGTTGTTTGTGTTTGTGTGAGAGATGTGCATGTGGAAATTGAGGTATTTAGCATTGGGTTATTGGGAATTTTTCTTACCTCATTGCTTCATACTCCTGTGCTAATCTTCTCGTCCATCCTTTGTGTTGGGTATTGCATGGCAGTTTAATCAACCGGTGCTGCATAGGGGTTTGGGGTGTCCATACCTACTGGGATTTGGTGCTCTGATCCCTCGTGCGTTGACATATTGGTTGATGCCCCGCTGTCTGTGTCTGGGGGATCTGTTCCCAGGGTGTTGATAAAAGTGGGGTATTGTAGGGGGAAGTGCTTTTTTTCTCCTTTTCTCCTTGGCTTGTTTTTTCCATTTAAGTTTTTTGGGGTGAGCTCTGTTTAAAGCGGGTTCTTTGTTTGTCCTAGTTGTACCCCTCCGATCCTGATGTAAAGAGCCAGGTTTTGAGTAGTTTCCTGAATTTCAAGTGATCCTTTGTACTGTGTATGTTTTATGGGAGGCAATTCCAGGTGTTTGCTGCCAGGTGGGAGAATGATGACCCTTTGAATCTTCTTTTATTATATGGTTTTGGTTTTAGGTGACCATCATTGCTTGTTCTGACTGGTCTTCCCGGAAGGTAGATGCTTATTTTCTTTTATAGGAATTTTGCTCCTTGGCCTTGGATTGCTCTGTGTATTATGCACATTATTTTGAATTTGTCTCGGGAGGATAGCTAATGTGCAATGCGCTCGCCTTGGAAACGAGAAGATGCAGAGTCACAGAGGTTCGATCCACGGTTCCGTGCTTAGAAACCTCTGGGTATTGAACATATTATAAATAAGCGATTACAATTGATTCTTATTTGTTGTTTCATGGGAAGCAAATGTACGGTTTTAAGTGCTCTGGTGATGTGTTCCCTTGGTGGTAATCTGAGTAGGAGACTGGCCGCCGCGCTTTGGAAATGTTGTAGTTTCTTTAGTAGGCTTCAGCATTTCAGCATTTCAAGGTATAGGTGTAGTCTATTCTGGACTGGAGGATGGATAAATAAATAAAGATGAAACTCTAAAAAATATCAATGATAAAAAAATGAGATAATAAACATTGCTAGTGCAAACGAAGGAACGAAAAGAACATTGTTGCATAGACTTTAAAAGTGTTTAAAAACAATATACATTGATTTTTCAAATGAAAATGCAGAGATTGATGGTGCCCACCCAAATTGATGAGTGTGCTATATTTAATAGAGTAAAGAAAAGAATAAAAAGTCGGGTAAGTATAGACAGTCGAGATCAATCTGTTATCATGGGAGACACTCCACTTTTACACTTATGCAGTACATTGCCAAAATTCACAGCTACGATAAGGAAGTATCATTCAGAGTGGGTTTGAGGCACAACCAATAAGGTACATATGCCATGGCATCAGGAGAGTTTGTTGTCAAAAACAGTTTTGTGGCATATGTAAACTTATTTGTATGCCACATATAAGGGAACAAGGTTACAGAAAAGGTTAGCTATTTTAGAGATATGGAAAATGCATCAGAGCAAGCAAGAAGATCCAGCCGAAAAGGAGTGGATGCTTAGTCAGCAAAAATCAACATAAAGGGGAGTATGTAACACCTTCAGCTACCCTTTCCCCTCCAGGAAATAATAGCATAGACACAGAGGAGAAGGGGTTTTATCCCTTAAAAGAATTGAAAGTAGCAGCGGGATACATTAATCAGACATATGAGCCCACCACTTATAACATTGAGGACAATGCAGAAGAGAGCAAAGGCAGAGAATGAAAACATTTCTTGACACGCGATAAAAGTAAACAGCGTGATGAGAGCAAGGACTGGCAAAATAGATAGATGGAGATAGAGGAGGAAGCAAGGAAACATAAATAAATAAAGGATAAAGCTAAGGGAATGACAACAATACAGAATAAATGGATGGGAGGAAAAATATTACTCAAGCTGGATGATAAGGGTATTGATGGGGTTTGAGAAAGAGAAGAGAAGAAGAGCAAGAAAATAATGAAAAGGAAGAAGAGAGAGCATATAAATAAAAGAAAGAAAGAGAATGCAAAAGAAGGGAAGAATGAAGAAGGTACAAGGCAAGGAAAGAAAAGGAGAGGTTAGAAGAAAAGTGTTCAGAGAAGGTAGAAGCACAAAGAATGAAAGAATATAGGTTGCAAATAAGGCAAGAAGAAAACGAACCAAGAGGGGTGAGAAGGGAAGAAGAAATTAACAGAAGACGGGGATTAAAAGATGATGAAATAGAGTATCTTTGTCATAGAACACTTGTGTTCATATCATGGAAGCACAGTGCCGATCGAAACACAAGAACGACTTGAGGAAGAAAGAGGTTCACAACAGCCCCGTATGGAGCTGAGAGTGCTACCAAGAATACCAACATGGGCTGATGTGCGAGAGAAAGAAGGTGTAGAGAAAGTCATGGGGATTTATATGGGCAAATGAGGGATAAAGAAGGGTATCAAGGGAAACTGAAGGAAGGCTAAATGAAGTCATAACAGATGAGCATAGAATGCTGTCTTTAAGTAGACTAGATCTTGATGACGTGGAAAAAGATAACAGCCATACAAGCTGGGGCATACTGATGTCAGATGAATAAAGGGAAGAAAACAAGAGAGTGCAAAGGAAGGGCGCATGTAGATTTTCAAAAGAAGTGAGAATTGAAAAAGGGGTAAAATGGTCAGATTTAGAGGACCACAAAAAGAAAACACCAGAACTGACAGCATACACTGAGCAACCACAAGCGCGATTATGCAGTACTGCAGACATATTCCTGCCTTATGTAAGCAGATAAAGGCACTATCAGGATGGAGACAAATGGGCGAGACTAACCCCGCCTGGAAAACAAGAAGTTAGGGCCGGTATGATTATGACCAGGACTTTCACAATTCCCATTATTATAGAAAGGGGGAGGACGACCACAATATATGCAGTGGCCACAAATGGATAAAGACAGTTTAAGATGTACATTTCCGAAGTTTAACTTCCAATGTGGGAAAATGGATTCATGAGCTAGAGAGAATCACATCAGGAATGACGTTAGCCATAGGTGACATAAAAGACTTGCTGGCAGCCATTATAGGGGGAGACCTGATGAAATTTGGAAATGAACAGGATACTCAGGTGTCACTGCACAAAACACAACACACAATGGAGCGTCATTTAATAAATGCAGAGCAGCAGTTTGATGGGCACTCAGAATACATTTTCCCGATACATCAGATACAGGTGCCATTAGGACCGGGAAAATGGGGGAGGATGAAGACCCTGGTGCTTATTTTCAAGATATTCAAGAAAGATGGTGCCTTGAGATGCTTGAAACATGGGATAAAACAGTGGCATTATTTTGCCACGTTTTGTGTCAGGGACTGCCCGAGCCAGTGCAACACCAGATGAACAAACAGATGTAAATGTAAGCGAAATCATCCCCAGAAATACAATTTACAATCGTGCATCACTGCTGACAGCTGATAGCTGGAAAGATATCCATGTATCAGAAACAGATTTGCGTGTTTATTCTAGGTTTTGAAATGTGTTTTTCTAAGTAAGGCAACTGTAACAATTGTATGGATGAGGTGCCCTCAGTTTGACAGCAACATTCCTGCAGGACACACTCCATCCTCCCTTACTTCAAGATATCTGTGTTCAGGCAGCTGTCAGTCATAGTTGAGATTTCTCTAACAAATGTGCACCTAAGAACATCCTGTCAGCCACATAGACAGAAACAGAGGCATGAAGAAAGAGAGAAAGAGAGCGAGAGAGGGAGAGAGAGAGAAAGAAAGAGAGAGAGAAGAGAGAGAGAGAGAGAAGTGAGACTCTAGGATCTGTTTCAAAGCATCAAGCAGGAGAGCAATCAGAAAAAGAACTTACCTCTGGCTGAGTTTGCATCCATAAGGACTACTGAGGTTATTTATTTAGTGGGAGTGAGAGTGCATGACTGCAGGTCAATAACATCAGAAGGGCCACTAGGGTTGAGGCAGAGTCCGCCACAGGTCGATCTTTCATGATCAAGACTCTGAGGTTCCTTGAAGGAATACCATGTAGCAGAGTGTGATTACAAAGTTATGAGCTCTGTACCTGAGAACAATATGTAACATAGACCTAAGAGGCATATTCTCAAAACGTGTGTTGCCAGATAATAAAGATGCACTAGTGCCTCTCATCACATGCGCCCAAAAAAGATGTGCCCTATTCAAAGTTCTTTTGAATGTGTGCATCATAGATATGCACATACATGTTTCCTTTTTCATCCTCTGTGCATTTGCACAGCTAAGGATGTTATGCACATTTGAAAGGGATGCACATTAAAATGTGCCAAAAACAAACACATTCCCCTGTGACTTTATGGAACAGGCGAAGGAGAAGTGCAATACATCACATGGTCATTTCTGACTCGTTCGAGTATTTCTTTTTTGAGTGTGCTACCACAGCAGCACTTACAGCCGCGTTCCCACTTTTATTAGTATCCCTCAAACAGGGATACAAATGGGTTTTTCTATTTTTACACAATATTTCACATTGACAGGTATTTTAAGGTCCAGGCGGGATGAAATGCACTCACAGCATCCACGCGAGGATGCGTCATACATGCTCCTGACATGAATGTATACAAAGAGTTACCCAGCACATCATTTGTGCTCCAGCATAGTGCACTGGAAATGTGCACGGGTCCTGTACATTTCCCATATTAATACTAATAAAAACACAAATCCTCGGTGCATTTTTTTATTCTCATTACTTTTTTTGTGATGTTTTCCCTTTTTTAATGATAAAAAAATGTTGTCAGCTGCAAACAGAGTTCATTTTGGTTTCTGTGTTAAAGAAACAGTCCGGTGCAAGCTATTAGTCATTTAGATACTTTAAGTTCATTCAACATCCCATGGCAGGAAATGTTCAGAACTATTCTATTCACTTTATGCTTTGCTTTGAACATGTGCTGACAGGAAAAGATTTAACCTCTTCATTCCAAAGTTTAAATCGCAATATCATCAGCATGACATTATCATAAACTTAACCCAAATCTGTCACCCAAATCTCTTAAGGGTTAGGTCAAACCTGAATCACCCTAACACAGTGAAAATGTGGGCCATTCGGGATTCTGCCAAATGTATCGCTGAGGCTTACTCTTGACATACAGAAGAATGCCCGTTTTGAAATCAGATCACTCTCATTAGTAAAGACTCTCCTAAATATGTGGCTTGAATGATTTCCTGAATTTCTCATGATGTTCCTTGTTTCACACATAGAAGGATCAGTAATTCAAAAATGATGGGCCCACACGATTGTTGACTGAATAGGAAGATTTTTTTTCCCTTATGAAACATCTTGCAAGACTTCTGTGCCCTTTAGTTTCCGTCTGCAGAATCAGTGATTCCTACTACCACCTCCCCCAGCACAGGTGCTTGTGCCAGCTGATGGGCATACCCTGGACCTTTGTCACACAGGTCTGACACAACTTTGTACTCACCAACACCAATGTGTCTAGCTATATTACCCTATGCCTGTCCCAGGCTCAGGTTGAAACGCATGCCGATATGATTTGTAGGTTACTGTCGTTTACACTGATTCTGAAGAAAGGAAGATATTTGTGGGGTGTTGCATGGCATGACTCGTGCTCCACAGGAACCGGGAGCTTCAAGGTAGATATTCAAATGTAGTGCCACTTCAGAAAAGAAACCATGGTGCCATCCATGGAGTGGGTGAAGTTCGGAGTACATTTTTTATTTCTTTTTTTTGCATCTGGTTGCATTGCAAACCTTCCCATACTGAGTACAGTAAAAAAAAAAATTATAATAATAATAATAATAATAATACAATAATAATAATAATAACATTACAATTACACATTTCAATAAAAATACATGACTAAAATTCATTAAAGCAAGCAGCCAGATGGGCAAAAAGTCAGGGGCACACTATTACAAAAAATAAAATGCTTCACTATTTTCTCTGCTGGCCTCCCCAAGGGTACCTATGTGGTCCTAAATTTTCTAGCAGCTATTTCCCAGACGTGCATGGCGGCCGCTGAGATAACGAGAGATTGAGCCACGAACAGACAACTCCAGAACTGATTAGAAGAAGGCATATGAGCGGTCATGAAGACTTTCAAGGTCCTCTCCTTGTGATAGGATGTGTTGGGCAGATTCAAAGTTTTCCCTCATAATCTGCACAATCTGTCTTCATATAAAATCCCAAACCCCTGTGTTTCCACGACAGGGATTGTCTGTAACCTTATCGAAAGAAAGAACCTGATCAGAGCAGGGTGTCACCCTTTTATTAAACAGCATTTAGGGGCGCCCAAGACAAATGCCTATTGGAAATACACCCCACATTTTCTTAGTGTACTAAAATAGCCTATGGCCTGACCTTCGCTTTAACAGTTATCCTGGCCAGGTAAAATCCCAGCCATTGGGGTTACTCCGATATCCTGCAGGTAATGACTGACCCTTGAATTCAAGTTAGGAAACCATTCACTCTGAAAATCTTGATGTGTAAATGCAAGTAAATAATCCAGCCCTCCCAGCTTACATTTTATCCTAGCCCAAAGATTACAGGAGGACAGTGACAACAACATGAAGAAAGAAGGAAGGCCTAGTTCAATGAGTAGATTTAGCCAGAGTGCATTTCTGTGTCCGGTGGATGTTTTTGATGAGATGGCGTGTTTAGAAATGTAGGGGCCTTTAATTGAGTTGTCAAAATTAAAAATAGACTGATGTGCCAAACTCTCATGCAGTTGGATAAGCTCCTCAGGAAATAACTCTTTAGTGCGTGTTTTTCCAATTAGCTTTTTTTTTTTTTTAATAATGGCAGAATCATTCTCCCAGTGAGTCAAAACCCATAGGAGCCAGTCATTTTGCGGAGAGCAGCATGTGAGGGCACGTTCACTCCAGAAAGGGCATGGACTTCCATGCAGTTGGTGCAGCCAAGGGGAAGCGCTGTTCTGGGGAGGTGTTCCAATGGGCTGCTAGTCATGGCATGTGGGCAGTGCTCTTCTGACATGTTTGTGGCCTTGCAGTGTTGCTGATTGACCCGGGCATATGTTGGGCTTCAGTATACGTGTGGGAGTGGTGGGGTTATCACACTAAGGGTGACAGGGTCTTTCCTGGGGTGTGCCAAGTTCTACGGGATGCAGCACTTTCCCTGACTGCTTTCCAGGGAGTTCTTCCATGTGTTGGGATTTTTGCCAACGGGAATAGATGGGTATTTTATGGAATGAAGCAATCCCTAAGCGAAGCACATTTTTTTCTGTGGTAGTTATGTTGTTTTGCTTTGGGGATGGAAGCCAGGGACGGCATTTAGGGATTCCCAGGGGTCGCGACCGCGACCCCTGGGGTCTCCCTTGCTACCCCTAAAAAATCTTAATACATATATTTTGTTTTTAATGCAGCCTCTTGGGCTGTGGCTAGCACCATGTGGCCCTTTGCTTCTGGAGTGGCTGGCTTTCTTGTTTAGGCCTCTTACTTTTATTTTTATTTTATTTTTATTTTTTTAACAACAGGGGAGCCACAAGTCTAACACTTTCAGCAGTGTCATTAAATATAAAAGAATAGGAATACCAAATTTGTCTTTCTGGAATTATTTACAATCATTGCTAGACTCACTAAAGGTTTATTACAGGGATGTTTTAGGGGGCTACACAACTATTATTATTATGCTCTTTGACTGCAAACAATAACTTTGTTACTGCAATATCTTTTTATGAACAACTGAGCTGTGAGTAATCTTATGCGATACGCCCGACTACCTGTGGGTTTGGTGCGCAATACAAGTAATAAACTAAACTAAACTAAACTAAACTACTCACTGATTTATTCTATTCTTAAACACCTCAACTCAGCCTTTCATCCTTCTGAGGTCGATAGATGAGTACCAACACAGGTTTGGTGATATTGTTTGTATATTTAGTCTATATAACGTGCTTAAGCGTAAGTGCTATATAATAACATATTGTTATCATTTGGCCTTGGACGTCTGCTTGCATTCACAGTAATTTGGTAAAATGGGCCTATACATACTGATCTTAACGATACATGTGGTGATCCATTTGTGGATGAAATGTACATAACATTATAGTGCTTTTGTAACCAAATGTTTCGTAGTGTACTTAGGACCAATGCTATGGGATGCCACTTCCTGTTTTGTCAAGGGGTGAGAGCTCGCAATCCATCACTTCCCGTGATACGGCTTTGGGGTGGGGTCAAATGACATCACTTCCTGTGATGTCCTCAGATATCAAGGGTCATATGATGTCACTTCCGCTAGCCCTGGCATTTTGGTTAAATGAAGTCCCTGATGGTAGCACCCTCCATGGAGTGGGATTAGCACCAGGGAAAGTAGCTGTTGCCTGTGCAGTGCTTCATTCAATCAACCACATTTCAATATGGGTGAAAGCCAAACTAAATGATGACGCAGGAAAGACACTGTAGTAGTTGTATTTAATGCAACGGTTCCGTTCTGCACACCAGCATTCCAATCCGGTCCAATAAGCAAGCCCCTGCCCCCCCCCCCAGTGCTATCCTGCACCCTACCCAGTGTCAGAGCATTTAGAGAGAGGGTCATTTTAGAAAGAGAACCTCACCCAGCCACAGGGTGCGGAGACGCGCGCCCCTTCTCGGGAATCACTGCGATTGGGCGTGCTCACTCCCCGTCCATTAATCACCAGCGCTGGGCGAATGTATTGCCCACAAACCAGCACTTTTCTCCTCCTTGATGAATGTGCAGCCATTTGCAACGTCTCCACTTCTCGTGGTGATGACGTTGACGGATGAGGAATGTCCTGCCGGTGGCAGGCACAAGATAGACGGCCGTACTCCGGCGTATTGGTTGGGGTGGGAGACTGCAGCAGAGGCCTGTATAGTAAGTATAATGCTGTCATATATTGTTAGTGGCCGTTGCTTTTCAAGGGTCTGACATGCTGCAGCTGTTCTGTGCTTTCGGTAGCTGTTCCGCTTCCACGTGGACAGCGCATCCCTTGGGGGGCTGTGTACAGGCAGCTGACATCGATACCGGCCGAGAATATACTCAACTTTGTCGCCTGGCAATTATTGTACATTTTGCCACATAATTATGACGAATGTGTCTGTGGAGTGTTAATGACACCAGCGGGTGAGGGGCGCTGCTAACCAGTTGCAGGCTGTCATTTTAGGCCTGAGTGACTGATTGAGCGGCCGCTGCTCCCCTGCTCAGTGTATGATGATGAAGATGAAGGACCGAGCCGGGTGAGCCGGGCCTGCAGACGACGAGGAAGCTGCATCCTTTCCGATGTTACCCTCACAGGAAAGGGGCGAGTCTCAGAGAGCTCTTCGAGCAGACCCACCTGCTGCTGGAAAACACAAACATGCACACCCCAGAATCCCGACCCTAAAGAAACAGAAACACATGAGTTAACCACGGGCAGGCCAATAGGGCAACACCTGCGAGGCCCAAGGGGATACACTCATTTAAATGTTGGGGTGATAGCAGCAGTGTTTTAAATTGGCAGGTACTTGCAGTTCCTGAGCACCTGCACTTCTTTTAATTACAAGACATAGTGCCAGCACTTCTCAGGTGGAGGCCAATACTTTTAATTGGGGAGTACCAGCACTTAACCTATGCACCTAGATACCTGAGGGTTTGGTGCACTTTGTAAATGAATAAACTAAACTAAACTTCTCAATAATAAGCAGGTACTCTAGGATATGGCGTATCTGCACTTTTGAGTTTCCATTTAAAGCACGTGCAGGACCACGTGTACGTATGGCAGTGGTCTTCTACTGTGGGGGGGGGGCAAGGCTTTTCCAAAATGTAGTGTGGAGACTGCTTTTCATAGAAAATATAAGAAGATATGCCATTTGGGGGGCCCAACAACAATATTTTTACTAAAGGGGATTGGGGGGCTCAGCATAAATGGTCTCCAGTGTTGAGGGGAAGGGACATTAAGTTATAGAAATGCACATAGAGTGTCTGATATGCATCACTTCAAAGTGTATTGCTTGGAACTGTTCCACAGTAGCGGTGTGGAGCCTGTACGCCCAGTGTAGCGTAGAACCAATAGATGTGCAGTGACCAAAACAACATAATTTAGTTCAGGTCGTTGTGCACTTTCTAGAAGATTTTATGAGTGTGGGTGGTATGGGGGCATGGGACATTGAGGGGACGCATGGGATTGCTCCTCAGAACCGAAGAACATTGGGGTCTGCCATGGCCACTAAAAATGTGTCCCCAAAATGTGACACCATATAATGCAGGTCCTTTTAATCACTTAAATGCACACCAATGAGCATTAAATAGACATTGTCGTGTTTGGAATAGCATCAGGGAGCATAGCATATGTATCAGTGTACCTTTTCCTTAGGCATTGGGTGGACATATACATTTTTAATAATCCTTCTAAAAGTACATAATATACGTCATAGCAGTAACATGGTAACCACAGTGATTCAGTAGCTGCATATTAACAGTAGGAGAATGTTTCTATACCACTTGATATGATATGATTGTTTAATATCCAGAGGTTTCTAAGCGCCTATCCTCCTGAGACTTCATTTAACCTTACACCATCTTCTCAAAATAATGGCTGGACCCCGAATTAAAATAGTGCACGATCACAGTCCAATTTCAGCTAATATTTTCTGATTACTTAAACAGTTCACTCTTTTAGATGTATCTGTAAATTGACAAAGACAATGCAGAGGCTTCTGGCAATGCCTGGCAGGGAAGAGCATAGCAAGACAGGTGGAACAGCAAGGAGAGGGAGGCGTCGTTAGTGACTGCCAGGGCATGGGGAGCCAAAGGAGGAGTCTTGCCAGAAAAAGACTGAAATGACCCGCACAATTGTTATCTCTCCTTTGTTATTGACGTGCATCGATTGTGGCATGTCACGTTCAGACCAGACACCCCAGGCAAATGATTAATTGGGTGTTTTACAGTGAAATACCAATGATTTACAAGCATATGTATCATGGTTTGCGCTTTAGCATTACAGGAGGGTGAGAGCAAAAGTGGATAAGACCAAACAAAGCCCATTGGAGACACCTGATTAGGTGGGCCTCTGGACATGGAGAAAGTACAGTCACCCCTTTCTTGACTTTGGGGTACCAGATTTGTATTTGTAGGTCCATGCAGGCTGTATATCTGTTCTGTTGAGTTTTCTGTGACATTGCTCCGTGGAGACAGGCATCAGCGGCACTGAGCTCAGACCCATGATCAGGCCATCCCTCTCATATCTGTCCCAGTCATCACGCTTCTTCATGTCTAGAGGCTGCTCTCCCTGCTGGACTCTCCCACTGCTACATGCCTAGAACATGGACATGGCACTGCTAGAGTCCCGTGGAACGTACCCAGCAATGCTAGTAGAAGCTCGCACTACTGGGCCTACTGGGCCCACTGTGGCTTTCATGGCACCGCTGCACTACAAGAGTAGTGTCACACAGAGTCCTTTACAATGCACAATATCTCAATAGGTCTGGAGTATCAAGAGTGTACTTCTGAAGGTCAGTCGCACTGCTGGTGGCCTACTGCACTGACAGGGCACTATTAAAGAAGGTTTTAAAACATACCAAACGTTGTTGTGTAATTTTATCTGCACAGGGAGAATAATTGCTCTCAATTGATGTTGGCTTTATCATTATTGTTGTTATTAGTATTAGTATTATTATTATTATTAGTAGTAGTAGTAGTAGTAGTAGTAGTAGTAGTAGTAGTAGTAGTAGAAGGAGAAATATTATTAGTATTATCATAATTAAACTTTTTGGAAAAATGTTGTTGTTTCTTCAACCACAAACGAGGGAATCTTTTTTGTGTAGTGGACGCTTTCATTTCCAAGTCATCCCAACGTTAGAGTCCTGGTTCTACCATTTGTAGACTAGATTGAATACCAATTCCTACCAGTATTCCATGTTTTCTCTGTATCTTAACTAGTATTCACTTGAAAACGCTGACTATCAGAGCACCAGTAAATGAACCTGAATTATTATTATTATTTTTTTTATTGTAACACTAGTTTAATTCAAAAGAAAGTAACACTTTTTGTTACATTTCCAATTCCAATTCCAATTCCAAAATCCTTCCTTCATTAAATGAGTTCAAAAAAATGTCACTCCGTGTGGTTTAACTTCAGGGCATCCATAAATTAGAAGACTCTGTAGAAACATGCAAGACAAAATAAGTCAAATGCAATTTAGCCTAGTAAGTGCATTAAAAAAGAATGAATTGTTGTTCACAGTACACTGATAAATGCAAAAAGGCTAAATAATTGCGGAACCATTAAAATCATTGCACGTGGCTCACTCACAATGAAAAACTATTTGAGAAGCTTCTATTATCTCTCCAGATCCAGAATTTTAAAATAAATATCATATAGTAAATGGTCTTCCATTCAATATCTAAGATCGAGGACCAAATAGTTACCACTCAGCTACAATCTTTGATCGTCTATTTTGGACACTTTCCAATCTGAATTTCGCCCCATATATAATAATGAAGCTGCGCCCCGCTCAGTATGGGATGACATTTTAAAAAACACAGATAATGTAACTATGACCATATTCGTGCCGCTAGAGCTATCAGCAGCCTTGAATATGGTTCATCTTGATACACTGCTTTCCTGTATGGAAAACATTGCAAGCATTTAGTCCAATGCAGTGAATTGGTTTTGTTATTTTTAGTAGTCAGACCCAGGCAATTCAAATGATACCTGTTTCCAGTCTGCTCATAGAAAAGTAACATGTGGAGGTCCCCAGGGATATCCCCTTTCCCCTCTTCTTTGTAACATCTATGTAAGACTATTGCTTGACATTTTTCAGAGTTTCAGACTCTGATACCATCCATAAGCAGATGATACACAAGTTCTTATCAGAATTCACCACTCAAGCTTTTGTGACTACCTGAATGGATTTTTTAAAGGAGTTCAATGATGGATATACAATCATTCTCTGCAACTTAATCCCATCAAACCCTAAGTTATTATCCTTGGCCCTACAAGTAAGGCTATGATCTAGGTGTCCTTCCCCTACATTGTATCTCTGTACATCTCTAAATAAAATAAGAAAATGGGATTTTATTTTCAGCATGATCTGGATATGTTAGCTCAAATTAATCATATTTTTAAAGTATCACTTTTACAAGTTTTGTTTTTTTCGAAGAACCTCTTCGTATATTGAGTGTGTTCTATTATGTACACACATACCCTGATCACGTCTAAAGTAGATTATCTTAACTATGTGTATCTTGCCATTAATTAATATTAATTAGCCCCAATCACAAAAATGGTAGAAGCAGGAAGTCCTGTTTATTTTCAGCCGTCATAGTAAAGAAAGAATTCCCCCTGGTGGCAATGTTTGCACTGGCTGCCATTAAAAAGTCAAGTAATTTCTTTTTTTTTTATGTTGGCTCGTCTTTATTTGCCCATATGGATTTCACCATAAAAACGGTCAAAATAAAGTATCCCTTTGACCATTCATGATCATCCAAACAACTTTTGTTGACCATCCCTAGATCTAATTTTAAATCTAGGGATGACCGTAGATTTGCTATCTCTGACCCTAACTCTGAAACTCTCCTCCGTACAATATTCGGGGCATAGACCAATTTCACAAAGCTTTAAAGATGCAGCTTTTCAGTGAACTCTCATGATTTGATGTGCTTGTGTTAGCAGCTACAATCCCTGTGCTGAGACACAGTTCAATCTGCTTGTGGCACCTAGTACATCAAAATCAAATAAAATGAGTCATCTGTAGTTCACCTGGCTTGAACCTTGGTAAGGCTCAAATGGTATTTTACTCCCACAGGGTAAATGAAATATCCCACTAAAATGTGTGCTGATGTAAAAAAAAAGGTCAACATTATTTTTTCTTGTCAAACAAATATACAGTTTCAAATATTTTGTTCACTTTTCGATCAACACATTATTGAATCATCTCCAGTCTGCATTGGCAGTTTGGCTCAGGAATTCAGATGACGCATCAAAGTTTGAACATGAATATTAGCACCTTCTGGGACGATGTGGTACTTTTCAAACTAAAGGGTCAGTTAATATAAACTTGCCTTAATGACCCATTTCCAATAATTGTCTGCCTGCTGGGCAGTCCTCTCAGATAAGTCAGCAAAGGAATTCACCAAAATAGAATGAAGGGGGAATTGAGAGCACAGCAGGAAGCTTTGTTGGGGAATCCCTTTCATGACTACTGTGTACCCCACAAACAACTTCCAATCTAACAGCGCCACCTCACTAGACACCGACGAGAGCAGTCCCGAAAGTAAAAGGCAATGGTGTAAAGGTTGAGGGGGTACTAAAGGGTGCAAATCAAATTGTTTGTTTTGGGGAGGGGGAGTGGTTCAGGGCTTCGTTTACTCTGCCATTTGTTGCTCTTATGGAAAGGCCTGCCCTGCTCGATGAATCTGCGTTGGCTGACTTGGTCCGTTGAGGGTGAACTTGAATGGCACTATAATGGGCAAAATAACAGCAATTAATACATCACTTATCAGTGGGAAACTGACAATAATATTATATTAGTTCATTTTCATAGCTGCGCAGCTGGTAGTTTTGATCAATGCTACTGCCCCAATTTCCAATAAATGGCACTGTTTTCAACAAATTAAAGCGAAATTACTATAATAGATGAAGGAAAAAGTTGACTATGAAAATGCAAAGTGATATTCCCGAATACGGGCCACTTATTATTCTTTCTTAGGGCCTGTTTTTGGCTGACTCTGGACCTGTAGATTCATGTGCACACTTATACATTTGCTTCAGATCAGTAGCGAATCAAATAGTACACTGCAATAAGAACTATATCATCCAATTATCTTAGTGTGAGTCATAAAATTGCATTGCAAAATGCAAAACGCAGAATTCTTTCTTAGACTAACACCGCAACAATCTATTTTTGAGAGAAGAAAATGAGTGACGTGTAAACATGTGCCTGTATTTATTAGGATTAGCAGATTAGCTTTGATTAGAAACTATGTGCCTAATCCTGATTTTCTACAAGGGATATCCCAGGATTGGGTGTTTTGTGAAGTAAATAAGATACAAGGTCTTATACATTAGGCAAGCAGGTGATCGGACAGGACGAGGTGATGGCATTGACAAACACTTGTCACAGACCAACATAGTACCTGATAAACACATGGAAAATTCACACTTGCTAAATAATATAAAATTTCAATATTTACTTGAATGGAGTGGTAGGACAGACTGGGGAATCATTGGGGGGAATGTGGAAGGGTGAGCATATAGCTCTGCCTGCTTTTAAGGTAAATGTGGCACTTCCCAGGGGAAGTCTTGAATCCCAACACACTTGGGGTGGGCTTAACATCCTGGGAAGGCAGCTGCCGGGCTGGAGGCCGAGGCCGTATATGAGCAAGAGGTAGCACAGAGAGGAAAGAAAACAGAGAGTCAGAGGAGAGCTTGGGATCTCAGTGTGTCAGAGGGTGTTATCACAGATGGCTTCAATAACCCCCAGACTCTAAAGGATGATTCAAGGTTTATTATTTTCAAAATAGTAAAAATCACTGGTTTTATTCTGATCAGGGTGCAGCAGTGAACTCTAATGGGCTTCCATCTCTAAACCTCCAGTGGGCCCCCTCCTCCCTAATGCAGGCATCCCTAAACTCCAGCACTTCCAGCTAGCGATAGGTAACACTTACTGTCTAAGGCTATCTTTTGGTGATGGCGTAGCAGTGAAAAGCCTTATCTACACTGCTCCCTCATGGATTCTTCTTGCAGTGCCCCGACCTAACCATCCGATGGTTTCTCAATAGGAAATTATGTTTTTCTTTTGCTCGTAACAGACACCATGGACACTTCTTTCACACTTCACTCCCTCTCTCTCCTTTCCTTGATCGTGTTACTCCTTTGCTCTTACCCTCTACTCGCCTCTCTCTTGTCACTCTGCCTCCTGTGCCTTCTCTCACACCCTCCCATCTTCTTCCTATTGTCTCTATCTCAGCCTTGCCATTGCTCTGATGGCTGCATTCTCTCCTGAACTATTTACTCTCCACACACCTCATTTTACTTCTACACACCCTTCTCCTCACCTCTCTACGCACTGTTCTCCTCATTGTCTCTGTGCCCTATTCCTATCACACTCTCCCTTCCAACTCCATCCCACACTATGCTACTCTCCACCCTCACAACTACTGTAACTGCTGTCTTGCACTCTCTCAGCACCTATCTACCATACACTCTCCTTATCACCTTCCCCTAGACTTCTTATCCTATTGCTCTTACTCTATTCCACATATTTGTTATACCCACCTCACCACGCTGCACTCGGCTGATAACACTCTTTCCCAATAAGTCACTTGTACTGTCAACAATCCCTGCACCCAAATTGAAGCATTCTGCTCCACTGTCAAACCATCGCCTGATTGCTCGGGCCAACTCCATGCCTCCTGACATCACCCCTACAACTCACAATCTGTCTCTCATTTACTCTCCTTATATGCTGTTCTCTTCCTGTTTCAACCCCCCCTTCCATTGATTCCAGCATTCACCCTAATCCTTGGGTGAAATTGTGGCTATTTTTTCCAAGGTTCTAGGTTACACAGGTGCAGAGCTTAAAAAAATGTCTTAGCTCCACCACTTTTCAAATCTTAATTTGCAGGGTTTTTGATAAGTCAGATACAGGAGACAGACAAGGTAGCATTTTGTGCAAAAAGTTTCTTTATTTTGAACACCAAAAAACAGAGCTGTATCTAGGTTTCTCTGAGTTAATCTAAAGAAAACAAAAGAACCTATAAAATGTTAATCAGGATATCCTTCAAAATAATATTGTCAATATAGTCCCTAATCATCCCACTACTATGTGGTGTTCCTCAGGGATCCTGCCTGTTGCTGCTCTTGTTTAATATTTTCTCTAAACTCTTATGTGATATGCTACAATCCATGGGTTTCAGATTTACAAACTATGCTGATGACACCCAGCTGGTGTTTACGCTATTCGGAGACTATGAACATTATTATTATTATTATTATTATTATTATTATTATTATTATTATTATTATTATTATTAAGATGCCTGCACAGTAAGAGAGTTCTTTTCAGTGATACAAATCTGGATGGCATCAAACTCACTGGCTCTCAATGAAGTTAAAACTGAGCAAATGATAATTGGAACCCCCAGAGATTAAAACATCTTGAGGATATGTGTCAACGTTTTAAAATCAACAATAGTATTATTAAGGTTTCAGACCATGTAGAGACTCTGTGTGTTTACATGGACTCTCATCTATCCTTCAAAAGACACACATTCTATCTCAAATCAACCTGTGCTTTCTTCTATAACCTCCTCTGGCAAATTCGCCCATACCTATCCAAGCCTAACTTGGCTATAATAGCTGGTGCCATTGTTAATTCTAAACTCGACTATTGCAACAGCTTGATGATGGGCACTTCTAAGTCCAACAAAAGTAAGCTGGAAGCCATTCAAAATGGAGCTGTTAGAGCAGTAAATGGTTTAAGCAAACACTCAAAGGTTTCGGCTGGGAGGAGGAGTCTGCTCTGGCTCCCAGTCTGACAATTAATTAAATTCAAAAGTGCTGTAATTGTCTTGAAATGCTTATCCGGGATGGCTCCCAAATATCTCTCGGACAAAATACAGAAAGCACCTATTAAGAGACCCCTGTGATCCAACAGTAACTTTGATTTGCTACAACCTTGCCAACTCCTTAAAATAATTGTTAGTATTAATTTCAGTTTCTGGATTCCTAAAACCTGGAACTCATTACCTCTGTCGATAAAAATTGTGGATCCATCAGTATATTAAAAAAACAACTCAAGACGTGGTTTTTCGATGGTGGCACTGAGTAATATCTGCTCATTGTTGTGGTCCTCTGCCCTGTTACCTGCTTTTATGATTCTTTGTGGTGTGTGTCCATGTGAGCGCTCTGAGGCCTTCGGGTGATATTGCGCAATATAAAAAACAATATAGATAGATAGATAGTCCACCATCCATAAAAATACTCTAATCTGATTGCTGTCCCTACCACTGTGAAAAAAAGAGCCTAACTTTATCAAAAGTAGAATAAGGCCCTCTGCCCAAAAGGAAAGAACGGTGGCTGGTTCCCAACCCCACACTGATGTTTCTGTATCAGAACAAACAGGCTCCTTGTCCCGTGGCACAGTTCAAATCAGGACACCAAATGTCTCTTCAAGCTTCCTCCGATCAGGTTGCAAGTCAGTCTTTGATTAGCCTCTTTCTCCTTGGGTAAACCAAGCACTTTGACTTAGCCTCAGGTTTTCTTCTACCCTTGGGAAGCTCCCTGGTTCATAGGTCCACACCAGGTATTCTCCTTGGTCTCCCCACCAAGGTGGAATTTTGTGGTACTCTCTCTAGTGATTTATTTTGTGAGTTTTACCCCTCCCTGGGTCCTCGTGTCTCACACGCCGCCTTGGAATTCTGTTTTCACCCCACCTTGGGCCGGGTCTCTCTCACCCAACCGTGGGGGTTCTCTCTCTCACTCCTCCTGCCTTGGGGGTTTTCTTTTCTCTCTCCCTGCCCTGGGGCTCAGATCTCTCTCTCTTTCCTCACCATGGTGGTTTCTTTTCTCTGACCCCACCTTGGGGTTTTGGGTTGCTCACCCCACCTTTGTGTTTGGTTTTGATAACCCTGCCTTGTAGTCTTGGGTCTCTCCGCCCAACTTGTGGTTTTGTTGATCTCTCCCCACCTCGGGTTTACTAGTCTCTCACACCTGCCTTGCGGTCTGTTCTCTCTCACCTGCCTTGGGATCAGTTCTCTCTCACTCTACCTTGGGGTCCGGTCTCTGTCACCCTGCCTTGGGATCTGGTTTCTGTTACACCGCCTTGGGGTCTTGTTTCTCTTGCCCTATCTTGGTGTCTGATGTCTTTCACCCCACCTTGGGGTTTGGTCTCACTCACCCGCCTTTGGATTTCACTTCTCTTACCCCGTCATGTGGTATTGGGCCTCTCCACCAGCCTTCTGGCTCCCTGGAGTGACTGTATACCTTCTGTTTCCATGCAGTGCTCAACTGGGCTGGCATTCCAGCAGTTCGACTCAGCTTTTCTCTCTGGGCTTCATCCTGGTATTCCATGTTTTATGCAGCTAGCACACCTTTCCCGCTGTCATCCGGTGAAGCTTTGGCATTGATTCCTCCTTACAAGGCTGGCTTGCATGCTTAGTCATTTCGCGAGTCCAGGGACAAGTTGGAGGTGTGCCTGCCTCACCAGCTCCGCGGGCTACTGTAGTTTCATGTAGTGATGCTGATTGGGTTTTTATCTGCAACATAACCAAGTGGTGGGTCTATTCTCTGCTCTCTCTTCCTAGGTGAGGATTGTGCCCTAAAGGGGTCAGACACCATACCAGATGTTAGTGTAAGAGGTTTAAAGTTATTAAACAGTTTAACTCACATATAACCAACAAAACAACTAGGTTCCTGAGACAAGGGATGCTAACACATATCCCTGTATCCCTGTTTAGGGATTGCATCTCCTGTAAAGGCGGGTCACCCAAGTGAGATCCTGCTTCTCCTGCCCCTTGGGTGTGTTCAGCTTAGCAGTCTCACCTCCCTAGTCCTAAAAGAGTAGCTACCCCTTGGGGAGAGGTGAACTTATGGTTCTTTAGCAAAGTGCATGCAATGGATGGGGTTCACAGAATAATTCTGAGTCCAAATATTAGAACCAACTCAGGAAGCAGGCAAATGTTCTAAAACGGGGAGGTTACAATAAACATCAAAGAATGTTCACTCAGTTCTCTACAAATTTCTCATAAAACATACACTTTATACTAAAAATACGTCAGCAGTGACGTCAAATTAGGTGTTAAATAAGGAAAACCTACAAACAATTATAATTGGTTCAAGGAGAAGATCTAAGTTTACTTTCTGTAAGGACTGGGCTTGTGATTGGCTGTCTACTGTCAGGTGGAAAATGTATGCCTACCTCTAAAACATGTCATCTTCAATACTCTTAAGTAGACAGTTTATCATTGGCTCTCAAACTATAAGTCCTTTAGTTATATGGCCCTGTACAATTGGTTGGCACGCTCGTGCCATGTCTGATATTGATATTTTTTTATTTATGTTATGTATTTAATTTATTATCTGAAACACTTGCGTACAAGCACAATATAAATAATGTATCAATATCAATGTCTGTACCATTTGGTTCAATTAGCAGCAGGTAAGATCATACCCAGGTGCCCGGAGGTGGACTTGACTTTACCTCTCCACCCGATTAGCCCAACATCTCTCATCACCCATGCCTTCTGCCATGCAGATTGTCTTTGAACTTGGCCTTGCAAAGTGTCCTTGTCTGTGGGAATATATATAGGAGTGCAGGCACTCACTATCGTTGTTCTAGTACTCCAATGCTCAACTCTTTTTCTATCCTCAGCTCACTTGAAAGGAGACCATGATTCGGTTCCATTCTGCAGCATTTACATGTCTTGAATGAATAAAACCTGGCACTCTTGGTGTTCTTTCTTTGCCCCTTAATAAGGGATGATTCATCATTTGCACATTCACTGCTTTCAAGAATAGATAACTGATCTTGGCTACTTCTGTTTTGATGCCAAGCCAGACAGCCTCACCAGGCTCTTCCACGATCTCAGCTTATTTGTGCTGTGGCACAATTCTCGGCCTTTCCTCTCCATGGGTTTCAGCTTACTAAATTCATGACACCAATGTCCAGTTCCTATACAATGGTGGCTTCACCTGCAGTCTATTCACTATGTATAGCCAGCTTCTATGATCACTTAGTCTACTTGTGTTTCTGCGTCTGTGCAATTATTCAACGGTTACATTTCTGTATCACTTTGCATATGTGCAATCTTCCTGTCTGCATATAAAAGTTTTCTCCATTCTTATCTTCATCATCAGTTTCTATAAACTCCATGCATTCTCTTGAGCCAGTATTCTCAGTGTCTCACGCTCATCACTTGCAATGTCAATCACTTCTCTTTCACTCTTTTTCATATTCCTTCAGGGAGTTCCTCCCTCAGATTGTCGTCTTTTCAGGGGTATACATTCGATATGGTTTTCTCAATGGATACCTTTTCTCAAATACTCGCTGCTGTATTGGCACAATTGCTGGTGTCAAGCATGGCACAGTCTCCGACTTCCAACATATAGGAGGCAGGGGGCGTGATTTCTTGTAGAGGCATGCAGCTGCTCCTCTACATTATTTACTTTACTTTATTAAATTTGTAACACACAAATATTGATCCAACAGCTTTAGGGCAGAGAATAACTCACAATAAAAACACAAAAAGAGTGCTGACTCATTCAAGAATATAGGAAGAAATGGTGCACTGATCAGAATCCATGAAAGAGATTGCCCCCTCTGGTCGATTCCTCGACCACCTCTTCAATAGTCTCCACATCGTGATATCTTCTTTTGAAAAAGTGCTTCTTCGGAGTACAAATCTTCATCAACCACATCGGGGTGCAAGCTCATTTAACGTGTTTGTCTACACTCCAGGTCATGTAGTTGCACTGTCCATTTGGATTACAATAGACCCACCATCCCACATACTTCTTTGGTTCCTCGGGTGCTACAATGCTGGCCTCTGTGTTTTTTCTGACATCTTCATCCATCAATTATTTGGGTCCAAGTCCTGATTTTACATTGATCATGATCTTCATTCCTATTGCCTTTTTTGCTGTCTTATTCCATTGGGCAATTATTATCCTGATCACACATAATCCAAACAGCAAAATTACCAATATTGCTCCAGGGATCTTGAATATGTTTGCCAACCACAGCAGAATCCACGAGAATATGCAGGCAAACCAACGTCATCTGGAATGTCCTCTGTATCATCTTCCATCTTGTTAGGCAGATTTGTCAACAACGTTATGGCCTCTGTTAAGGTACCATTCTCGTCATCAAGAGAAGGTGTGAATGTGCAACATGAAGGCCTGATTTTGGTGCAAACTCCTCCTTCCATCACTGTAATCATGTCAAGGACATATCTGTTTTGCATGGTCATTAGTCGTATGGCCCTCAGTTCTTCCTTAATAGCATTGAATCCCTTTATGGTGGTATTGATCATCTGAAGGAGCTCCCATCTTGCGATCTGCACCCCTTGGCATTGGCCATCGTTTGAATCTCAGACATGAAGATAGTCGTGAAGATTGAAGCAGTCTTGCTGAACAACCTGTGCTCATAAGGAATTGCATCAAATGCTTCTATTGAATCTGCTGACAAGTAATTCTCTCTTCTGATCCTATTGCAAAACTCAGGCAATTTTCAGGCAATTTTCTTCTTATCAAATGGGCTTTTGGAAATCCTCCAATGTTCAGGTCACTCTTAGGAATCACTAATGCTGTAACATGTATGAGCACCAAGGAGCACGTTACTCCCCAATCTTTGTGCAGCCTCATCTAAGCCCCAGGACCGAATGCCCAATATCGATCCATCAGGACGGCTGTCCCTTCTCCCAACCTGGAAACGTCAACTGTAGTTCTACAGTCCTTCTTGTGTCCCACATGATTCTCGCCATATCTTTGGAAGCACAATGTCGCATTAGCCAATGGGATTACATCCATGGGGCCCGATTCATCTTCTACCCATGTCAGCAGTTTGGCATGCTTAGCCCATGACTTCAAACACCCATTGTTTACTCTCTGTACCTCTTATACATATTCTGGCTTCAGTAGTTGAGTTGCACAGGACATCAGCCCTTCTTCCCATCCCTACTCATCCATAAACTAAGATGTGGGTTGCTCCTAACATCCAGGTGATCCAGCTATTTTTGGCACATCGGGGAAATTCATTTTCTTCATCTCTTCAATGACCACCTCATCCTGTCCTGTTGAAGGATAAACAAGCATCTTGCACTTCCTTGTAGGTTCCTTTTCCATCTGTGTAGTCTTGATGTAGTAATACTGGTATGGAAACAACCATTTCAATCTCCATCGCAAAGTGGCCCAACTTCCTTGAAATTTTCCTCTGGTCATATATGTTGCCAGATGGCTGAAGCACCTAGCGTTGTGTTCTGGAATTTCTCTTGCAATTATAGTTTGCACTGTATTCATAGCATAGGGTTTGAGAGAGCAGACATAGCAACTCTCCTTGGGTGTTCTTTCTCCCACCTTTCTCATGTGCTGATATCACATGTTATTCCCCAAATGTACTGCATTATCTAGATAAGTATTTATCCCCACACTATCTTCCTCTGCATTTCTCCTGTGTATCCCGAAGGTTGTGTAATACTCATGAAGCAAATCAAAAGTAGTTCTCACAGTAGGGAGAGCCACAGGGACCTCTGTTTCAACAGAAGTACTAACATGATAACGAGTGTGAAAGATGAGGAAGAGAAAGACAAAGAGAACAATCATACAAGCATATATATCATGCACAAGAACATAGGCATACATTTGTCGTGCCAATATACTACTCGTTGCACTTATTCTTCGCCTTGAACCATGGCACTTTCCTCTTTAATCATTTTTAATACAAAAATCAAATTTTTTATACTTGTAACTGCAAGATCTGCTTAATGATGGCAATAAGGAGCCTCCTTATCACTGCGTCATTTATAGGATCCTGTAAGAAAGTGTGAACATGAACATTTCTTCTCACAAGAGCAGGGTAAGCTTGAAGCATGAACACAAAGACTGCAAGCAAAAGTCGATGCACGTCAGTGTCTGTAAGCACCATATTAACTGCATAAAACAGGTATTCTCCACTAAATGAATCTGGATACTGATCATGTTTCCAATTCCCAATCAAAAACTGACATTTAGGCATAACTGTAATGCTTCAATGTGTGTTTCTAAAGTTCATTTTCAAGCAAAAGAAATTATCTGGAAGTCTTTTCACTCACTTCTAAAATATCTATAAGGAGTGTCCACTTGAATTTCAGTCCAAGATAATTCTGTATTAACCACTGGTTGCTTTCTCGTCCTTCTTCTTCGTCATCGATCGAGTCTGAGCTTGCTGAAATTCTTCTATCTATCTTGCTTCTGGATCGGCAATGGTGGGAGGGCGGATCTCACCTTTATAGGCCTTTACATCACTAAGGTGAAGCCAAGCTCACCTCCCTTGGACTTTCACAGCTGAAGGTGTTATATTCTCAATGTAAAAGGGACCATTAAAATGTGGATCTTGCCACCTTCAGTTCTTAATTAAGGCAAGGTCTCCAACATATAACTTAGCTGGCGGTAGTAATTTAATTGGGTTGGTTGTTGAATTGTCTTCTTCTGTGTTCTGAGACCAACCCCCCCTTGTGCTTGACTTGATCTGAAATGAAAGAGATGCTAGAGGTCATACATGTCAAATAATAATGCATTTAATCACCTAATGTTTTAGCTACACTCTGGGTATCGCTTCTACTCCTAGATGGAGGTGTAAGGGGCCTTCTCATATGCCGCCCTGTCACAAGTTCATGAGGGGTGAGGTCTTGGTCTGATCCTGTCTGATTCCGAAGGGCATACAAAGTGAAGAGTTGGCAAAATAGCCATCCCTTCTTCAAAGTAATTTTAATCTTGTCAATCCTTTCTTTAAGGAGGCAGTTGAGTCTCTCTTATTTCCCATTCACTTGCAGGTGATAAGCAGAAGAAAACCTATCTTTAATAGTCTATAGAAGCCCTATCTGTTCAAATAGCTCATTAACAAAATGTGACCCATTGTCGGATCTCAGCACTTCACGCAGACCCCATCTCCGGAAGACTTCCTGCATTATAAACATTGCTGCACAAGTGGAATCAGGGTGTGTACAGAGACCTGCCTCGATCCACCTAGAAAAGGGACACACCACCCCTAATAGATACCTATATCCATTACACACCTGCAGAATATTGACATAGTCGATATCTAAATGCTGAATTGGACCATTCGGTCAAGGTATCACCCCTCTAATAGTTCTCAGTGTATGCACAGCAGTAATCTTTTGACACACAATGCAGTTTACCATAAACAATGCAACGTGTTCCAACAAATTCAGAATACACCAGTCTTCCGCAAATCGTTGCAGCAATATTTTCCCTAGTTACATGTGTGGGGTAGTGCATCTGTTCAAGCACAACCTTTAATAACGCTCCTGGATTCACCGGCTTTCCAGTTCTGTCTTGTCACCATAATGCTTCCGTCGGGGATAAAGAACACCCCCTTTGTTTCCACAATTCCTGCTCTACCTGCGGTGCACTCCCTTGAATCTCCATTAGTTTGGTTTTCAATAAATTATTGGACCATTCTTGCACTAACATGGTTGTGACAACTTTTTCTTTAATACTCTCAGTATCAAAACTCAAAATGTCTGGGGAAGATGCAACCCTTTTGGCTTCTTCGTCTGCTTCTTCGTTCCCGCAAGACAATCTTTTCGCTTACGGTGGCTGCACAGTTAATGACCGCTATGGCTACTGGGAGTTGTAGTGCCTTAATAAGTCTATCCAATAAGGATGCATGCTGCCCTGGAGTGCGTCTTCGCTGAGAAAGCCCCTCCTCTTCCAACGTGCTACCCCTGCATGTACAGGTGACGTCACATAGGCGGAGTCACTGTACACCATCACTGCCTTTCCTTCGTGTTTTTCAAGCGCGACAATGGGCGCTACTAATTCTGCTGCTTGCGCTGAAAAGTGAGATGGTAGCCTTGCACTTGCTACAACTTCAAATTATCCATTTAATCTATGTCTCACTACTGTGGCGCCTGAATGCCTTTCCCAACTAGTTTGATACATTTTTGAAGAACCATCAATAAAGAGAATCTCCCCTATCGTCAAAGCATTTTCCTTCACACGGGTTATAACATCACAAAATTCTACATAATTAGCAGTGTCATGCACATGATCACTTTCTTCTTCTATTGACTCAGCTATAAACGTGGCAGGAGTCACTATTTTACATCTTACAATTTTATTTGTTGGGTTTGAAATCATTACCTCATAAGCTGAAGATCTTTGAGATGTCAATATGCTTTGGGTTTCTCTAAAATGGCAAACGGAGCATGCTCCACGAAGAGAGTCATGGAGCAGCACATAACTATACTTGTAGACTTTTCGATTGATAGAGAGGGGCGCATGCTACCTTTTTTGTATTTTTGCAAGGAACTTGTGTTTGGTCACCCTAAGTTGCTTGGGGGAACCCAGACATGGACCCCTTGCTCACTGTGCTCAGAGAGGCACAGCTCAACCTCACGATGATGCCCAACCAGGCTGAAACACATGTTTGGGTTTGTTGTTGCTACTCTTGTTCAAAGAAGGTTTGCCTGTCATTTTGGTGCTGGACTGCCCTTGTGGGCAGGACAAAGACCGATATGCACATGAATATTCCTCCTTTGTGAAAAGTACAGTGAGCAAAAAGGGATGGCTGCAGACTCTCATAGTGAGAAAAAAACACAGAACAGGTTATCATGACATATTCTTTCAAGAGAGGGTTGCTGGCTACCTTTTTGTATTAAAGCAGTCAATGACTGTTCGCAACGGTACGTGTCCTCTCATAACTGGGTCTAAAATTCAAATGTAATATGTTTAAAGGTTTGTTGCCCCATATATTTCCATTCATAAGCACTGCTGTCCTGACTGTCCCATTTGTGTGCAAAAACAAATAAAATTCCTCAGCATTATTGGGAATTCCCAAAACCGGGGCCGTACAAATAGCTTTTTTTCAGTTCCTCAAACCCTTAATCCATTTCTTCAGTCCATTCTATTTTTACTTTTTCCACCTGTGCTTTCTTTAAAGCTTGCAGAAGTGGTCTTGAGTACATACTGTAATCAAACACCCCGGATCTGACATACTTGCATAATCCCAATAATCTTTGCATCTGTTTCACTGTGTTTGGTTTTAATGTTTTCATAATTGCCTCAGGTGTCACTTTCTTTCCTTCATTTGAAATCAATTGCCCTATATATAACACCTCTTCTTGACAATATTGCAACTTCTCCTTGTCTACCTTATAGCCCTTGTCTGCTAGAATAGTCATCAACTGAACAGAATCTTATCTACACTCATCTTCTGTGGCGCTACATATTAAAATGTCATCTACGTACTGTGCCACTGCACTCTTAAAATCAATATTGCCTAAATCCATCTGTATGACCCTATTAAACATCGATGGGGACTCACAGTACCCTTGGGGCAAATGAATATGTTGCAGTCGGGTTTGGCAGACAGTAAATTTGATTTGTGAGTCTTTGTGCAACGGGATCGTGAAAAACTCATTCTTCAAATCGATCACCATGAAATATCGAGCTTCCACCGGGATATTACATACTATGAGGAACTAAAGAAAATGCTGCATCTACAATCTGGTTAAACGGTCTCATACCTTGTATAAATCTCCAAGACCCTCCTGTAGATGTCTTAATCGGATGAACCGCAGTATTACATGACGATTCTGATGCCACCAGAATTCCTTGTTTCATCAGTGCTGAGATGGTCTGAAATAAACCCTCATCAGCTTCTCGAGACAACACGTACTGCTTTACTTGAGTTAAACTTGCTTCTGGCTTAAGTTTTATTTTAGTTTCCCCTATTCCCTTCAATAAACCTAAGTCATATGGGCCTGTGGTCCAAAGGATGCTTGGCACCTTTTCCAAATCTTCCTGAGAAAATACTGGACATTGCCGCATTATCGCCATTCACTATGGAACTTCCCTTTTCTCTATTCTTGTCCAATATGTAATGCTCATGAAGAACACAACTTAATTGTCTGTTTGGTCTTCCCTGAACATGCCATCATCAGTTATGTCAGTCAATCTATACCCTTCATCAAGAGCTATTGCTGTTCTCCATGATCTACCCTCATCATCTACTCCCTAAAGCATTGCCATTTCCTTACATTTCATTTCATACTATGGCTGCATCCAATTCTATAGGGATAGTCTGTCTCCCCTCTTCGTCCATAGGTATTCGTGGTCAAAACAAAAACTTGTCAGGTATCCTCACAATTTCTCCCACTAAACCAGGTAGTCATGTCAATAGAATGCTCACTCCATATAGAAAAATCTCTGGATCTACTGGAACGCCTCGGAGAACCACTTGCCCTCTGAATGCCAGTATACATTCTCCCACATTTAAATAGTGTATTCCTGAAGTGGAACACACTATTCCATGATCAGTGAATGAAATTGTCATGTTGAGTTTTGTCATTAAGTCTCTTCCCAAAAAGTTAACAGGTGTCTGTCGTGAATATAACAAAAGAACAGTCATATCACATTCTCCCATAGAGACTGGTAATTCATTAGTAAAAAGAACTCAACACATAGCTCTAGAGAACCCTTGAGCATTCATGGCAATTCCCGACATTGGATATTTTCCCTCTCGTATACATGAACAAGTCGCTCCAGTGAGATTTGGCTCCTATGGCCACATCGACCCTTGGTAGCTCTTGTGGGTCTGGTGTCACAGATAGTACTGAAGGCCAGATGAAAGGCGGGCACCACTTTATCAACGTGTCTTTTCTTTTGGTGCAAGTAACTAAATTACGTGTGGGGCATCCAGTCTGGTAGGTTCTAACGACACTAGGACCGTATGAGACTAAACAAAAAAGAAGAGGCTGGATGGACCATCCAGCCAAGACTGGTGCTCACGTTTGTGTTCCAAGAACTGCGTGGTGTGATTATTTTCTAAATAAAGTTAATTCGAGTTCCATTTGTACCGTATTTCTTCATAATTTAATGAATATTCAAAATATGTTTGATCATTGTGTTGATCAATATGCATAGTAAGCTCAACATCATCCAAGTTGATTGCCAAAAACATATGGTTAACAGTGCCTATGCATTTCGGAGTCTAGCTCCTTCCTCAGGGCAAAAACCATAACGTAATATGCTTTATCTAATGAACCACAAAAAATTAATAATTTAAACAAAATAAGTCCATCATATCATATACATGGAATGTTCACAATATATCACAAAGGGTGTAATCAAAGAAATTATACATTACAGATACATACTGCATCCCGCGTGCACACAGGACGTAGTAAAACAGGAGTGCAAATCATGAAAATAAAAAAAGAGAAAAATGCAAATGAGGGAAAAGAATTTATGTATAAAACCTCTTAAATAATCTCACAATGATGCCCCAACGGGATTGAAAAGAGCAAGTGTACCTGAAGTTCAACTTGGACATACCATGTATTTCTCATCCCAATCGAGTGTGTGGAGTAAAAACTGTCTCCCTCGAATGCTGCGTAGAAAAGTAAATAAAAATGGGATATGAGTGTAACTAAATATAAGTAATCCATAATTAAAGTGAATCTTTTCGAATAACGTTACATATAACCACACGTACTGTAGTAGTTACCTTATTGCTCGAATGTGTGTCGGAGCACAAGAAGTACGTGTGTCCAAGGAGGTGAATGGCGTTCACTTCCTTGTTTTATTAGTTGCCATGGTTTCCTCGGCAGGGCGCTGCACAACGTCAATCAGCGTGTTGACGTGGCAGTGCCTCGCGTCCCGTATCTCCAAGGGAATCGGAGTACGGGAATGAGGAATAACTATTCAAATGAGCATTTAGTAATAGCAGTGTTGAAAACACCTGCTCGTATAGATCAAATGCGCATAGTTATGCGAGCTGGAACCACCATTATGATGATTAAGTATGTTAGATCGTATCTCTACATACAAGGCAGGGATATCAATAACTGGTATGGCAATTTTCTTAATATAAAGTATTCGTGCCTGTTCACTAAATAATGGGCAGTAGACCTTTCTCTGGTATTTGCAAATGTAGCTCTAATCGGCTAACTTAAGCAGGTTTTAAATCCCTTCGCTGAGTCCCAAACTAAGAATAGAAGGGATTAGTGTTTCCAAAGTTGAACAAAACATTCGGTTTGATCGTGGTTAAATCAATACATCATGCTTAAATAAATGGAACGTCATTTTTCAAAACTAATATACACTAAGAGATAAACTGGGACCAAAAGGACAAAATTAAACAACAAAAACTCCAATACATTAAAGTAAATAACATGTCCACAATGTGCATCTGTATGTAGGTGATCATGTATTATCTGTACCCTACAGATAACAGGACCAATTGATCTCTTCATTAAGCCCTCTGGGGGCAAGTGTCCCAAGTTTTTCTATCCAGAAGCCTTCTCTCCTATCAAGTCTTTGTTGAAGATTCTCATGAGGTTCGTATCGATGTATGACCTCCAGTATTTGGAACCGTATCTGTGCCAAGTTGTGCCCTTTCTCTGTCCAATGTTTGGCCACTGAAGAAGTCATATTCCGGTTGCGGATACATGACCGGTGTTCATTCCACCGCAATTTCGCCTTTCTCTTCGATTGTCCTACATAGTACAACCCGCATGGACATTTAATGGCGTAAATGATATTAGCTGTTTCGCATGTCGCAAAGTCTTTAATTGGCAATTTCTCACCGGTGTGTGGGTGGTTTATAATTTGTCCTTTCAATATGTATCCACAGTTGCTGCACTGCAGACATGGGAACGTCCCTTTACGTTTTGTCTCAAATCTTTTCTGAGGCGGACGTGTCTTTACCAAATGGTCTTTAAAATTCCTACTGCGTTGATATGCAAAAGTAGGTAAATCCTTGAACAAATGTTCTACTTTCTGGTCACATGATAAAATTTGCCAATGCTTCTTAATGATAGATTTGATGCGATTACTTTGTGTAGAATATTTTGTCACAAAAACCAAAGGTGGTTCAGATTTAGTTCTTCTAGACGGTGTTAATAAATCCTCCCTATTAATTGTCTCGAGTCTGGTTTTTGCATTCGTAATTTCACATTCTTTGTAGCCTCTCTTGATAAATTTCTCACCCATTTTGTGTAGTTCGATGGTATAATCAGTAGGATCACTGATAATACGTTTAACACGTAGCATCTGGCTGTATGGGAGATCACGTATAAGGCTTGGCTGATGAAAACTCAATCTATGAAGCAAATTGTTGCGATCGGTGGGTTTGGTATATATGTTCGTCCTGTATCCTTCTCCTGTAGTCTTGATTTCCACATCAAGAAAATGGATGTTTTCTTTTGAATACTCATGTGTAAACTGTATTCTGGCATCAGTGGTGTTGAGATCTCTAAAGAATGTTAGCAAGCTTTCTTCACTCTGGGTCCAAATTCCAAAAATGTCATCAATGTACCTGATCCAGATAGCTAAGTGTGATTTCCATATGGGATGGTTCAAAATATGGTCTGTCTCAAATTTGTACATGAAGGTATTCGCATATGTTGGTGCCATGGTGGCACCCATCGATGTTCCAGCAATCTGCTGATAATGTTGTTTCTGGTATTTAAAATATGAGTTTTTGGAAATGAACTCCAACAGGATGATCAAGAATTCTTTTCTTGCTTCTAATTCGCCAGTATTTAACAGTAGCCAATCAACTGCTTGTATTCCTAAATCATGTGGAATTGATGTGTATAGATTCTTAACATCCAAGGTGAACAAAAAGTTTGTTGGGACATGGGGTATGGTTTTAAGTTGTTTCAAAAAGTGAGTGGTGTCCTTGATGTAGGTGGGGGTATTCTGAATGAGTGGCTGGAGGAAAAAGTCGATGTACTTCACAATCTGTTGCAATACACTGTTGACACCTGCTACGATAGGTCTGCCGGGAGGTTTAAGGGGATCTTTGTGGATCTTAGGCAGAGTGTAAAAGTTAGGTACACGTGGGTTGGTATTCTGTAGAAATATATGTGTATTGTGGCTGATCCAAGAGTTTTCTTCAGCATTCTCCAAGGTCTTCTCCAGATCCTGCATGATCCTTGCGGTAGGGTCATTCTCCAATTTTTTGTAAGTATCAGTGTCTGCTAATTGTCTCAAGCATTCTTCGTTGTAGTCTGTTGTATTTTGTATAACTAGTGCTCCTCCCTTATCCGCCGTTCTGATAGTTATTGATTCATCGCCATACAGATCTTTTAGTAGTTTAAGTTCATGAGGTTTAAGGTTCTTATGCTTGGTGTTTGAAAATTTAATCTTGTCTAAGTCTTTAAGTACCCGTTTCTCAAAGATCTCCACACCGGGGCTGCTGCATGGTGGTACGAATGTACTCCTAGATTTGAATTCTTTGTATGATGAACCATCCCTTCTGTCCCCTTGATCTTCCACTTCATCAAAGAAAATTTTAAGTTTCATCTTTCTCACCAATTTAAGTACCTCCACTTTTGTATCAAATAAAGAACTATCATATGTGGGCACAAAACTTAAACCTCTTTGTAAAGTGTGTATCTCTGATTCTGTTAGAACTCTGCTAGAGAGATTGATCACTAGGTTTTCCTCTGTTGATATCTTGTCTGCGGGCCTTCTCGCCCTTTTTCTTTTCCCCTGCCTTGTTCTCTTTGGCCTCTTCCTAAAAAAGAGATCCCTGAAACACCTGCTCTTGCTTCTGTTGGTCTTGAAGTTTCTGGTTGCTGTGTATCCCTTTCGGGTGGTGTTGCTGAGATTGTTTCTGATTCAGAGCTAGATGTATTGCTCGAGGTATTAGGTCGAGGTTTCCTCACAGGTGGTCCATATTTTTCCATCCAGGTGTACACCTCTTCGTTAAGGTAATCGTAAGTGTCTCTTTTGAATTTTTTGATCTTCTTCGTTTCAAGTTCTGATTTATAATCCGCAAGTTTGTTATTAATATCTGTTAGTATTTCTTCCAAATCCTCCTTTTTCAGTTTTAGTGTGGTAGTAAGTTCTTGTTGTATTTCTTTGATCTCGGCATCAATTATGTTGAGATTAGTCGTTAATTCCTGGATGGTAAGTAAAATCAAGTCCAAAGAACATCTATTCAATATAGCTTCCCATTTTTTAACAAATTCTTTGCTTTCCTTGCATAAGGTGGGCCGCAATTGTATTCTTAGTCCTCTAGGTAGATAGTACTGAACACAGCAAGTCACCCTGTGAGCTGTCCTATTGTGAGTGCAGGTGCATCCCCGTCCCTGTGAAAAGATTCCCTCCTACCACAGTGACACCTCCTATTCTAGGTGTCAGTGCTTGTTCTGTATTTGCATACTGCTGTGTCTGCATGAGGGCCTGTTGCGCCTGCCCTTGCGGTGGATTCATTTGCACTTGTTCTTGCTATTGCCCCTACTAGACCTGCGGTGCTTGTGTCTGATACAATGTATGGTCTTGGGTCTAGTCTGTGTGCTATAGAAGGATAAGCTTTCCCTCCTCTTGAATATTGGCCATTTTGTACATTTCCTTAGCTCCCACATACACACATAATGTGTCCTGTCATCCCACAAGTGCAACATGCTGGAGCTGCCCCTCTAACAAGCCCTCCTTGAATTCTCTGGTTCTCATTCTGTGTATCTTAAAGCCCACCTTGATTATTTTGAAATCCTCCTCTTCTTCCTCTATAGCCTATTCCTTTGCTTCGTGGCAAAACCCAATATTCACCTTGATCCAATGGGCTCAGATCACTCGCCTGCGATGTTCCCACTGCTTGCTTAATTCCCAATCCTTCTCTACTTGTCAATACCGCCCCTTCTATGGCAAATGTTGACATTCTTCCTGAACCAACTTGGCTTCCTCAATTTTCCTATTCTCATCTTACTTCTTATTTTTATCTTGTAATAAGTGACAATGCTGTACTATTGTCAACTGTATTTTAGCACAAGACTTTGCTTACATCCACACTTGTTTCTTCATCTGTCTCTGCACTAGCTCAGGCAACCACTGACATAAAATGTGGTAAAACAATGCCACTGTCTTTTCCCACGGCTCACAAGATTCAAGCTGCCATGTCTCCTGATTATCCTGAATGTATGCAATAGGGTCTTCATTGTCTTTTATCTTACGTGTCATAATTGCACCCATATCTGATGTGCCAGGATAGTGTACCCTGAGTGCCCTAAAAAAACATCTGCTCTATAATTATTAAATGGACCTCCATCATGTGTTGTATTCTGTGCTGTCACCCTCGAATACCCCCCTTTTCTCCATATGTCGTCAGCTCTCTCCCCAAGAATAGCTGCCAAGAGACCTTTTATGTCCCTTATGGCCAAGGTGTTTACTCCTGTCATTTTTTTCCTAATTCGTATATCCATTTCCCAGCACCCGAAGTCAATCTCAGGAGCTTACAACTTAAACGATCCTTGTCCATCTGCAGCCATGGAATATTCTGTGGTTTTGCTCCCCCTTTTTCCAATAAGGAAAACTGCATAAACCCTGCCCCACAGTTGGACCCTACTATTAGTCTATCCTTGGCAGGGATGATTGTCCCTGTCTGTCTCCCTGTGGGTAACAACCCTAACCTGCTCACATATGGTGGCTACTCTCCCTTCTCACTGTACGATCATCCTCGGGGACACTCAGGATATGCTATGGGATCTGGTGTCCTATCCTTAGGTTGCTCCAGATCAGACTCTCTCACTTCTTTGTCCATTTGCAGGCTTCCTTCAGGGGCACACTCGCTCCCTCCTCCTACCTCGAGGGCAGACTCTCTTTCCTCGTCTGACATGTCTTGTCCCCAACTAGTGTGACTATCATCCCCTTCACCCTTATCCAGATTCAGTCTACTTAAAGACAATGATCGACATTCATCACTGAACAGACTTCCCTTCTATCTTCGTGATCGGGACTTTGGGGATCAATCATCGCTCCCTCGAGTTTCATACTTTCTATTTCGCCTCAACTGTTGATAAACCTTATCAAACCTTTCTCTGATGCTTTCCGCATCAAATCTTTCTTTGCCTAATGCATCTCTAGATACCCCTGGCATAGCTTCCCTATCGGAAGGATCTCTTCTATTCTATCCCATCATATTTGTGGGTTCTTTATGAATGAGACTGATATCAAGACCTCGTTGACTCCTTTTTTGTTCCATGTGTTTGTCTATCTCTCTTTGCTTTCTCGCATCCATTCTAATTGTTTCTTCCTCTTGCATTTTTTCTTCACTTCAACCTTATCCCATCCTTTCTTTCCTCTTCTTCTTTCTGTCTCTGTAATCTTTTGTTCCTTAGTCTTTGCACTTCCTCCTCTTGTTTCTTCTTTTCAAGTCTATCTCTTTCTTCTATCACTCTCTGTCTATTGTCATACGTTCTTTGTTCTTCAGCCTATTCTTCTTTTCTCTCTTGCTCTTCCTGATATATTTGTTCTAGTTGCTCTCTGCTCTTCCTTTTTAGCTCATCTACTCTCAATCTCTTCTCTTGTTCTTTATGCTTTCTTTCTTGTTCATCCTTGTCTTCTCTTTGCCTAAATTCTTCAATACTTTTCCCATCTATTTTAAGTAAGATCTGTCCTCCCATTCATTTGTTCTGCACAAGCGCTATCTCGTCAGCTTTATCCTTCTCTCCTTTCCATCTCTTAATATCCCTATCTATTTCTGTCAACAATTGTGACTGCTCACTCCTTTTTTCTTTGTCTTGTATGATCCTATATATCTCTTCTTTTCTATTATTCTCCTATGGACTATCGTCACGTTTGTAAGCTGGGGGTTTGTATATCAGATTACTATACCCCGTCCCTACTTTCATCTCCTTTAAAGGTTACAACCCTATTTCTTCCGTGCTAGCGCCTTTTACTTCGCTAGCACGGAAGAGAGGCATTCTCTGTTTCCATGCCTGACTTTAACCTCTAAAACCTCCATATCTTCTGTAAATTAACTTGTTTTAAACCCACTCCTTGAATTCACCTCCGAATGTGGCACAATACAGTGTGGCACAAAATAGTGTCAAAGATTCAAGAATGGTGCAAAAGTGTACTCCTTGGAGTCCATCATGTAATTCTGAGTCAATAGCAACAAAGCCAACATGCTGTCTCTGCCACTAATATCCTACTGTCAAGTTAGGAGACCAAGCTGTGCTTAATGTTGTCCCAGCTGTGCTGTTGCAGTCCTCTCCAGCCCACAGGCCGAAATGTAGTCACCATTAACACCCTAACGCAATATGCACATTTACAATGGCTCATAGAAACAAATCTTTTCTATCCCAAAGAAACCTGCCCCCATGCAAGGTCGGAAATGACGCTTCCAAATCAGTCCCTTTTCATTGTCTATGACGGTGACATTATCAGGAAGATGGTGGTCAGTCCGGAAAGAACATGCACGTTTGGAACCTTTTTCTTTAACATTCTGCGTGGGGCGGCTAAGAATATGGTTGTTGCGAGTGAGTGTAGAGTAGGGGGTGAGAGGCGATGGCACGCAGCTTGCAGGCTGCTCTGAGCATGGGCATTATACCTTTGTATGATGCCTATGTTCTGACAGCCTGATCGGCTGAGCGCCCCAGGAAGTGTGCTAACTAAGCTGAACATATGCATCTGTGTGCACAACCATACTTTTTTTACACCGATGCAGTTTTCAATTTTTTAGTGGTTGTTAAATCTAATAATCTCTTGCAGCAGGTCATACAGGACACATAAAAGGGGTAATATGTGACAGGTCTTCAATCACACTGCTCATGGCCTGCGTCAGATTCTCTAAGAAAGAATTCAGATAAGACACTGAATTTGCCCTCGTTCCTGAGACAAATGTGACTTCATCTAACGTATGATCTGCATCACAAAGTCATTGATGGCTTAATGCTGCTCCATGAAATGTTTCAGAATATAAAATCGTGTGTTCCATCTTGTCACAAGCACCTCTTCAGTACATAATGCAGGCATTTTACGTTTGTATCTTGCATAATATGTTGTAGGCATCAATTTAGTCACCAAAATACTCTCACGGTTATCAAATATGTTACTTCCGGTTCCTTTTTTAGACACACCTGTAACAGGGGGGTTTAGTCAATATGCAACACATGTCAAAAATCAATGCTCGACCATCATCCAGTGCATGTGTGATATTCATGAAATTGTCCAAGGCCTCAGAACTGACATTCAAAACCCTCAGTGAGTCATCCCTGAACTTGGCATACACTTCCTGCAGGATTGTCGCAGCTGTGTGACATATTTTCATTCTGACAATAGCAATAGCCACACCCTCTCAAGCACTTCAGTTACAATATTGCAAGCCCTTTGTGTGGCAGTGCGTGTGGGGTTTGACCTGCTGCACTGTTCCTTGAATGCTGCAATGCTCATGAAGTCTGCAGTTTTCCACTGCAACATGTGTTTGGTTCATACACATATGTGCTCACCTGACTCCCTCAGGGCCTTTGCAATCATGGTGTGTCATCATGTTATTTGACATTTACAAAGGGATCACTGTGCCATGTGTGTGGTCTCTTGGCATGACCGGCTGTTTGCAGAAGTGTCTACTGATAAAACATCACCCTGCAAGAGTGTTCCATGCAGCAGCTGGGTCTTCCCCTCACACTCTATTTTGAAGTAGAAATTTCTAGTATGACCATTGTGTGTTTCCCTTCGTCGGCTCCCCTTATATTGGTTGGGTCTGGCGACCTGTCCAAACTCATGTGAGATAGGGGTCAGTAATGTACGTCTATATCACACATTTCATGAAGAGCCCAGGCATAGCAACCACAGACAAATACAGACAGCTGGATTTGTGGGCTTTGCAAGGAATAGCTGGATGCATTTGCTGACCTTTTCTGCTTCTATGAAAAAATACAGAAGTCCTCAGACAACACTGTGGTGAACTTTCCATTGGAGAGTTGGGTCGTAGGATGGTTTCTGCCATATGTCACATTCTCTCTGACTAGATAATGGAAACTAGATGATTCGTTTTTCAGGCCAGTGCCACAAATGAACGTGAATGTGAACTGGCTAGAGAAGATGTGCAGTCAACTAAAGTGACCAACTTGGCATGCGACTGGTAGTGCAGGTGTCTCATTGGCACTATGGTCTAATTGTTTGAAATTGGAGGGGAGATGGTGAAATGAAGCATCTGACCAGGAAAGGCCTCCTTTGTCCATCGTGTTCAATGAGAACCTTTGCGGGAATAGAAGTACCAGCTAGCATACTTTTTGCTCAGCCACTTGATCACGCCGTTGCACATCATGTGACTCCTTTTCCCACAAGTTTCAAATTTGAGGTCTCACATCCCTTCCCTCAGGAATGTGGCCTATGTTCAAATTGTAGTGCTGCACTTGTTTATTTTGATGATCAAGATATCCCAAACCAGGGAGGTAAGCTTCCAAATAGTTGCATTTCATACATAGTTTCCGGAAGTGGGGGTTTGGGGGCTCATAGCTGGTAAGATAGATCAGAGGGTTGAGGGCTAGCTGCTGTGATCTGTGTGTGATTTGCAGGTCACAGGTTCAGCCTTTCTTCTTTCTGAGGTCAATAAATAAATGCCAAGTCTGGTTGGGTGATATTGTATGTATATATGTTCTTTGTAAAGCGCTTAGGTGTAAGCGCTATATTAATAACGCATCATTGCCTTTACAATGTTAACTGCACGTAGGGGACTGGAAATGTGTGCACTTACATGCACTTCATTCCACTCCTCGCAATGTTCATTGTTTGTAGAAAATATGCATGCACCCAGGGATTTCACCAAAATGCAAGGGGTAACGGAAGTGACATCACACAACCCTTGACCTCTGATAACATCACAGGAAGTGATATCATTTGACCCCACCCCTAAGTGACATCACGGGAAGCAATGGAACACAACCTTTCACCCCTTGCCAAAATTTGAATTGGCATCACATAGCATTGTTCCTAAGTACACTACAAAAAATATGGTTACGATATAACTGTAATGTGATATACATTTCATACAAGAATGGATCACCATATATATCGTTATTATCAGTATGTGTAGGCCCATATTACCAAATTAATGTGAATGCAAGCAGACGTCCAAGGCCAAATGATAATGATGTGTTATTATATAGCATTTACGTTTAAGCGCTTTCTATAGAAAAACTATACATACACTATCACTCAACCTGTGTTGGTATTCATTTATCAACCTCAGAAGGATGAAAGGCTGAGTTGTGGTGTTTAAGAACAGACCAAAATAGTGACTCACCCCCTGAAGTGTACCTGAAATAAACCTTTAATGAGTCTAGCAATTATTGAATAGAATTCCACAAAGACAAATTGTTTGTTATTCCTATTCGTTGTCGTTTAGGGTCACTGCACTTGTGGAATCTCCCTTTTATTTTTCCCCAAGAGGCCAGAACAACCACTCCAGAAACAAAGAGCCACATGGTGCTTGCCACGGCCCAGGAGCTTGCATTTAAAAAACATTTTTAAAACGTTTGTTTTCTTGTTTTTAGGGGTAGCAAGGGAGACCTCAGGGGTAGCAAGGGTGACCTTAGGGGTAGCAAGGGAAACCTCAGGGGTCACAATTGCGATCCCTGGCAAGCCCCAAATGACATCCCTGCATGACCCTCTGGGTGGACTTGGTTTACATGCACTTTTTTTGCTCATCGGAATGCAAAGAGGTGTAATTACCAGCCACCATGCATGCATGGTGCAAGGCACATATCATGGAGTCCAAAGAAATCCACCAGCCTTTAGCACATGCATAAAGCTAGTGGATTTGGTAGGAATCCTTTGCTTTAATGTCAGCATTCAAATCATAGGCTGATGTTAATGCATTACTTTTTGACACTTGGAGCATATGGGGAATTCAGACAAATACTTTTCAGTCTATGTCCAGCTCAACCTGGTCAACATTACAAAAGTCTCTGAAGTGCAAAAAGAGGCGTAAAAGCAGGTGCACAACTTTTATGGATGGTTTTACAGTTTCTTTTGCACTATGGAGAACTGCAAAATGTGCCCAATGGTGTTGTGGTGGTGTTGTTGTCATGATGCGGTGTAGAATGTACTATAATTGTTGGCCTTCAATGTCGTCTAATGAATGCTGCTCACACTGTAATTGAAACAGAGTTTGTTCTTTGGATTATTTGCATTTCTTTGCCTAAACAATGATGCTGTCTCCATAAAGGTTTTTTTTTTTTTCTTGCCATCAGCAGACACAATGATCAGGATCATTCAAGAGGATTAGCAGAGACATTCTCTTCAATGTCAGAATGTTTACTCTGTTTAGCCAACACACAGGAGTCCACTGAAGATCCTTTGCATCACGATTTGGCATGAGAGACAAGTAATAGAGCTATCGTCCCAGAATTTGGAGGCATACAGGGTTGTTAATGGCCTGCCAGCCCGAGCCAAGGTAGGCCTGAGCAAAAAGATGGCATCTGTGACAGCTCATTGCCGTTACCGGCCCTGTACATCCCCGCCCAAAGGAATGATGGCTAATCACACCCTGGGGCTCCATCCAGGGTGTGAATAGTGTACATTTCTTTTTGTTGCTGGGAGACAGGATCTGCACTTATGGTGTGTCAATCTTCCATTAAAGAAAATGAAGATGGCCACCGCCATAACAAATAGAAGATGAACTACGTCTTGGGAGAGTAAGTCACATAGTGGGACGGAGGTGATGGGGGAAGGGATCGGGAGGGAAGCGACGGGTGAGGCGGCTGTGCCATAAAAAACATGGAAGCACCCGGGTGTGCAGGAGGGACCCCAGCCAGCCCATACAACTGGGGTTTTCCCAAACAGCACTTTAAGATGAAATAGCAGCAACCGTGAGATGGATGAGGATGCAGATTAGTACTCAAGCATCAAATCAATACTGACAACTCAAAACGGCAAAGGGAGTCTGTTTAATGAGAAGTACAAAAAACGTGGAGTTATGAACATCAGCGGTTGCTCGATCTTCCTTCTCGCTTCAACTCCGAAGAACTTCACAAAAATCACATCCTTTATACTAAAAACTTGTCATCGGTGACGTGAAACGCTAAAAATGTTGCATGCAATTCTATTGGTTATAGGATGGTAACTTTACTATAGGTACTATACCTGTATACGGTAACGGGAGAGGGCATTGGATAGACAATGTCAGATGGGTGTAACGCTCACCTGATTCCCACGGAGGCGCGGCTCTGAAGATGGACTGGAAGGGCCCCTCTATTCTGGCTTCTCTGGCTCACAAGAATACCCTCCTGTACGTGGAAAGGGAGTATTACCAACTGGCGGAAATAATGTTCAAGCCTCCCACTCCCATCCAACCCTCCACGAAACCTCTTCCACGGTTCCCCGTGAAGCCTCACCTTAGGGTTTGGAATGGTGAGCTCTCCGTCCTGCTTCAGATGCAGGGGCGCGTTGAAACCCAGTTACTTCACTGGATTGAGGGTTGATGGAGTTCAGGTAAGCTTGACTGTTCAGGTAAGGCGCTGTAATAGTTCTGTTCAAAAGTTCAAGCTCTTTAATTATGTCCGTTGTCTTATTGCAGCAAGCGCTAATGCTCATGTCCTTTTCCCCTTAGGGGCCGGGGTTCGGATGCCGGAGAAATGGCGCCGACCCGAAGTGAAGCGTGCCGCTTCAGTAAATGGCAGGTAAGTTCCGGATGAGCGCTCAGGTAATGTCTTTACAAACGCTCAACAATGACTTTGTCTTTTTTCCCCATAGGGGCCGGGGTCCGGAGATGCCAGGAAGTGGCAGGACCCGAAATGCAGAAGGAAATATCCAACAGGTAAGTCTTAAAAGGAAACTGAGCTTTCCTTATTCCTTTTCTCCCTCTCACCTTTGTTCTTGTCTTTTTTCCTCTAGGCACCGGAACGTAGCTGAATCCGGAAGATCGCTGCTGAAGATGGAAGCGCCTTGCCAAGGTGAGTGAAATGCAGCGCTGCAGCGATCGAAACGAAATGCTTTAAAAAAGATGTCTTCCTTTTCAGGATCGTCGGTGAAGTGACTCCGGAATGCAGATTTAGCAGGTAAGGGCTTTTCTTCACCTAATCTCTCCTTTCTCCCCTTGCAGGTGTTCCAGGGTGCAGGCAGGCGTGGCTGAAGTCAGGATGCAGGAGCAGACACGGTGAGCGTCCAGCTGCTAGGTGCAGAACAACGCGAAGCACGTGTGGCTGATCGGGTGTGGTTTAAATAGCCTTGGAAGAAGTTCCTGGTATGTATCCTTCCACCAATCAGGTATGTATCCTTCCCCGACCACACCCAGGTGGTGAAGTAGTCCCACAGGTAAAGTAGTCCCATTCAGGCCTCAAGAGGGCCTGGATGAAGCAGCATGGTCTGCATCAGGTAAGTGTGCACCCAAGCACTTAAACACATATCCTCTCTTATGAGCCTGGTGCCTAAGGCGCCAGGACTGGGGGCCCCTATTTGCCTGGCGCCTAAGGCGCCAGGACTGAGTCCAAAGGGCCCTGACTTGGGCCCGCTGGGACTTCCCAGAGGAAAATGATGTCTGCCTCTGGGGTTGCTGGGCCCGGCCTGGCTCCTTAGAGGCAGGATTCATGACAGTACCCCCCCTCAAGGCCCCTCCCAAGGTCTTTTCCTCCGGGGGTTTTGGTTTGTGCGGGAATCTCCGATGGAATCTTTGTACCAGTCGTGGTGCATGAATAAAGTCACTGGGTTCCCAAGATCTTTCCTGAGGTCCATATCCTTTCCAGTCAACAAGATAGAAAAGTTTCGACTTAACTATCTTGGCATCTAAAATGTCTTTCACTTCGAATTCGAATTCTCCATCAATTTGGACAGGATCCGGAGGCTTAGACAGTCTGGTTCCAGGTTGCACTGGTTTCAGAAGAGATGCGTGAAAAACGGGATGAATCCGCATGTTAGACGGTAAATCGAGTTTAAAGGCCACTGGGTTGACTATAGCCTTGATGGGGTAAGGTCCAATGAATCTGGGATTAAAAGTTCGCGGACCCCTGAGGGGTAAATGTTTAGTTGCTAGCCATACCTGATCTCCTACTTGGTAAGGAGGAGTCTTACTTCGGTGCACATCAGCGTTTTCTTTATACCTTTTCTTGGCTTGTTGTAAGTGCGTAGTAGCATCTTTGAAGGCTCGGGTGATAGTGGAATGTAGGTGATTTACCGCGGGCATTTCCAGGGTCAGAGGTGGATCAAGGTCAGAAGTCCGAGGATGGTGACCATACAAAGTATAAAAAGGAGTCTGTCCGGTTCCAGAATGCACTGAATTATTGTATGCATATTCTGAAATCCAAAGGATGTCTTTCCAATTTAACTCGGATTGGTGTAACATACACCGAAGATATTGTTCGAGAGTCTGATTGGTTCTCTCGGTTTGTCCGTCGGTCTGGGGGTGGTGGCTGGTGGATAACCGCACATCTATTTGTGCCAGTTGGCAACATTTCTTCCAAAAATGGGAGATGAATTGACTTCCACGATCTGAGAGTAGTATAGAGGGGAAACCATGTATGCGCACTATACTCTCCAAAAATTCCTTGGCCAAGGTGGAAGCTGACGGCAATCCTTTTAGAGGGATGAAATGGGCCATCTTGGAGAACAGATCCACTATGACGAGAATAGTGTTGTAACCTCCACAAGGAGGCAGGTCAGTTATAAAGTCCATTGACAAGGTGTGCCCAGGTGCTGGTGGAATGTCCAAAGGTTGACGTAAACCGGCAGGCCTTTTCTTTTGACTCTTATTTTGGGCGCAAATTCCGCAAGACAACACAAAAGACTTTATGTCTTTTCTCCAAGAAGGCCACCAGAAGTGGCGTTTGATCTTTTCTTCTGTTTTCGCCATACCAGGGTGTCCTTCCATTAATGATTCGTGATGACGGGTGATGACAAGTTCCTGTAATTCTTTACTTGGCAGAAACAACCGCTCCTGGAAATAGGGTAAATCATCCTTAACGGTGTAGTGAGGACCCTTTTCACTCCATTCCTCTAAGGCTGAAGAGTCTAAAAGTTGTTTTACTTGAGTTTGGATGTCCTCAATAGTTTGCAATGAAGTTAAGCCCAAAATTCTTTGTTCAGGTATAATTGGCACAGGTTCTATACTCGAATTGGGTTCCTCCATGCCAATCCGGGATAAGGCGTCTGCTTTACCATTCTTGCAGCCAGGGCGATAGGTAATTACAAAATCAAATTCCGCAAAGAATAAAGCCCATCGGAGTTGTCGTGAAGATTGAGCTTTGGCCGTCTTTAGATACTGCAAATTTCTGTGGTCCGTAATTACGGTGATGGTATGTCTAGCCCCAAGAAGATAGTGACGCCAAGCCTTGAAAGCCGATTTAATAGCCAGTAGTTCTTTGTCGGTAATTGCGTAATTGATTTCAGGTGGAGAGAATTTTCTCGACCAAAAGGCTACAGGGTGTAATTGGTTAGTTTCTGGGTCTCTTTGCGACAGGACAGCTCCCATGGCCGAACTGGATGCATCGGTTTTCACAATGTAAGGGAGATCTGGGTGCGGGTGCTTCAATACAGGTGCAGAGGTGAATTTGGTTTTCAGGTCCTGAAAGGCTTGTTCGGCCTCATGAGTCCATTCGAAGCGTTTATTTTTCTTTAAGAGAGCTGTGATGGGTTGTACTGTTCGAGAAAATTCCGGGATGAACCTTCGATAGAAATTGGCAAAGCCAAGCATGCTTTGCACTCCCTTCACTGAGCTAGGAGATGGCCATTTGAGAATGGCGTCCACCTTCCGCGAGTCCATTCGGATTCCTTGAGGCGTCAGGATGAATCCGAGAAACTCCACTTCTGTGGTATGAAAAACGCATTTTTCAAGCTTGGCAAATAACTTGTGCTGGCGCAATTTCTCAAGAACTGCCCTAACATGTTTTCTGTGATCAGATTCTGAGGAAGAGTACACCAGGATGTCGTCAATATAAACGATGACACAAACATCAATAAGTTCCCGAAGAACATCATTCATGAAGTACTGAAAGGCGGCAGGTGCGTTGCACAAACCGAAGGGCATTACTTGATACTCGAAGAGCCCAAATTTGGTGCGGAATGCAGTCTTCCACTCGTCGCCCTCTTTTACACGCACCAGGTGGTAAGCTCCTCAGAGATCTAGCTTGGTGTACACACGAGCATCTTTTACTTGGTCGATGAGTTCAGGTATTAGGGGCAAAGGGTACCGATTCTTAATCGTTATCTGATTCAGGGCACGGTAGTCAATACAGGTCCTGAGGTCTCCTTCCTTCTTAGGTACGAAGAACAAAGCGGAAGAGACTGGAGACTGTGACGGGCGAATGAAGCCATTGGCCAGGTATTGATCCAAGTACTGACGCAAATGCAGGTTCTCAGGTTCAGTAAGAGCATAAATCCTGCTACAAGGTAGTGGCGCATCGGGTACCAAGTCGATTTGGCAATCGTAAGATCGATGGGGAGGCAAAGTGTTAGCCTGCTCTTTCTGAAAAACGTCTTGGAATTCTTGGTATTCGGATGGTAGCTGTACAGGGGTGGCAGTTGCAGAGGCTAGACCCATAACTGGATTCCTTGGATAACAGGTTGGTTCACAATCAGGAAAAGTTATCTTCTTTGCTCGCCAGTCTATTCTTGGATTATGTGTTTCTAACCAAGAGATTCCAAGAAGTACTTGAAATTGTGGGGCCTTGATCACATCAAACACGATTGCTTCCCGGTGTCCATCTTGACCCACCAGTGTGATTTCAACAGTGGAATGCGTTACAGGCCCTGAGGCTATTTCAGTTCCATCAACTGTGGTAATTACATCTTGGGTTACTTTTGGACGGAGAGGAAGCTTAATCCTGGAAGCCAATTCATGGTCTATGTAATTTCCAATAGCTCCACTGTCTATGTATGCTTTTATGGCATGCAACTGCTGAGGCTGTTTTGGATTCACTAGCACCATTGGCATGACAAAATGCGAGGTCAAAGAGTTTGTTTTCAAGCTCGGCAAGCGGACCCCTACGCTTGTCGGGCTAGGTCGTTTCCCGAACCAGGTATCAATAACTCGTTATCAGTGGCTCCAACCACCTTCTTGGGTGGTTTTACTGGACAACTTTGGAGAAAGTGACCGGAAGTCCCACAATACAGACAAAGTTGCATTTGTCGCCTTCTCTCTCGTTCTTTCTGCGTTAATGGTCCTTTAACACTGCCTATTTGCATCGGTTCGGAAATGTCAGTACTCTTGGAGTTAACGTGGGTCTTGATGGGTACTCTGGTTTCGTACTTGAGCCGATCTGCTTTTCTATTTTGAAGTCTGTGATCAAGTTGAACCACTAAGTCTATGTAGTCTGTGCAGGCCTGGGGTGGATCTACTATCTGAGCTATAACATCTTTAAGCTCTCCGCGCAGGCCTCGATGAAACAAGGTGATCCTTTTATTTTCAGGCCATCCGGTTTCCACAATCAGTCTATTAAAGGTGGCGATATAGGACAAAAGATCCTGATTACCTTGCCGTAAGGATAACAGTTCGTTGTCAAGGGCCTGTCCCTGCGAGTGTCGAGCGAACAATCTTTCCATGCTGGCCTGGAAGCCCTGGAAATCCCGGAGAATGGGATCATCCTGATTTACCAATGGAATAGACCAATCGGCAGCACAGCCACTGAGGTAAGATGGTACAAAGGCTACTTTGGTCTGGTCGCTGGGGAAGGCCTCGGGCCTGCATAAAAAGTGTAAACGGCATTGGTTCATAAAAACGGCATATTTCCTGGGATCCCCCGCAAAACGTTCAGGCGGGGCCAAAGGCATGTGTCCAGGTAGATTGATTTGTGCCGGGTTAGTCGAACCCATTGATGTAGTAGTCCCCCCGGAATCGGGTAAAGGAGTGTGCCCTGCCTGGCCCTGCAACAACCTTTTGGCCAGATCATCAGTTCTTTCCTTGGATAGGATTAATTCTCTTCTAAGAGCGTTAGTCTCCTGGCGGGCTGAGTGCACTTCTGCCCGTACTTCCCCTAAAAGCTGGGCCAGCTGATCTGTCTCGGAAGTCTCCATAGCGCCCGGGTGGGAAATTGTGGTAGGGCTTCGCGTTCTGTAACGCTCACCTGATTCCCACGGAGGCGCGGCTCTGAAGATGGACTGGAAGGGCCCCTCTATTCTGGCTTCTCTGGCTCACAAGAATACCCTCCTGTACGTGGAAAGGGAGTATTACCAACTGGCGGAAATAATGTTCAAGCCTCCCACTCCCATCCAACCCTCCACGAAACCTCTTCCACGGTTCCCCGTGAAGCCTCACCTTAGGGTTTGGAATGGTGAGCTCTCCGTCCTGCTTCAAATGCAGGGGCGCGTTGAAACCCAGTTACTTCACTGGTTTGAGGGTTGATGGAGTTCAGGTAAGCTTGACTGTTCAGGTAAGGCGCTGTAATAGTTCTGTTCAAAAGTTCAAGCTCTTTAATTATGTCCGTTGTCTTATTGCAGCAAGCGCTAATGCTCATGTCCTTTTCCCCTTAGGGGCCAGGGTTCGGATGCCGGAGAAATGGCGCCGACCCGAAGTGAAGCGTGCCGCTTCAGTAAATGGCAGGTAAGTTCCGGATGAGCGCTCAGGTAATGTCTTTACAAACGCTCAACAATGACTTTGTCTTTTTTCCCCATAGGGGCCGGGGTCCGGAGATGCCAGGAAGTGGCAGGACCCGAAATGCAGAAGGAAATATCCAACAGGTAAGTCTTAAAAGGAAACTGAGCTTTCCTTATTCCTTTTCTCCCTCTCACCTTTGTTCTTGTCTTTTTTCCTCTAGGCACCGGAACGTAGCTGAATCCGGAAGATCGCTGCTGAAGATGGAAGCGCCTTGCCAAGGTGAGTGAAATGCAGCGCTGCAGCGATCGAAACGAAATGCTTTAAAAAAGATGTCTTCCTTTTCAGGATCGTCGGTGAAGTGACTCCGGAATGCAGATTTAGCAGGTAAGGGCTTTTCTTCACCTAATCTCTCCTTTCTCCCCTTGCAGGTGTTCCAGGGTGCAGGCAGGCGTGGCTGAAGTCAGGATGCAGGAGCAGACACGGTGAGCGTCCAGCTGCTAGGTGCAGAACAACGCGAAGCACGTGTGGCTGATCGGGTGTGGTTTAAATAGCCTTGGAAGAAGTTCCTGGTATGTATCCTTCCACCAATCAGGTATGTATCCTTCCCCGACCACACCCAGGTGGTGAAGTAGTCCCACAGGTAAAGTAGTCCCATTCAGGCCTCAAGAGGGCCTGGATGAAGCAGCATGGTCTGCATCAGGTAAGTGTGCACCCAAGCACTTAAACACATATCCTCTCTTATGAGCCTGGTGCCTAAGGCGCCAGGACTGAGTCCAAAGGGCCACGACTTGGGCCCGCTGGGACTTCCCAGGGGAAAATGATGTCTGCCTCTGGGGTTGCTGGGCCCGGCCTGGCTCCTTAGAGGCAGGCATCATGACAATGGGGCAACCAAGCCCTTCCTTCAAAATGGCTACTGTAAACGTCACTAAAAGTACGACGTCTCATTGGTTCTTTTTTAAAAAAAAATTTATTTGATATGGTTGAATTTAATCAACCTTTCAAAAATGAAATGATTACAAAACATATGACAAAATAATCAAAAATTTGAAAACAAATCATTAAACAACACTAATCATTAAAGCATAAATGACAAACAATTGTTTACGACAAACTACAACAGTTACAACGTAGACAAGAGAGTTAAGAGACCAAAAAAACAAAGAGCCAAGCAACCACAAAACTAAACAAAAAACATTTCTAAAGGCGTTAAAGAAACAAGAGAAACTCATTCTCTAACATTTCATGTGATAGATTGATAAGGATTGAAATATGATTTACAATAAGTGGAAATTACAATACATGCCAAGTATGTCAAATCGATGGAAACTCTAGATTATCTATGTGCACATTTAGATTTTATGATTTAACATACGCAAGGAGATTAATCAAGGTTATCCCCCTCCAAGTAGAGACTAGTTAAAAAGTTTACGGCTGCAATTTGAACTGCTAGATTGTTACAACCTAGTAAAGCTGCCCAGCATTCGCATTGCAAAATGTTTCCCAAATATTGGCAATGTCTGGTGAACGCTGTTAGTCTCTGTGGTAACAACACTCTACACTCTGTCAACAGGTGTGCAAGAATCTCACCCTTGGTTTTATCTTGACAGAAACGACATACATTTTGGTCAGGTTTACATGCTCCTCGTCTTACTTTGATATCGCGTGTTAGCTACAAATTAAATCGAAAGCAGAGTATTCCACTCCGGAACTGTGGAGAAGGAGCACGCATGAGATACTTGGGCAGAATACTTAGTTTTTTTGGGGGAAATCGTGCATTATTGCTGTCACGATATGTTCGACACAATTCACAGGTTTTGATCCAATCAGTTTGATAGATTTTAGATTTCGCTTTAACTGGATTATGTACCAACAAATTGATTGAGATTTCTGCTGTTGCTAATGTTATATATACGTTATCAAGCCAATTCAATGTGAACTTGGATTGTTTCTTTGAGAAAAGATATTGCGAGAGAGTTTCAAGCAGTGTATTGCCATTTGGTGCCATCAGACACTTCCTAAATAGAGCACACATACGCCAACTATATTGGGCTTTGAGGGATAGTAGGCCAAGTTCGTATCTTCATCGGGGAAGGTGGAGAATTCTACGCCAATAAATTGCTTCCCATTGTGTGAATTTAAACTTGGCGGCAACAGGGAAGGATTCAAGGCCATATAAAAGGATAGGAACTATTTTTTTGGTCCAGAAGTGCCAAGCTGGTAGAATAGAAAACTTCCCATATTTATGCATTATAATGCGTGTCTGGGAGATGGCTGATGTCAACTTGGCCTCCACTCTCTCGATCTGCCCGTGTGCTCCTTGCTGTCCATCGAAAACAGTACCTAAATAACAGTAATTTGGTACCACACTAATAGGAGTTGCACCAATGGTCCACATGTATGTCAATGGCCTCGCACGTTTGGGGGAATACTGGACAATTTGTGATTTAGTCAGATTTATGGAAAGTTCATTAAGTTTGACATATTCTTGAAATGCACTCAATAACCGTTGTAGACCGACCTGAGTTCTAGAAATTAGAACAAGGTCGTCAGTATAAATCAAGGATTGTACTTGTTCACCATTCAGTTTTGGAGAATCTGAGATGACATAACCTAACGGAATTTTCACATCGTGGATATAATAATTAAACACTGCAGATGCTAATTAGCATCCTTGCTTGAGACCACGATGAGTGGGATTTTTTTCCGTTAGAATGCCATCTAAAGTGATGCGTATTTGAACAGAAGTGGCATGTGAATAATGTCAATTAAAGTTGTTGGGCAGTTATCTCTTACAAGCTTTTGTAATAAGAGGTAACGACTTACAGAATCAAAAGCGGCATTTAAATCAATGAAAGCAAAAAAAACTTGTTGCTAAATTTCATGGCATTGGGCTTTTAAAGCGTTTAAAGTCAACAGATTAATGTTGGTGCCCATGCCAGTCTCATTGGTTGTACACACTATAGGATCCTAGATTATTTGGTACATTATGATTGGGTTGATACCACCTCACCTTGTACTTTTCCACTTTGCTTAGCAGCATGCAGAATGGTCGGCCAGGTGCAGGGTGCCCATCAGCTCCCCTAGCCTCCCATCAACCAGTACCACCATTCATCACTGACCCACTGGCCATGTGTCAATTAGTTTTTAATTTGTAGGCCTCGATGCTGCCTCTCTGTCTGGGAGAACTCGGATATCTGTGTATGGCTCAAGGCTGCGCGTAGGTGCGAAGGCCACAACTCTTCTTGCTTGGCAGGTCACGTGTTTTAGGCACTGTGAAATCGTCTCCGTCTCCATGTAATTTGTGTATTTGATTTTAGCTTTCTGTCCACCAAATGCCTTCTGCTGCTTATCTCGACTCCTTTGAAGAGGATACTCCGCTCTTGGCATCATAATAATAATAATAATAATTTGGCATTTATATAGCGCTACGAACCCTCAGGTATCTGAGCGCTGCTTATTATTACCCACGGTGTGTGGTGCTCATTTATCGACCTCGGAAGGATGAAAGGCTGAGTTTGGCCCCGCCGGGATTCGAACCTGCGTTAGCAAGCTCTGCACGAATGTCAAAGCGAGCGGTCTACTCGCTGTGACACTTGACCATAAATTGCACCAGCCTTTGTCAGCTAAGATGACCTTCGTTTCTTTGCACGAGTCTCATGTATCTGAGTTTCGTTTCTGTCTTTGGCTTTCGATTCCCGTGTTTGAGGGCCTTCGCTCCTGGGGCCTCTCGTAACTTGAGGTTGGTTCTGCCCTTTTGCAAGGTGGACATATACGTCATATAAAGTGCTCCTTTTGAGGTAAATATGTGTATGTGGCGCTTGCCGCACTACAAGTTTCTGCTAAGCATAGCAAGCCACACGGTTCCTCAGCTTTCTTGCGTTTCCAAGCATATGTACTCATGTAAACTGGTTGCATATCTTCATGGCTCTTATGGCATAAGCGTTTTATACTTGACATTGTCCTTTTAACTTCAATTCAATATGTCGCTTATCCATGGTGTTTCATCTCTTTTCGTCATTCACAGGTCATCGTTTTCTTTATCTGAGAGTCAGTCCGAGTTCTTGTGATGCCACCATTCATCTTCTTTTAGGACTTTCTTGGCCTCTTAAGGGACTGTACTCAGACGATCTTCATTACTTTGTATTTGTTGATATTGTTTCCTCAATGGTTACTTTACTGTCCATATTTTCTTTGGTGTCGGTACTTTAGTAGGTGCTGATCGGTACCGGGCAGAGCCCCACTGAGGCTCTCTGCTGGTTTATTTGCTCATCGTATGTCATGTATCTCGGCATGAACGTTGCTGGCACTTCAAAATGGGCGCTTTGAGTGCGGGTCATGCTTGGGACCTACTCTACAGTTACCCCTCTGGACGATTCATCGACCACTTTCACTTTTCCCTTGGTATCCACCTTTTCTGCATCTTCTGCATTCAATTTCACTTCATTGTCTGGGTCTATACATGACGGCATGAAGAAATGTCTCTTTGGGGTATATATTTTTATCACGCCCTTCAAACTTCCTGCTGTTCTCATATGTTCATCTTTGTTCCATGTCATAAGCTGACATTGTCCATTTGGGCTGCAATAAATCCATTTCCCCACATAATTTCTATGTCTCCTTGAATAGCTAAACTTTGTTCCTTCTGGTGCGTGAATGCTAGCTTTTAGAAAGTCTCTTATTTCTTCATCAGTTAGGTCTTTGAGTTTCCATTCTGACTCAACATCAATCATGATCTACATCCCTATGGCTTTTTTGCAGTTTTCTGGCATTGAGAGATTATTATCTTGATAACACAAGATCTGAGCAATTTCATCACTAGCAGGGCTCCTAGGAATTTGAATGCATCTGCCATCCATTGTGGAACACATGGAAACAGTGATCCAAACCAACTGTCATCATCTACTTCGTCGGTTTCATCAATGATTTGATTCTGTAGTTTCATCAGCATACCTATGGCTTCTGTTAGAGTTCCGTTTTCTTCATCATGAGAAGGTATACATTTGCAACATGATTCTCTGATTTTTGCATAAACTCCTTCATCCATGGCTGTGATCAAGTCAAGGCCGTATCGGTTCTGAAGAGTCACTAGTCAAATCTCCCTTAATTCTTCCTTGATCACGTTGAATCCCTTTATGGTTGCATTGATTGTCTGTAGTAATTCCCATCTGGTTATTTGTAACCATTTAGTATTTGCTCCAACTTGGATTCTCGGCATGAAGATTGTCATGAACACTGATGAGGTCTGACTGAACAGCCTGTGTTCATATGGAATCAAGTCAAAAGCTTCTATTGATTTGGCAGAGAAATAATGTTCTCTTTTCATTCTGCTTCTTACTTCTAAAGATGTCTTCTTCCTCAGGTGAAGATTTGCTTTTGGAAACTGTCAATGTCCAAGTCACTTTTTGGAATCACCAGCGCTGGAACATGGACATTTACTAATGTGCATATACCTCCCCAGTTTTTCGGCAGTCTGATATATGCTTTGGATCCACATGCCCAATAATGACCCATGGACAGTGCAGTACCGTGTACCAATCCTGTAGCATCAAAGATTTGTCCACAGTTTGGATTTTCTCCCATTTTTCTTGTACCATATTTTCTGAAGCACAGTTTCGGATTCTCCAATGGCACTATCTGTAGGGGTCCTCCTCTGTCTTCGACCCATGACAGTAGTTTTTCATGTTTCGGCCAAAATGGCTTGCATATCTTCTGCACATTTACAATTGCTTCTTTGCAGGCCACGGTGACCATTCATGCTCTGCAGATCACTACTCCTTTCTCCCATCCGTCTGGTGGAAGCACTGTTCCCCATATTTGCGTTTGGCCTCTGTTCTTCCATTTTCTGGCCTCTTCTGCAGATTTTCCTTTGACATCAAGTTTTGTATTCACTTCCCATCTAATGCCAGCGCCTTTCACTCCTGGCTTCTCATATCTGATCACATGATTTCTCGTATGGGCCCTGTTTCTTGTATTTATATCTTGTATGTATTCAACTTCATCTGGATCTATCTTTTCAGTTGCCAATTTAAGGGAAGCATCACTTCCCATAAATTGACCTCTTGTCTTGCACATTGCTACGTGTGATAGACAGTGTGCTATCTGGACGTCAATTTCTACAGCTACAAAGATCTTTGATTTCCCTATGCTGTAGGGTAGGTGTGCGCAAACAAAGCAGTTCCCCTCTGAGCTCCGTCTTTCAACTTCTTTCATGTGTTGGTACCATATGTTGTTTCCCAAATGTGCTGTTGTGTCCAGGTAATCGTTTAGTTCACTGTCATCTCCGTGTATGCTTCTCTTGATTCTCAAGGTTTTCATGTAGTTTGCTATCATCACATCTTTAATAAAAATCCATGTAGCTTCTTCTCACTGGGGGATTCACAGTCACTTCCATCCATGCTTCAGTCCTCTTCATCTGTACCAATGACTTGCAATTATTTCCCTGATCTCCTGTCTTTCCCTGGCTCTGGTTATGAATGGCCAAATTAATTCTGCCACTCTCTCTGCACATGATAGTTTTGTCGGACTTGTGGTTGTTCTCTTCATTGGATCAGGTGTGTTTGTCAATGCTGTCTCTGTTGGTTCGTTCTTCAGCTCTTTTTGTCTTTTCAAAAGTTCAGCTTTTCCCCATTGTCTTTTCTCTTCACTTGTGGGGTAGCTTCTCACAGTTGGTTGCCCTAACATCTCCCCTTCTTTGGCCTGCGGTTTTGCAGCTATTGAAATTAGATCTGGTGTATGTGCACTTGTCGTTTGCATGCGTGTGGTTGTAAGTAACCTGTTTTTACTCACATTTTGCCAACACTGTCTCAGGCTTGTTAATGTGCTTGTTACTGCAACTATGTATGTGTCATTGCTACTCACATCCATCTCAAGTTCACTCACTCTCTTGTCAGATCTTCTAGGGACTGGAATGACTACATTGGGTTTGGGTGCCTTCATGGGCCTCATGTGTGCATCGTTAGGTGGGACCACTGGACTCTGAACACTTTGTCTACCAATAAAAAATGCAGTTCTAATTGTCAGTGACAATAAACGAGTGATGAATGTAATGAATAAGTACATGATAGCCTTATAGGTTAGCCTGGAGATTACGGCTGCAATTTTGATTTCTCATCTCGAACATTTTAAGGAAAAAGGCTAACACTTTAATACGATTTTAGGCAATATTATTTCTGGATACTGCTGGTTCCTCTTGCAGGTTGCATGTACGGAAACAATTGTCCCTCTTGCCTGGACACTGGATTGTCTGTTATCTCTGGATACAGTTATCTTTTTCTACGTATGAGGAAATGTCAAAATCGGGTAATGTGGTCAACACATCTCTTTACTGTGCATGTTCAAAGTACACGAGTTCCAAGTTGATGCCTCTTATTTGCTTCATCCCAGACGACATGTTGCGTTCTTGTCGGTGCAACAAGAGTGAGGTCTCTGGCAACGCTTTCTCGATCTGTCCTTCGGCGGGAAGCTTCAAGGTTCCGGAATCTCTGGTGAGATTGGAGAGCTTAATTTGTACTACAATACCATGCAGGAGCATGCTTAGCTGAGTAGATTTTTCTGGATCTCTGATGAACGTGAGGACGTCAACACCGGCAGGTCTCCCTAAAACTTCTTTAAATTCCTCAATTAGGCGAAAGAAGAAATTGTTCGCCAATCTGCTATCTTCTGGTGACAGGGACATTCGCCAAATCTTTTCTGAATTCTGGAACAGTTCGGTACTCACTGTGAGTAGCTTCTACGATCTAGGTTGCTGTGGAGAGTGACCTGGATGATGATGCCATTCAAGATTATGCTCAAGCGTTCTGTGTTTGCCAAATCTCGAAGAAATGTTAATACATCAGTGTGTCTTCCGACAAAGTTTAGGTGCTCTTCAATTAGATGACAAAATATCATGTTGAGGAGTGTATTCGCTTCTTCTTCTGCTTGGGACATTTGTTTTTCCTCTCTATAATCTGGAAGTCAGAAGAACTGCTCAGCGATCACAGTGAGCAGCCTTCTTATTATCTTGTTGTTTTCACGATCTTGCAGAAATTTGGGGATGCTACTGAGCCTTCCCACTAGTGATGGGTGTGACCTAAAGACTAAGTGAAAGTAGTTCAAAACGTCTTTAGTGATGTTGCGACTGTGGGACACCAGTTGTGAATCCAAAAAATGTTCCTATCTTGAACGAGTCTGGATGCTGTATTTTCTTCCAAATCGTGTGTCTGCGATTGGGATTTGACATATTCTTTTCTTATCAATGCTTCAGTGTGCCTCAGTCTAAAGTTCAAAGTCAACAACATACGTTGTGGCTTACATATGCACTTCTCTCCTTCACCCTGCAACAAGGATGCACAGGGTGTTCGTATTTTTTGTTTAATGTCCTTATCCTCTTCTCTTTTTGCTCAGAGGAATGTCCATTTTTAAGCCATGAATTTGCACAATCCTTCTTCCTCGTCATGGATCTCGTCTGCACGTGCTGTGGTTCTTCCCCATTGTATGTAATCTCTTTGCGGTGGGGTTCAGGCAGGGGTATTTCTCTGACATATGGCTTGATATCAAACAGGAATATCCAAGCTCTTCTTCCTTGTAGCTTGACTGCAGATGCAGTGATGTCTTCAACTGTGAACGGTCCATTGACCCTTAGCTCGTGCCACATTTTCCTTGTGTGATTCCTCACCAAGACGGTGTCTCCAGGGAAGATTGAAGGAACACATAGACTCTGAACTGTGTCTGCAGTAGCATCTCCTTCTGTGCTGCCCTGCACCCTTTTCGTCGTCACTGCAGCTGGCCTGCAATTACAGTAAGACAAGATGTCATGCAGTTCAACTCATTTTGCATTTCAGACCCTAGGATTTCACTTGTTGACTAAGCATCACACCTAGCTGTGCCTCTACGGTGCTAATTTTAACAGGGCTATAGGCATTACTGGTTTACCAGTGCTGTCTTGTTGCCACAAGCTTTCAGAGGGGTTAAAAGAACAACCTTGCCGCTTCCAGAGATTCTTCGCTTCATGTGCTGCCTCCCCCTTGGAGTTCCATTAACTAGGTTTGCCCTATGTTATTATAGATCTTAGGTTCATTTTGTGCAACAATCATCTTTTCGTTTACATCAGTTATTTCATCAGTTATTTCTACGTCCATTGTGGGTTCACCCCTGGACACCATACGCTTGGCCTCTGTGTCTGCTGCTTGATTTCCTCGTGAGACAAAATCTGTCCCCTTCGTGTGGGCAGCACATTTCATGACCACTATGCCCACTGGGAGCTGTAGTGCCTTGATGAGCCTGTCCAATAAGGCGGCATGCTGCACTGAGGTAGCTCCTCCTCTTCCAGCGTGCAAGGCCTGCATGCACTGTTGATGTCACATAGTTGGAGTCACTGTACACCATCCCTTCCTGGTCTGTGTGATTCTCAATTGCGAGTATAAACGCCAATAACTCTGCAGCCTGTGCTGAATAGTGAGATGATAATCATGCACTAAGCAGCACTCGAAACTCTCCATTTGCCATGTGCTTCATCACAGCAGCGCCTATATGTCTTTGCCCATTGTTTTGATCGATTCTCGAGTAACCGTCAAGGAAGACAATTTCTCCTCCTGCCAATGCATTTTCTTTCACTCTGGGAATCGCATCATAACATTCTTCAGGTATTGGCTCTCCTTCAGTGACATGCTCTGCTATAAACATAGCTGGGCTCACTATCTTGCATCGAACGATTTTAATCGATGGATTCAATATGATCACTTCATAAGCAGAAGCTCTCTGAGATGTCAACGTGACCTTTGGCTTCTCAAGAATGGCAAGTAGCGAGTGTTGGATGCACAACGTCATTGAGCATCCCATCACAATGGTTGTCACTTTGTCTATGGCGAACGCTGCAGCAGCTAAGCTTTGTTCACACGGGAAGTGGCCTCTCATCACTGGGTCCAAATTCCCACTGTTGTATGCCAGGGCCTTGTACCCCAAAGTGGTTCTCTGTGTGAGTACTGCTGTCATGATGCTGCCATTCGTGTGTGAGAACAGGTAGAATTCCTCTGCATAGTTGGGAATCCCTAAAACTGGTGACGTGCAAATGGCATTCTTGAGCTCAGTAAACCCTTCCTCCATGGTCTTGGACCACAAGATTTTTTCTTTCGTCACCTGTGCATTCTTTAAGGCCTGTAACAATGGCTTGGTATATGAGCTGTAGTCAAAGGCCCATGCTCTGACATAATTGCAAAGACCTAGAAAGCTCTGCACCTGTTTTATCGTTTGTGGCTGGGCTGTGTTCAGTATGGCTTCAGCCATTTCCGGGGTAACTCTTTTACCCTCATGTGAGATCAGCTGGCTTATATACAACACTTCTTGCTGACAATAGTGTAACTTTTCTTTGTCCACTTTATATCCTTTCTCAGCTAGTATAGTCAATAGCTGAATAGATTCGTGTCTGCACTTTTCCTTTATGGCCCTGCAAATTAAGATATCGTCTACATATTGCTAAGACGACACTCTCTAATGCGATATTGCCTAAATCCATCTGTAGGACTCTATTGAAAATTGAGGGAGACTCACAGTACCCCTGAGGTAACCTTGTGCTTTTCAGACGCGTCTGTCTGAAGGTACATGACCTCAATCTTGTGAGCCTCGGTGGAATGGGATTGAGAAAAACGCATTTTTCAAGTCAATCACTGTGAAATATTTTGCCTCAACAGGTATATTACATAGAATTTTGCCAGGTTTGGGACTAAACTCAGCCTTTACAATATCTGTTATTGGGCGTAGATCTTGAATTAGCCTGCAAGACCCTCCCTTTGACTTCTTGACAGGATAAACTGCGATATTGCATGACGACACTGACTTCACTAAGATGCCCTGTTCCATCATAGCCGAAATTGTCTTGCAAATGTCCTCATCTGCCTCCCTAGACAATGGATACTGTTGTGCCTTTGGTAAAATAGCTCCTGGCTTCAGTTTAATTTTGACTTCTCCTACTCCTGTCAGGTGTATCGACCCACGTTCAAGTTATTATGCTGCAACATTTGGTGCTGTGGGCTTAGAAAATCCAAGATGGCGAAAAGCCCACATTTGCGCCAGAATCCAGGAAAACCGTGCAGTTTTGCGTGCACCAAAATGGTCGCCTGACCTGCCACCCACCAGTGCGAGCGTGATGGGCCAGAAGCACCATGAGTGAAACGTGGTGCCAAAGGAAAAACAGCAGTGCCTGTTAGCTCAAAAAGCGCTTTGAAATCACCTTTGTTTCTCTGAATGCAAGCTCAAAATGCCTATTTCAAACATTGCAAGATATTCAAAAATCTTACTGAACACCAGCAGACGTCTGGTAGAATGAAGTCTTGTGTGCATACCAAATCTGGAAAGATGAAGAGCCTAAAATAATGTTCATAACAAAACTGGCTGAGCTGTGGATGTCAGCAGCTTAAGTGAAATGGGATTTAAAGCCACTAAAATCGAAATGTTTAAAATAAATGAGTGACCTACTTTTGAGTGTCACATAGGTTGCAACTGTTTAAATGTCATAGTTTTGAATCAGCGTTCTAGCTGCATGTGTCAAAATTGTAAGTTTGATTTGAATGAAGAAAAATGGGAACAAAAGTGACCTTTGGCTGAAGCCTGGCTTAAGGGACTGAATTCTGCCCTGCAACTACCCCCGACAGGAGTTGAAACTTGCCCAGCAACTGTATTCACAGGCCTGGCCTCCCTTCTGCTGCCCCACCAAAAGGAGATCACACCTCTCTGATTGAATCAGGGGAGGGGCGCCTGGGACTGCAGGTAAACAGAACAATGAACTTCACTTTGCTCCAAGCAATTTCTAAATCAGGGGGTCATAAATGGCTTCCTCTTGGAAGGAAATGGGAGGGGCACTGCCTCTATGAGCCAGCTGAGCTTGGAGGCGGAGACGAACAAGGAATTCCCCATGTCCTTTGGGACCTAAACCACACCCATCTGGGCCAGAGCATAATTTTAGAAAGATGGATAATTCATAGTACATAATTGTCAAAATTATATCAATAATATTATGATTCTTGTGTATTTTCTGTGCACATTTTAAGAGGTGTTAGGACTTTGTGGTATGTTCTGGGGGGTAGTAGCGGAAAATAGGGTATTACTCCAAATGTATGTATGTTAAAAATCTGACACTTCATCATCTGATGCCCATATTCCTTGCGCACATTTGTGTAAATTCTGGAAAAGTTTAGAGGTTGTGTTCTGGATGAAAAGGGCAGAATTCTGTCAGAAGTGAACACAACATCTTACAAAGACAGGGACCAGATGGTTTGGTGCTACAGAAAATATGTTAACTGGACACATAATATCGGAAAAATTGTACATAGATAAATATGCATTTAAGTCAAAAATAGATTTGTGTGCAAAGTGACAAGGGGAGAATTCTTTCTGTATGCCATAAAAAGGATGCCAGATGACTCACAATTCAGTTACCCAGTCAGGCGACAGAGAATCCTATAGCCTAGCAGGATCCTCAGAGGGTTGGGCATAGAAAGTCAGCCTTCCCACCCACTTTCAAAAGACATAACAAGAGCCACTGAGACCCAAGGAGATGGCTCTTTCTACTTTCTTGCGAAGCACTTTGCCGGACCAGACAATATCCAGAAGGACCATAGACTCCAGATAGACTCCAGAACTTGAAGCAGAGTGGCCTGAACCAAAAGCTGAATCCTTCTCAGCAGGCCTCAGAATCCAGCCATCTAACCACACTATTCAACAGCCGGGCTGTGCTGTTCGCTTCTGGCTAGAACGTTTGCTGGAACCAGAGACCAGACAAGACTGCTGTTCAGTGCCAGAACTTTTGCCAGATCCAGACCAGCAGAGCAGAGAGAACCGCAGCTAAACCTGTTGACCAGATCTGTGACGAGGCCCATTCCTTCCAAAATTAGGAGTGAGTATCCAGCCAGAGCTGTGCAAAACAATCTCTTAGTTTGAAATAATCTAATTCAACCCATTTCAACCTATTTAGAACTGCATAGAAATCGTGTGTCCATTCTGTGATTTCAAACCTGTGAAAGTGTCATTTGCCATTTGAATCTTACTTTCTTTCTGAAAATCTACCTCCACAAAATTGTTCGTATATTTTGAACCATACGTGCTAGGAACGAGATTTAACTTTTATTTTATAGCTAAGATCCTCAGCCCTAAACCGACTTTTATATTTCTTCCGTAATCGCGCTTTACGCACTCGGAAAAAGTGCTGCGAATTGAAAACTAGCACAATCTCACCACACGTTAAAAAAATAGCTTTCTCTTGCTTGCATTGCTGAAATTCGTTTTCAACCTGATAATCCCTCCTAAATCATTGCTAGTGTTGACCTGGACTAATTCAAAGTAGCTATCACCTACCCTGAATCTCCTATAGGGAATTAAAATCATTGTTAGCATATTTTCACTTCTTTGCAAATCACATTTAAAATATTTTTGCCTGTGTTTTAAAAGCATACCGGTTGTTCTAAGCTTGCTAGGGAGGGACTGAATTGGCATTGCATTCGATTGTATTCCTGAAAAATTGTGTGCTCTCCTTCCATCCCCTTATATTGCATAGGGGGGGAGTGAATTGTCAAAAGAAAAAGTGATCATATTATCTCTTGTGGAAACCATCTCAGTTTATTTCTGTGCTGCATTCTTTTCCATCATTGCATGTCCTTGTAACCATAAAAGCATTCTCAGCTACTTTATCCTCTCTATACCAACTCCTAAGTAATTAAAAAAGTGTGCTAGTGTAATATTATCCATTGTTGATCACTGTCATATACATAAGTGTGCTATCAAATATTAATTTATTTATAAAAGTGTAATATATATCTTGTTTAATTTGTCAAATAAATCTTTTAATTTGCAAAACAAACCTCTTTCTTGGCTCAGTGAGGTCAGGGGGATTCAAAGAGAGGGGCGTTATACAAGGGTTTATCATCCAGATCTATGAACTTGTCATAAAAATATATAAATAAGGGCTTCCCTTGGGCATCCCAGACTAGGCACTGACTTAGTTGGAGTACTGAATTGAAGTCACTTAACACTCCTTTCAATAGACCTACATCATAGGGGCCTGTTGTCCATACTGAGACAGGCACCTGGGTCATATCGACCTCAAAATATTCAGGACAGTTCTGTGCCAACATTATTCTCTAGGGCACTTCTCTTTTGATCATCTTCGCCCAAAAAGTGAGATTCACCTCAACTGTTATTTCCACAGCGTCTGTTCATTCGTTGAACAGATCATCATCTGTGACATCAGTCAGCCTGTACCCTTCTTGATCACTGTGCACCACTATCGGCCTTCATCATCACATCCATCGATCAAAGCCATTTTTCCCTGTATAATGGCTGCGTGCATCATCAAGGGAAATACTTGTCCCTTCTCCTTGTGCATAGGTATTCTTGGCCTAAATAAAAACTCACCTGGGGTCCTCATGGTTTTGTCTGCAAGGCCTGGTAGCCATGCCATCAACACTCGTATTCCGTTTGCAAATATTTCTGGCTCCATTGGGATAGCTCCCATGGCTGTGTGTCCTGCGTATGCTCTAATTATCTCGCATACGTTCAAATAGTGCATTCCTGGACTCGAGCATACTATGCTCTTCTCCGTTAACAAAATTGTCATGTTTAACTTTGTCATTAAGTCTCGTCCCAATATGTTTTCTGGGGTTTGCCTTGAATATAACAGTGGCACATTTATGTCACATTCTCTTATAGAGACTGGAAGTGTGTCTGTAAAAGGAACATGACTTGTTGCTCCTGTGAAGCCCTGAGTGTTTATAGCATCGCCAGACAAGGAAAACTTGCCTTCATGTATGCACGAGTGTGTTGCATCCGTGTCAACTAAGAAGGAATATTCTTTATCCCCTATAACGACATCCACCCTAGGTTCCTGGTGAGGGTCAGGTGTCACTGATAGGAAAGAACACATCAGGTTTCCCAGTGAGCTGTCCTAGTCCATATACAATCTTGTCCCATTTTGCATGGATGTTCTTCCCCCATCACCAGTGTTAACTCTTATCCCACCGTTCATAGCCTGACATATACTTGTTGTTTGTGACATTTGCATCAGTGATTGTTGGGACTGTCCCTGTGGACAATTTATCAAATTCTGGGGTTGCGAGCTTTGCTATGCTCCTGGCGTTTGCGGTTGCACCGTGTGATTTTGCGCAACTTCATTTCCTACTTACTAACACAGGTGGATTCACCATTGGTTGTTTTGCACCATGCATTGACTTCTCTTCTTGGGCTTGGGTGTCCTCCCTGGTATTCCCCTCTTTTCTCAGGAATCCTCCTGGTATCCTCCTCTTCTCGGGTGTCCTCCCGGTATTCTTATCCACTACTTGGTCACCCCTTGAGTCTCTACTTCTTTTCTTCCTCCTCCCTCCGTTACCTTCCCTTACTTGTTCTAAGGCATGCACTTTTGCCAAAGTATTCAGTCTTTTTTATTCACCGTTCACATGTTTCCTCTCTGGATGCTCGGGATCACCGCCTTTGTCACCGCCTCTTCTGCCATTCGCCCACTCAGCTGCCCATAGAAGTGGGAAGGGATTTGTAGGGGAAAGTACAGGTCCTTTCAGGCCTTCACTTGCAGGTTTTGCTCTTGACTCTAGCCACTATCTACGGGGAGCTTTGCGGTCTATTTAGCCAGATGGCAAAGGACTTGTGATATTGGTGAGGACCTAGAGTTACTTTATGTCAATGGTCAATGGGTGTCTCATCTAATCGATAATCGATAACCATCAATCTCTGCTACCAAGTGTGCAGGAGGGACCCCATCTGGCCCATAGGACTGGGGTTTTCCCAAACAGCACTTAACGATGGAATAGCAGCACCCATGAGATGGATGGGGATGTAGATTAGTACTCAAGTATCAAATCAATACTGACAACTCAATGGTTTGGAATAGGTAATCTGTTTGATGACAAGTACAAAAAACGGGGAGTTATGAGCATCAGCGGTTGCTCGATCTTCCTCCTCGCTTCAACTCCAATGAACTTCACAAAAATCACATCCTTTATACTAAAAACGCATCATCGCTGACGTGAAACGCTAAATATGTTGCATGCAATTCTATTGGTTATAGGAATGTAACTTTACTATAGGTACTATATCTGTATACGGTAATGGGGAGAGGGGATTGGATAGACAATGTCAAGTGGGGCAACTAAGAACTTCCTTCAAAATGGCTACTATAAACGTCACTAAAATTATGACGTCTCATTAGTTCTATAGACTATAGGATCCTAGATTACTCGGTACATTGTGATTTGGTTGATACCACGTCACCTTGTACTTTTCCACTCAGCATGCAGAATGGTCGGCCAGGTGCAGGGGGCCCGTCAGCTCTACTAGCCTCCAACCAACCAGTACCACCATCCATCACTGACCCACTGGCCATGTGTCAATTAGTTTCTAATTTGTAGGCCTTGATGCTGCCTCTCTGGGAAAACTGGGATATCTGTGTATGGCTCAAGGCTGCGCGTAGGTGTCTAGGCCCCAATTCTTCTTGCTTGGCAGGTCACATGTTTTGGGCACCGTGAAATCATCTCCGTCTCCATGTAATTTTTGTATTTGATTTTAGCTTTCTGTCCACCAAATGCCTTCTGCTGCTTATCTCAATTCCTTTTAACAGGATACTATGCTCTTGGCGTCATAAATTGTACCAGCCTGTGTCAGCTAAAATGACCTTGGTTTCTTTGCACGGGTCTCATGCATCTGAGTTTAGTTTCTGTCTTTGGCTTTCAATTCCGTGTTTGAGGGCCTTCGCTCCTGGGGCCTCTAGTAACTTGCGGTTGGTCTGCCCTTTTGCAAAGTGGACATATACATAATATAAAGTGCTCCTTTTGAGGTAGATATGTGTATGTGGCGCTTGCCACACTATGAGTTTCTTCTAAGCAAAGCAAGCCATGCAATTTCCTCAGCTTTCTTGCGTTTCCAAGCATATGTACATGTGTAAACTGGTTGCATATCTTCATCGCTCTTATGGCATAAGCTTCTTATGCTTGACATCGCCCTTTTAAATTCAACTCAGGATGTCGCTGTCACGATGCCCGCTCCCGGGGAGCCGGCTCAGGCCTTGCCTCCCCGAAAGCAGACATCAAGTCCCCGGGGAAGGTCCCAGCAACGCCTTTGGACAGCGTCCTGGCGCCTATGGCGCCAGGCTCATAGAAAACGTCAGTCCTGGCGCCATAGGCGCCAGGCTCATTATGAAAGTGTTTGGGTGCACTTACCTGATGCAGACCATGCTGCAGAACCCCGGCCTCCTTGAGGCCTGAAAGGAACTACTTTACCTGTGGGACTCATTTACCACCCGGGCGTGGTCGGGGAAGGATACATACCTGATTGGAGGAAGGACACATTCTAGGAACTTCTTCCAAGGCTATTTAAACCACACCCGATCAGCCACACGTGCTTCGCGTTGTTCTGCATCTAGCAGCTGGACGCTCACCGTGTCTGCTCCTGCATCTTGACTTCTGCCACACCTGCCAGCATCCTGAATCACCTGCAAAGGAAGGGAACAAGAGAACAGAAGAAGGAAAAGGCCTCACCTGCTAAATCTGCATCCCAGAGACATTTCGCCGACAATCCTGAAAAGGAAGACATTTCTTTTTAAAAGCACATCGCATCGATCGCTGCAGCGCCGCATTCTACTCACCTTTACAGGGCGCCTCCATGTTCAGCAGCGACCATCCGGATTCGCAGTCGCGCCCCCGCGCCTAGGGAGAAAAAGACAAGAACAAAGGTGAGAGAAAGAAGGGAAAAGGGAAGCTAAAACTCCATGTCAAGACTTACCTGTTGGTTCATTCCCTTTTCATTTCGGGTCTGCGCCGCATCCAGGCATTTTCGGACCCCGGCCCCTAAGGGAAAAAAGATATCAGCGTTAATGAGTGAATGAAAAGACATTACCAAAACACTCATTAAAGACTTACCTGATTTCCACAAGGATTTCACCGCTCACCTCGGGTCGGTGCCTGTTCCCCGGCATTCCGTACCCCGGCCCCTATGGGGAAAAAGACACTAGTATTAGAACATTAATGCATGGACACAAGGGGAACCACTTATAGAAAAACTTACCTGGAAGCCAAGCAAGTTTGGTTCTCACCCATCCGAAAAACCAGTGACGTAACTGGATACTAACGCACCCCTGCATCAGAAGCAGGATGGAGAGCTCGTCCTTCCAGACCCTAAGGTGAGACGCTACGGGGAAGCACAAAAGGGTTTTCAGGAGGGTGCGAGGGGTAAGTGGGAGGCCGATTGTATTACCCCGCAGATAGTTAACCCCCTATTCTCACCTACAGAAGGATACTTCTCCGAGTAAGACAAGCCAGATCTGGGGCCCGGTCCAGTCCGTCTTCCGAACCCTGCGCATCACCTTAGATGAGGTCACAGCAGCGCAAACCAGGCCAGCGCCCCCGTGGGAGTCAGGTGAGCGTTACAGAACGCGAAGCATTCCTACAAATTCCCACCCAGGCGCTATGGAAACTTCTGAGACTGATCAGTTGGCCCAATTACTGGGGGAATTACGGGCCGAAGTACATGCCGCTCGTCAAGAGACTAATGCCCTCAAGAGGGAATTAATAATATCAAAGGAAAGAACTGATGACCTGGCCAGACAGCTTTTGCAAGGTCAAGCTGGACAAACTCCTCTACCCTGTTCGGGAGGGAACCCCGCTCCTGTGGTTCCCAGTAACCCTGTGCAGATTAATCTACCTGGAAACATGCCGCTGGCCCCACCTGAACGCTTTGCTGGGGACCCCAAACGATTTGCCGTATTCATGAATCAGTGTCGTTTGCACTTCCTATGCAGACCTCGGGCCTTCCCTAATGATCAGACCAAAGTAGCCTTTGTATTGTCATATCTCAGCAACTGCGCTGCCGATTGGTCAGTTCCACTGGTTACTCAAGATGACCCGATTCTCCGTGATTTTCAAGGATTTCAAGCAAGCATGGAAAGGTTATTTGCTCGACACTCTCAGGGGCAGGCTCTGGATGACGAACTTCTATCCCTGCGACAGGGCAATCAGGACCTCCTATCCTATATTGCAACCTTTAATAGACTAATTGTGGAAACGGGATGGCCAGAGGATAAAAGAGTCACGTTATTTTATCGAGGTCTACGCGGAGAACTTAAAGATGTCTTGGCGCAAGTTGTAAATCCGCCCCAAGAATGCACAGAATATATAGACTTAGTGGTCCAATTGGATCACAGACTTCAAAACAGAAAAACAGATCGGTCCAGGTTTGAGACCCGGGTGTTGGTTAAGACGCACGCTAACCCCAAGGGAGTTGATGTCTCTGAGCCTATGCAAATTGGAGGGGTTAAAGAACCCTTAACTCAAAAGGAACGTGAAAGGAGGCGGCAGTTAAAGTTATGTCTTTATTGTGGGAACTCTGGACACTTTCTACGAGATTGCCCGGCAAAACCGCCCCGAAAAGCGGTAGGAGCCGCTGATAAAAACCATGAAGACTCTGTTTCGGGAAACGACGCAGCCCGACAAGCGTAGGGGTCCGCTTGCCGAGCTTGAAAACTAACTCTCAGACCTCGCATTTCATTGTGCCAATGGTTCTCGTAGATCCAGAAAAGCCTAAGCGGTTGCATGCAATAATGGCATACATCGATATTGGGGCTATTGGAAACTATGTGGATCGTGAATTGGCCTCTAGGATTAACCTCCCTCTCCATCCTAAAACCAGCAAAGATGTCATCACCACAGTCGATGGAACTGAAATTGCCTCTGGACCGGTAACACATTCCACTACTGGGGTGACTCTTATTGGTCCTGACGGCCATCGGGAGGCAGTTGTGTTTGATGTAATCAAGGCTCCACAGTTTCAGGTTATTCTTGGAATTCCTTGGTTAGAGACACATAATCCTCGAATTGATTGGCGAGCTAAGAGAATAACCTTCCCGGATTGTGCACAAACATGCTACCCAGAAAGCCTGAAGATTAATCTAGCATCTGTAACCTCTGCCTCCATGCAATTACCTCCGGAATACCAGGACTTTCAGGACGTCTTCCAAAAGGAACAGGCCAACACGTTACCTCCTCACCGATCGTACGATTGCCAAATCGATCTGGTGCCCGGTGCACAACCCCCTTGTAGCAGGATTTATGCCCTTACCAACCTGAGAACCTGCATTTGAGACAATATTTGGATCAATACCTCGCCAATGGTTTTATTTGCCCGTCAAAGTCCCTGGCATCCTCGGCTTTGTTCTTCGTGCCTAAAAAAGAAGGCGATCTTAGAACTTGTATCGATTACCGCGCATTGAACCAGATAACAGTTAAAAACCATTATCCTCTGCCTCTGATTCCTGAACTCCTTGACCAGGTGAAGGACGCTTGCATATACATCAAGTTAGATCTCTGGGGGGCGTATCATCTGGTGCGAGTAAAAGAAGGCGACGAATGGAAAACAGCCTTCCGTACAAAATATGGATTATTCGAATACCAGGTAATGCCTTTCGGGTTGTGCAATGCACCTGCTGCCTTCCAATTCTTCATGAATGATGTCCTTCGGGAACTCATCGATGTTTGTGTTGTCGTCTATATCGATGATATTCTAGTGTACTCGTCTTCGGAATCTGATCACAGAAAACACGTTAGGGCAGTTCTGGAAAAACTGCGCCAACACAAACTATTTGCTAAACTGGAAAAATGTGTTTTCCATACCATAGAAGTTGAGTTTCTCGGTTTCATCCTGACACCCAAAGGAGTCCGAATGGACTCAAGAAAAGTGGATGCCATCCTCAAATGGCCATCACCTAGCTCTGTAAAAGGGGTTCAAAGCATGCTCGGCTTTGCCAATTTGTATCGCAGGTTTATCCCGGAATTTTCACGCATAGTAGAACCCATTACTGCACACTTGAGGAAAAATAAACGTTTTGAATGGTCTGAAGAAGCCGAGCAAGCCTTCCAGGATTTAAAAGCTAAGTTTACCTCCGCACCTATATTGAAACACCCACGTCCAGATCTCCCGTATGTCGTCGAAACTGATGCATCCAGCCTAGCCATGGGAACAGTTCTGTCTCAAAGAGATCCTGAAACCAACCAACTGCATCCCGTAGCATTTTGGTCCAGAAAATTCTCGGCACCAGAGATTAATTACGCAATCACTGACAAAGAACTGTTAGCCATAAAGTCCGCTTTTAAAGCCTGGCGGCATTACCTGCTTGGCGCTCGACATACCATCACGGTGATCACTGATCACCGGAATTTACAGTATTTGAAAACCGCCAAGGCTCAGTCATCACGGCAGCTCCGTTGGGCTTTGTTTTTCGCTGAATTTGATTTCGTGATTACCTATCGACCTGGCTGCAAGAACGGCAAAGCAGACGCCTTATCCCGAATTGGAATGGGAGAATCTGATACAAACTCAGAACCAGTACCGATAATTCCCGAACAGAGAATTCTAGGCATGACTTCGTTACAGACGCTTGAAGACATTCAAGTCAGAGTGAAACAACTCCTGGACCCTACAGTCCTACAGGATTGGATACAAAAGGGATCAGACTTTACCATAGATAATGGTTTACCTTATTACCAAGGACGCTTATTCCTGCCGCACAAGGATTTACACGAACTAGTTATTTCAGGTTATCATGATACATTAATAGAGGGACACCCCGGTATTGCCAAGACAATGGAAAAGGTGAAACGACAATTCTGGTGGCCCTCTTGGCGAAAAGATGTTAAATCTTTTGTGATGTCCTGTGGTGTTTGCGCCCAAAATAAAGGTCAAAAGAAAAGACCAGCCAGTCTCCTTCAACCTCTAGACATTCCGCCAGCACCCTGGCACACCCTATCAATGGATTTTATTACGGACTTGCCTCCTTGTTCGGGATACAATACCATTCTGGTAATTGTGGATTTGTTTTCCAAAATGGCCCACTTCATTCCTTTGAAAGGTTTACCTTCAGCTTCTGTCCTAGCCAAAGAATTCCTCGAAAATATTGTTCGGCTACATGGATTCCCATCTATACTAATCTCTGACCGAGGAAGCCAATTAATTTCCCACTTCTGGCGCAAATGTTGTCAAATGGCACAAATCAACGTAAGATTATCGACCAGTCACCACCCTCAGACCGATGGTCAGACCGAGAGGACAAATCAGACCCTTGAGCAGTACTTACGGTGTATGTTACAGCAATCTGAAAGCAACTTGAAAGACATTCTTTGGATAGCCGAATACGCATATAATAATTCGGTACACTCTGGAACTGGCCATAGTCCTTTTTATACCTTGTTTGGACATCACCCTCGAACCTCAAACCTCGACTCACCTCAGAACCTCGGAGTGCCCGCAGTAGAACATCTTCATTCTACCATTACCCGAGCCTTCAAAGAGGCTACCACGCATTTACAACAAGCCAAGAGAAAATACAAGGAGAATGCTGACCTACATCGGAGTGAAGCACCTCTGTATCAGATTGGGGATAAAGAGTGGTTAGCTACCAGACATTTACTGCTCAAAGGGCATCGAACTTTTAGCCCAAAATATCTGGGACCTTATTCTATTACGGCAATAATTAACCCAGTAGCGGTTAAACTTGATTTACCAGCTAATATGCGAATTCACCCTGTTTTTCATGTGTCACTTCTGAAACCAGTGGTCCCCGGAACCCGACTACTCAAACCTCCAGAACCTATTCAAATAGATGGGGAACCCGAATTCGAAGTGAAGAACATTTTAGATTCAGAAATGTTTAGGTCAAAGCTTTTCTACCTAATTGATTGGAAGGGGTAGGGGACCTCAGGAGAGGTCGTGGGAACCCAGTGACCATGTGCATGCACCTCGATTAGTCAGGAAATTCCACCGACTCTTCCCAAACAAACCAAAACCCCCGGAGGGAACAACCTTGGGAGGGGCCTTGGGGGGGGAGTGCTGTCACGATGCCCGCTCCGCTCTCAGGCCCTGTGTCCCCGAAAGCGGACATCAAGTCCCCGGGGAAGGTCCCAGCAACCCCTTATAGGGGCCCTTTGGACAGCGTCCTGGCACCTATGGCGCCAGGCTCATAGAAAACGTCAGTCCTGGCGCCATAGGCGCCAGGCTCATTATGAAAGTGTTTGGGTGCACTTACCTGATGCAGACCATGCTGCAGAACCCCGGCCTCCTTGAGGCCTGAAAGGAACTACTTTACCTGTGGGACTCATTTACCACCCGGGCGTGGTCGGGGAAGGACACATACCTGATTGGAGGAAGGACACATTCTAGGAACTTCTTCCAAGGCTATTTAAACCACACCCGATCAGCCACACGTGCTTCGCGTTGTTCTGCATCTAGCAGCTGGACGCTCACCGTGTCTGCTCCTGCATCTTGACTTCTGCCAGCATCCTGAATCACCTGCAAAGGAAGGGAACAAGAGAACAGAAGAAGGAAAAGGCCTCACCTGCTAAATCTGCATCCCAGAGACATTTCGCCGACAATCCTGAAAAGGAAGACATTTCTTTTTAAAAGCACATTGCATCGATCGCTGCAGTGCCGCATTCTACTCACCTTTACAGGGCGCCTCCATGTTCAGCAGCGACCATCCGGATTCGCAGTCACGCCCCCGCGCCTATGGAGAAAAAGACAAGAACAAAGGTGAGAGAAAGAAGGGAAAAGGGAAGCTAAAACTCCATGTCAAGACTTACCTGTTGGGTCATTTCCTTTTCATTTCGGGTCCGCGCCGCATCCAGGCATTTTCGGACCCCGGCCCCTAAGGGGAAAAAGACATCAGCGTTAATGAGTGAATGAAAAGACATTACCAAAACACTCATTAAAGACTTACCTGATTTCCACAAGGATTTCACCACTCACCTCGGGTCGGTGCCTGTTCCCCGGCATTCCGTACCCCGGCCCCTATCGGGAAAAAGACACTAGTATTAGAACATTAATGCATGGACACAAGGGGAACCACTTATAGAAAAACTTACCTGGAAGCCAAGCAAGTTTGGTTCTCACCCATCCGAAAATCCAGTGACGTAACTGGATACCAACGCGCCCCTGCATCAGAAGCAGGATGGAGAGCTCGTCCTTCCAGACCCTAAGGTGAGACGCTACGGGGAAGCACAGAAGGGTTTTGAGGAGGGTGCGAGGGGTAAGTGGGAGGCCGATTGCATTACCCTGTAGACAGTTAACCCCCTATTCTCACCTACAGAAGGATACTTCTGTGAGTCAGGCAAGCCAGATCTGGGGCCCGGTCCAGTCCGTCTTCCGAACCCTGCGCATCACCTTAGACGAGGTCACAGCAGCGCGAACCAGGCCAGCGCCCCCGTGGGAGTCAGGTGAGCATTACAGTCGCTTATCCATGGTGTTTCGTCTTTTTTTGTCATTCACAGGTCACCATTTTCTTTATCTGAGAGTTAGTATGAGTTCTTGTGATGTCACCATTCATCTTCTTTTAGGACTTTCTTGGCCTCTTCAAGACTGTACTCAATCTTCATTCCATTTTAATTGTTGATATGATTTCCTCAATGGGTACTTTACTGTCCATGTTTTCTTTGGTGTCGGTACTTCAATAGGTGCTGTTGGTCTGATCGGTACCAGGAAGAGCCCCACTGTGGCTCTCTGCTGGTTTATTTGCTCATCGTACATCACGTATCTCGGCGTGAACGTTCCTGGCATTTCAAAATGGGCTCTTTTAGTTTGGGTCGTGCTTGGGACCTCCTCTACACGGGAATGGAGTGCGGCTCCTGGCTGAGAGAATATGGGTGGACACTGGAAGTTTATGCCCATGTTTCCAGCCACCTGATTGGTTGAGCTCCCTTTTCTTGGTGTGAATAAGAATGTATGATCTTTTCCCCAACATTTTCCTCTTCGCCATTACACAGTTCTTCTCTTTATAGAGCTGTTTACTCATTATATTCTGGTTCTGTATATTCTTTTTGTGATTCCCACATACTGAGGAGCGCAGCAACAACATCAGAAGCAGCATCAAATGTGGCTAGCTACTCAATGCAAGTGTAGGTGGAGCACTCTCGGCTGCTGGACATTAGTCCTCGTGGAATATTCTTCACTATGTGCAAAGGAAAAAGTATTGTATATATCTCAGTTGCCTTTATTGAACACGAACAATGCTAAACAATCTGTTTTATGAGATGGTGGCAACGCAACAGGGTCAACAATCATGTTTTACGTCAGTGTTACTTTTCACTGGGAAAACACCCATTTGCATTTCAGTCTTACTTGATCCAGAAAATCTCTGATCAGTCAGTACAGTGACTCCCACATTTTATTACATTCAATCAGATGTTTATAGTTATTACAATTGAATTGTGCTCACTAGAGAACTTAATTTATTGTTGGCGCATGTCCGTTTATGGAAAACAGGAAATCGGTGAGGAGAAGGCATTTAGGATAGAGAATGGCACCAAGAGATGTGATGGAGAGACTTAGAATGAGTACAGGTATAGCTCAATACTGGAAGGTGACTGCTGTGATCCAATGAGAGCTCATTGCATTTCAAGGTGCATTAAGGGATATCATGGGTAGGTTGGGCTCAGGGACTCACTTCAAAGAGTTGCGGTATAAATTGCATGTGAGATTCTGTTTCATGATTGTCTAGTGGAAGGTTACTCCAGAGGTGAGCGGCCATGACTGAACACTGTCTACCCCCCTCTGTTTGCAGACACTCTTAAAAATGTAGAGACTGTATGTCTAATCTTATTCATGCTGATGTATAGGGTTGCAGCGTTCCATTATGCTCAGCAATAACGTGGGCTCTGTTCCTTCTAGACATTTATAAGTAAGGCATAGAGTTTGGACTGTCATGCTTTATGTTATGGGCAACAAATTAGTCTGAATCAACAAGCGACAGGTCAGCGCTTCATTAGACTGAAGATCAGTTGACCAGATGCTTTATAGTTCACTTGCAGTGTCTTGATCTGATAGGCTGGCAGACCACCAGTATGGAAGTGGCCATTTCACCTACTGCCATAGTATGGATGATCTTTGAACAAAAGGAAGGATTTTACAGGGAAAGTTTATTTGGAAGAGGGTGGCTATGGCTACTGATACAATCTGTAAGTTTAGGTAAAGTTCAGAATCCCACTAAATCCAAGGTTCCTGAAATAGGCTGATGAGGACTAACTTCTCAAATAATGTTTGGGATGGGAATAGTGTGTCTAACCTTTTCAATAAAGGTTTGGGGCGTAGAACGAGTGACTCCGTCCTGTATCAATTCAATTTAGGGCTAGTCTGATTTAGCCATCATTGTGTGGCTTCCACGCACATTTATTTTCGAGTGTGCTTGTCTTCTTTCACTGAGACTCTGCAATATGATAGTGCATCAATATATTGTATTGTATTGTATTTATTTATATAGCGCGCCTGGCCCGGCGGTTAAGTAAATGCTGGATTCAGATTTAATCCATGAGTGGCTTAGCATAAATATTAAATTGGATAGGGAAGATTGGGGAGCCTTGTATAACTCTGTATTTATGGTCTTGCTGGGTGAAACTGGTTTTCTATGACTTCAGCAATGGTATTTAGAAAGTAGAAGAGGATTACATGCTCCGTTGTATCAAATGCCATGAAGCCATCCAGTAAAATGAGCATACTCAGGGACTCATTGTGAGCTATTAACCCAGGAAATTCAATACCATGGCTTGGCCAAAGGCCCCATTGATGGATGTGGAGGATTTCTTGATATTCTGTGTGGGTGAAGAAGTGAAAGAACTACTGTCTCCCATAGTGTTGAAATCCAAGAAAGTAAACATTATGCCAGTCATTGTGGGGATCTGTAGGTTAAAGATGTGCCTGCTTTGAGCAGGGTGATAACTGTAGAGTGGTTTCATGTAGATGGGAACTTCTCCTGATTGTACCATGCTATTGATTAATTATCTAACTTGTAACGTTGAGACTCTTTACTGGGTCTATGGACAAAAGAGGTGGAAGACCTCCTGGGCTCCAGCAGGCCAGAAAGTAAATCCTCCCGCTTAGGATGTGGGCAAATCTGGGAGAGTTTGTGGGTACCTTGAGGCTGTTGTTGCGTATACTGATGGCTTCTTTCATGTCTGACACTGTTTTCATGAATAAGAATGCTACTTTGTTGCATAGTACTTGTGTCTATATTAGATGGATCAGTTCATTTTCGGGTGATACGATTCTGCACAAGCCTGACTGGTTCCCTAGTGCTCTTGTTGGTGCCTTTATTCTTGGAGGTCTAATACCCTTGCTCCTTAGAGAAGATCACCCTACGGTTGAAAGAGCATAATTTTTTGAGAGCTACTTTGTATTTTGGGGGGTTCTGGGTTTTTATTTTTTTTTTAATTTTGTTTTAACCAGTTTCTTACTAGATTTCAGAGGAATTAATTGAGGGTACCATGGAATCAACAACAATGGATTTGCATTTGTGTATTTTCTCACTGAACGGGGGCACAAGCCTCCCCTGAACGGAAGATATTATTGAACATGCCATTGAGGAGTGTTTCAGTGTTAGTGATGGATCACATTTATTTTCAATGGCTCTTTAAATTTGTTGCATGGGAATTGTTTATTAGAGCAAAGCAAAAACAATTCAAGCTTAGGTTTGGTTCTGGAAGGTGTGGTAATATAAGTATTGTGCGGAATGGCCAAATCACGAGGACAGATACGACTTAACTGGTATTTATGCCACCTGTAGGGCTTTCTACACAACAGGGGTCCCTATTGTGGTATTAGGCCTGTTTGGGGATCTTTGCATGGATAAATACATACTTTAGCTGAAGGGAAGGTGTTGTTCATCCAGGAATTGAAGCCTCCTGAAATGAGTACAGTATGGGCCTCATTACAACGAGTGCGGCCACGGTATGAACGGTGCCGGTAAAGGACCGGCACCGTTCATACCGGACGGCTTCATTCCGAGCTCTGCAGCGGGTCCCACTCTGGATGCCTGGCCAGACCAGACGTGCTGAGAGGGACCCGCTAGCAGACAAGGATGCTAACAACGGGTCCATTGATGCTAACAACGGGTCCATTGATAGCATCCTCCCGGGATGTACTGGGTCTGGGTCCCAAGGTCGGAATGGCTCGGTAAGTCCCCTTTTGCGGGACCCAGACCCGGTACCAGGTTTGGGGTAGCCATGCCGCTAAATACGTCATGGCTACCTCCAAACTCGTAATGAGGCCCTATGTGTTGATAGGAAGCGTCAAGGAAGAAAAACTGCAGAGAAAGCTGAGAAGTCCTTGGAATGACCAAAGGGGTGACACCATGTCACTATTTTGTATACCATGCGAAGTACATCTAAATTTGTATTAATAGCAGCTTGCATTTATCGCTATCATGCTCCTTCCGATGCCGCTGCCATAGAAAATTCCCCAGGGCGAGCCAGCAATAGCTTCTGGGTGGTTAGTGTCCAATAATTGCCAGAATGATCTGAGATCTTGGGAGGGGGGACAACCCTTGTTCATGCAGATTGCCATCATCACTGGATGCTGCAGAAGCGGGTAGGTTGAAGCCCGGCACTTCCAGACACGGACTAAAGTCACAGAATCTCTTTCACGGGCATTTTCCCCCCTATCTAAAGTCAGCAGGGGGGCCAATTTACGAATTCTGCGGCGGTGCCGCAGTGGATGGATTTTAGCAAAGTGTCATTGAAAGTGTATTCATATTTAAGACAGACTGATTTTCCCTGGGTTTGCCCGGGCCCCTGAGCACCTGAGTACTCTCATGTCCACTAGTTAATCTACCAGCTAAAACAGGGGACCTTGGTATCAAGTAGCTCTGAACCCGTGTATTCCTGCACTTTGAGAGGCGTGTTCATGCAGGCTCTCATTTGGTGGATGGTAGCGGTGGCCAGATTATGATGACGCAGTTTATCGGAGGCGGGCTGTGCAAGGAGATGTGAAATGCAGGTGGTGCAGGCCGATCATCGCATTAGAGAACACTGTGGGGTTGGTGACGAGCAGGAGGTCTAAGTGATGACCCTGAGAGTCAGTGTGCAGGTTGCGTGTGACTTTTTTTTATATATAAACGTACTTTTGACAAGTCCTCAGGGGCCCGATTCATGGATTTTTTAGCGCAGTGCAAAGCGACTTTGCTCTGCCAACACACACCCTGATTCACAGAGTGGGGTAAAGTGTATTTCTGCAGTGCAATGTTACTTTGCACTCTAAAAGTACTCTTTACACCGCGCTAACTGGTTCTAAATGGGCCTGATTTACAGTCTAAAGAGTACTTTTGCAGTGCAAAGTAACTTTGCACTGCAAACATACACTTTTTCACCGCTCTGTGAATCACGGTGTTTGTTGGCAGTGCAAAGACACTTTCCACTGCGCTAAAAATTCCATGAAATGTGCCACAGGCCAGCAGAGAGAGCGCGGGGGAATTGTAGTGTTAGTGAATGTGTGGAGATGGGTGCAAGCAGGAAATGTGGAAATGATAAGCCGGGTAAGAGGGACAGAGATCTGTGCTTACGTATCCTCAATGTAGCGTTGGCATGCCCCTTAAGCAGCGCCTCTAAAAATAATACTATTCTTCACACAGCAGCGTGAAGGAAGATTCCCCGGCTAATCTATTCCCGCTGTGATCACTCAGGTCTGCCTCACTGGAGCCGCTCCATATACATTTAAAATATCAATCTCATCTGCCCATAGAGCTATCGACGTATCAGCTCCTGCTCCGTGTCACTCTATTGAATGTCTGCAGAGAGCTGCCAGATATGTCCAGGGCGCGGGCTGCCTCCCCCGGCCCTCGAGTCTCAATGTCAGCTGCTTTATTGATTGCCGAGAAGCGCTTGCTCTTCCAGTCTACTGGGTTTTCCAACCCCAGTTCATATTATAGACGTGTTTGATTCCTAATTGACACCTGGACATGAATAGCGCGGCGAAATATCCCCTCCCACCAAGCGTGCCTTGCAAGAGCTGAAGGGAGGGGGGGGATATGGAAGGGGCGAGGGTTACGTAAATTAAGAGAGAATAATGACAGAGAAGGATGAAAAAGAGGAAGGAAGGAAGGAAGGAAGGAAGGAAGGAAGGAAGGAAGGAAGGAAGGAAGGAAGGAAGGAAGGAAGGAAGGAAGGAAGGAAGGAAGGAAGGAAGGAAGGAAGGAAGGAAGGAAGGAAGGAAGGAAGGAAGGAAGGAAGGAAGGAAGGAAGGAAGGAAGGAAGGAAGGAAGGAAGGAAGGAAGGAAGGAAGGAAGGAAGGAAGGAAGGAAGGAAGGAAGGAAGGAAGGAAGGGAGGGAGGGAGGGAGGGAGGGAGGGAGGGAGGGAGGGAGGGAGGGAGGGAGGGAGGGAGGGAGGGAGGGAGGGAGGGAGGGAGGGAGGGAAATGCAAAGTGGTCTTATAAAGCACCATAATGTAATGTTGGCCTCGCTGCGCATGGCTCTGTAAGTAAGGGTGGGGGCAAGGTTAGTCAGAAAGAGGCATGGCAGATGTGGAAATGTTCGTTGCTGATGGATGCAGGTCGGAAGCACCCATTACCTGTGCATTGATATGAACATCTCTAGCTTGTTTGTGGTTGGTACCGACATGGCAGGTTAGTCGTCATATGGGCAGCCCCCCGGATTGTGTAGAGCAAACAATTAACAACATGGTTGTTGATAGAAGAAGGATACGACCTGAATCGCATAAGTACACTAGACTTAGCAGGTCATCTGAAGATGTGTGTGAGATGTAAGGATTCAAGATTTTAGTAGTGAGAAGTTAGATAAGGAATGGGGGGTGCAGAGGAAGGGGTGAGGGTGTTGTCACTTCCTGGCCCTTGGTGGTAGATTTAACTGAGATCAAGATGTGGACCTGTGTCATGCAGCAGAGGTTCCATGAGTCAAATTGGTTTCCTACAGGTGGTAGTGTCAACAGTTTTAAAAAAAATGCTTGTCGCAAATTAGCACAAGTTTCTGGTCTGCAGTTTTTAGTCAGCTTCTATTTTTTTTTATACCTTTCAAAGGGGTTCAGAGAAAGCCAAGTTTTGAGCTGTGTCCTGAAAGTCAGGTGGTTCACCTCCAGGTGGAATGTTTTGGGTAGGTTGTTCAAAAGAGCTGTGGCCAGAACTAAAAAATAGTATCCTCCTTGCCATTTCTTATTGAAGTTGTGCACTAATATTGGTGCAGCATTGCTGGACCTAAGTGCTCTGGAAGGAGTGCAGAGCTGACATTTTCTTTTGAAGAAGGAAGCGCCCCCTTCATGGTATGAACGATTGGTGATGCACAAGGTTTTGAAAAATAACCCTTGTTTGATGGTTAGCCAGAGAAGAGTATGTAATGGTGACAGGATATGTTCAAATCACTTTATTCTGAGAAGTAGTCTTACTGCTGAATTTTGAACTCTTTGAAGTTTCCTCCTTAGGTAATCTGGAAATACAAGCTAGAGGCTATTTTTGTAGTCAAGGTAAGATAATATTAGATCATTATGGCATTGGTCCATTGGGTACCAGATGTGTTGATGATATCTAGTAGGGGTGTCTTGTAGATGTTGAAAAGGAGATGTGAGAGTGTGGAATAGGTACAATGTCCATTCATTGCCGTTTTTCTTCACTGCAAAATGTGCCTAATTTTTTTGAAGAAAATGACATTGAAAATGATGGGGAGCATACAAGGGGCAGGGTGGGGTGGTGTATAGGGCATACATAATAGGGGAGAAAGGGGTTGAGGGGGGACCTCCCTAATAAAAACCAAAATAAATCAATGATTTTTTTTCAGCAAAACATTTTTGGCAAAAAAGTTGCAAAATAAAAACTGGGTATGAATGGACATAGAAGCGTGGAATATTGGGGTACTCCCAGGTAAGTGGGCGAGGGCTGGAATTGTAAGGGCCCAAGATAGGGGTTTCTGTTCTACCTGTGAGGAAGGAGGTGATGCAGTGTAGAGCTGTTACTTTAATTTGTTTTTTATTTTATTTTTTATGAAAGTACATTTTGGTTCAATCAAAAACTCTTTTGCACTACAGTTTGAAACGTTATAACAATTAGAAACAATCTAAAACAATACAAATATTACATCTTTAAGTACAACAATAATTTAATTACATTTGTTGCATGTATAAACCAATCAGTTATTTGTTTTTAACTATTTCAAATCCATTACACAGAGAAATAACCCTTCTCAAATGTGTTCTCAGTTTTCAAAGTGCTCTTAGTTCTCTTTCACCTCTTGCCTTTTTAAAATTATGAATGTCTAAATATTCAAATACATCATCACTCCTTTAAATTGTTAAGGAATACAATTAATTTATCACCACTAAAGAAATAACCAGTAATTCCCCACCTGTCAATGTTCTCCAAAAGTGATCTGTTTCATAGCCCCTATCCATGTGGACATACATCTTTCCCTTAGTTTCGTTACCATACCATTATCTCTCAATCTTTTCGGGAAGATCTAATAACAGTTGGTGTCAAAAGCAGCTAAGATGTCTAGCAGGAAGAGCACACTCTCTGAGTTTTCATTCACATTGTTTTTTAGATGTTTCCCAGATAGAACAGAGAGGCAATTGTTTACTCCTAGAAGGTCTAGATACGTGCTGTGCTTCATTCAGTAGTTGGTTTGTTTGTATGAAATCCCGGAATTGATGATATATGCATTTTTCCAGAGGTTTCCTGATGAAAGTCTTGTTTGAGATGGGGCAATAGCTGGCTGGGTCATATGGGTCAGCTCTGGACTTTTTGAACAACAGTCTGATGTACGCAGATTTCAACTGAGCTGGGACTCTTCCGGTGCTAATGGAGTCATTGAGGAGTTAAGGGAAGATGGGCACTAAGTCTGGGGATTTCATGATAGATTTGTAAAGATTGGGGGGACATGGATCCTCAGGAGGTCTTATTTGGGTCGTATGAGTCAATGGTAGCTGGTAGGTCCTCTGAAGACATAAGGCAGAAAGACATCAGAAAGGAGGAACTGGAGGTTTTGGTGGTATCTCGTAGGTGGCTTGTGGATGGGAGCATCATTTATTGTCAAGGTGATCCTGGATGTTGAGGATCTTCTGGTTGTAGTATGCAGCAATCTGGTCGCAGTAGGGGGTTGCTTTGTAGGCTGTAGGGATTTTGAATTCTCTGATGATCTTCTACATTTCCCATTCACTGTGATGCACCAAATCAGAGCGTTCATAGTAGTGTGCTATCTTTTCTTTGAGTACTTCAACCATGCAAAGGTGTGACTGTTGACTGGAAGCAAATTTGCTAGTGTGTAGATTTTATTTCCTCCATATTTTCTCCAGTTTCTGATTTTCCTATTTTAAGTAATTTAGTTGGGGGTGAAAGATTTGACTTGTTTCTTTTTTTGAGAGTTTTTGAAAGTTTTTTTAGGGGAGAGATAATCCAGTTGTGAATGTGGTGGAGTTTTGCATACAATGTGGTTGTTGGTCCCTCTGCAGGGATGGTAGATTTGGTTGCTTCTAATCTAATCTCGTTGATGGTTCTTTTGAAGTTCCTGGGATGCATGGTATATGTGTGAGACGTGGAGAGAAGGAAAGAATGAGACCTAATTTCCTTCAACCTTGGGAAGTGTGAATATTGCTAAACATGGACACAGCCATGCCATCATGGAGAGTTGGGGGAGTTTATGATAGACTAAAAATATATTTTTTTCAAGACTAATCAAGAGCCAGAGACAGCCTTCAGAAGAAGGAGGTTGTTGTGGTAGTGTGGAAGACAGGCATAAATGTCTAAAGGAAGGTTTAATAAATGAGGTCAAGTGCCTAGGCTAATTTTCTTGTATGTCTTATGTTTTGTGGCGATCGAATTAGTGACTTCATGTAACTTGGACATCACTGGGGTTTCTCATATGTTAATCTAACTGAAAGCAAATAAAAAACCTACAACTCCCAGAATGCACTGGTCTGTGAAATGAAAGCCCAGGCTGGAGAGCACGTTTTCAGGTGACTTGGAGTCACAAAGAATAACTATGCTGTTTAGTAAGAACCAAACAAATGATTCAGTAAGACGGGGAAAAAACAATATTTGTACCCAGTATTTTTTTGTTGCTACCCTTTAAGATTAGGCAAAGGGACCAGGATTTAAAAAAATAGCTTTGAAGGACAACAAGCTTGGTTTGGAGCTGAATTTGTTCGGGAGCAATTGCTTGTGTGTGTTTGTTATTTACTGTGAAAAATTGTATTGGTGGGATAGAAAGCAAGCATGAACCAAACCAAAAGCTTTGACTTGTGTGGTATCTATGTTATGTTATGTTAGTTGACATTTGTATAGTGCTTGCTCCCATTGGGATGGCCTTGAAGCACTGTGAGGATTTACGCCGTTTGGAGGACTGTATCTGCATTTAAAGTCAGATAGAAGGTAGCTAGAGAAGGGCTAGGTCTCTAATAGTAGCCCATATTACAACTGTGCAAGGAATCGGTGTTGTGTCAAATTGTCAGAGTCAACCTCTGTGTGTGGTAAACAGGTTTTCTTTGTTGCTTTTGTAAGAATTACCATCACATGCCGATGTAACCTCACAATTTGCCTAGTGTTACAATTACACGTGCATGTAGGGTTTGTTCACATCCAACATTTTAAAGGTCTTGTCCTCACACAGAAAGATACACAGTTTACAGGGTATTTCAATTTATTGGCTTTACACTTGCATCATATAATAATAATAATTTGGAGATGTGTATAAAGCTTCATGTAGATGAATCGCTTATAAGCTCTGTGATAACCAGTGATATTGCCCACTGATATTTGATTTATCACATGCAGAAGGATGGCAGGGCCTAGTCAGCCCAACCAGGGTTTTGAACTTTGTGCATGGAATTATCCCATTCCGGAAATGAGTGTGTTGCAAAGGAGCTATCCATCTGACATGCAACTATTTTCCAGGAACCTTTCATTGTATGACCAGATACTGAGACCATTAGGCAGCTATTGCCATCACATGCCTATATTATGCTATACAAAGTATATACTGAGCGCATCACCACCGTAGTGGTCTTACAGCACATGACCATGTCTGAGAAGGGACATACTGTGACCGCGCCAAGTTGTCGCCAGGCCTTAGTCTGAGGATAGTGATGAAGAATGTTGAGGAGGGTGGGAAATAGACAATGCATATTGACCAGTAGACAAATCAATCAGTTAGGGTAAAAAGATCAGGAGTAAATATGGCCGTAGTAAGGATTAGTGTTTAACTGTGAATAGTTATCAGTAACATGGACAGATCATTTCAGAATCTGTAAGCTTTGATTAAAGCAAAAACTTTACTGGCAAAGGCTTTACAGTGATGGCAATATATAGACTCGATGTTGAATGATACTAGACATAGTTGGTGTGTGGTTGTGTGATGAACTTGAGATGTCCTCAATCGGGCCCTTGAAGTGTGGGGGCTTTCACCAGATTAGTATATAAGAAACTCCCCAGCATCCAGGACGAGATCTAGTTTTGTCAAGCCCGCCGACACATGTGTCGGCACCAAAAGTTGAAAATGTAAAGATGAATGCATCAGGAAATCATGGGGTAAGCTAAAGACTGGAAAGAGGAGTCATGATGAACCAGAATCCAATATTGTTTGGTTTCTATGCTGTGGGCTGTGTAACTTTCAAAGGAGCAGATCTATAGTAATAAGGACTATGATGTCCTGATAGGTAAGATTGCATACCTTCAGAAAGTATATTAGCTCCTGTGATGTATGTGACATACAGCTGATTGTTCCTTGATTATGTCAGTGAAGCCCTGCATGGCGCTACATACATGCACAGGATGAAATAACTGTGTGATGCTTGATGCTGTGCGAATGAGGACCTTGGTTGTTAGAAAGCCAGAATAGTTTCGTACTCTGAAAGGCTACATTAAATAAGAACAATTTCAATGGCATTGTTTACTTTAGGCTGTATTTCCCTTCTTCATAGCATATCCAGGAATCACAGACTACCCCCTTCTCTTGTTTTTTTGTTGTTGGTTGAAATCAATGTTAGCTCATTTCATGGAGACCTCCTATGTGGAAGGTGTTTTTTTTTACTAAAAACATATATCACATAATACACAACATTTGAGAAGTACATAAACACATTTAGTAAAAAACCTATTCTATCATCCAAAAGACCAATTGTTATCGATGTTGTTGTTACCGATGTTCCGTCAGTTTCTGAACGTCTCTTCTCAGATGGCCCAGCATGTAATAGGGGTGATGGCTGCCGCAACCTAGTGCTGGTTGAAGCAGTGAACGCAGCAACCTAACAAATGCATTGAAAATCACATTTTAATCTGCAATGCATATTGAAAAATATCTCGTAAATCTGCTTTTGTTTCTTAATCTAAATCTTAGTCTAAATTAGTATGCCATTTTCTAGATTGTCATCTTAAACTCAGGTGTTTACACTGTGTTAAAGGTTTTATTTCTTTAGTTAGCGTGAATTGGTTTAAGAAAATTAAACCACAAATGTTTTCCATATATGGCAGATTGTGCCATTAAATCCGCGTCCATTTGACAAGCATTGCTATAATTGGTCTTTTGTGCTCACATCATATGGCAACATGATTGCTTCACCTGATTGCCTGCCTACTTTGCTTGTCTTCCGCGATGGTGCTTTGAAGCATCTTGGAGACACTCTTAATAACCAAACATTTACTTAATATAGCTGGGAGCTGTCCCTTTCTTTCTCACAACGCAACCCCCTTTCCCTTTCTTTCACACCCCTCCTCCACTCTTACCTTGGAGCATTTTGAGTAGCTTCTGAGCACTTGTTCACCAACCGAAGAGAGCTATTGGCTCTTGGTACACTTCCAGTTGAGGGCGACATTTTTGGTATCCGGCACCAAGTGTGTGCTTCTAGTAGATAATAATTAACATGAACACAAAATTGTATTGAATGTGTTCTATGTATTAATTTTAAGTACCAGTCAAAAAAATGTCATTAACATTACAATTGTTAAATAATGTGGTAGTGCAGTGCAGGGTGGCAGGAGAGGAGGACAGTGAGGGTGGGGGATGTATTCTGGTGGTTTACCATGGGTGCAATTTTTCCTGAGGAAGAGGGAGCAGTGATGAAGGACAAAAGAATGGAGTGAAAGAGGAGTTAGTAGGGAGGACCAGGAACATATAGAGGAATGAATAGTGATGGGTGAAGAAAAGAGAAATGATAGAGCAAGGGGGAAATACGAAGCAAAGGAGAATATAGGGAATGTCAAATGATGGGATGAGGAATTTGAAGGTGTCCACACTTCGGTCCCCCATTTATCCTCCTCCCAGCCGCCAGGGGAGGTATGCCGCTATAGAATCCTGACCCTCTTGGTGGATATGCTACTTAGGATCACCTGAGTGGAGGAGACTTGGGGATTAGGGAAGAGGCATCCTTTTCTGAGACATGTTACCCCACATTTTCCCTATATAATGAGTCCAATTGTCCCCAGGCATTTGTAGGCTATTATCAGTCCCTTCCCTATTTTTCCAGTAAACACCAGTTACGTACTGGGATGAGGAAGAGACACCCAGAGCCATACATCCTACCTTTATTGACTTTCGCAAACACACAACACTTAGGTACTGGGATGAGGAGGAAACAAACAAGAGCAATGCAGAACTCCAGAAACAGCAATGATCGGTGTAGTCCTTTTTGGACCAATCAACCTGGCTGTAGGATTAAAGCTGGACGAATGTTAAACATGGAGGCAGCTGTGGAAGCCTGTTTACAGACTGCTGGACCAGAGTAGACTTCTCCTGGAAAGTGGCATGGCAGACGGAGTGCTCAAGGACCCCCAAAATATGCAGAGTGTATGCAGCAGGAAGAGAGGCTGAAGAAAGCTGGAGGCCTGTGGTTGAATACGGAACCAGTTTGACTAGGCAGAGCTATGGAGTGAGGCCTGAGCTGCGAAAGATGCAGGTGGGAGCAAATCCACAGAGAGCTGCTGAAGAGACAGAAAAACGTGCTGCTCGAGCAAGAAAGAGCTTGCAGCAGTCAGAAGCCATGCTGAAACCCGGTGCACCTTCCGGTGCGTAAACCTAGTATGGGGAACATCAGGATGGCAGGCGGGCATGTGAGACTGATAAGAAAGTTAAGGAAAGCAAAAGCAAGAATATTGAATAGCAATCTGAATTAAAGCATTTCGAATACCAAAAGCATATTGAATACCGAACTGAATGAAATCAAGTGTTCTGAATACTGATCTGAAATGAAAGCAAGTACGGTTGAATACTGTTATGAAAGAAAGCAGTTTTGTGAAATCGCATGACATACAGGAACTGCGCAATGTGAGTGAACAAGCATTGGCAAGAGCTGTAAAGGAACTGTGTAACTGTGCAACTTGAGTGAACAAGCATTGGCAAGAGCCAGGAGAGTATGTGAAAGTGTAACAAGTGAATGGTGGAAAAACAAGCAATGATACAGCATCATGAGAATTGGAAATGAGAATGAAGCTAGCATCACTGCAAAGCTGAAGCAGTGGCAACATGTCTATGAAGAAGAAGCAAGTAAGGTGTATCGGTTGCATGACCTGTAATGGGTGGACTGTGTGGTGCAACAATGGTACTTAGACAGAGTACACCCATCTTTGGAAAAGCCACTTTAAGCATTCACAAAGAAGCTTGTGATTGACTATTAGGACATCTTGCATAGTCTGAATTTTAGGAAATGAACTCTATGAAATTGGTGAAAGGTAACCAAATCAGAAGAGCTGGGAAATAACCCAAGGAATTGTGTTGTTTTGAAGTTGTTGAAAGGCTTGAAAGCTTGCGAAAGGGAATCCCTTTTTGCACTGTGAACTATTTGAACCGTGGGGAAGGGAAACCTTTGAAAACCAATTGAACACTTATCAATTTCAAGCTGACATCCCCACACATTGTATACAGATAGATGCGAGGACAAGTATAGGTCTTGGACAAAGACAGCAATTTGCTTTGGACTTCCTCACACAGACTATCCTGAGTTTTATTCAGGTAGGGGAAACCCTTAGCGTAAGGCAAGTTAGGCATTTTCCAAACTATTTTCTGTTATGTAAATATTTATATCCTAAACTGAACTCAGTTGTCTATGTATACTTCATGATGTCTGCACAAATGGTGTCAGTTGTGGGATGCGACTCAACCGATACAAGTTGGGGAATCCTAAGGTTTGAGAAGTTAAGTCTCAAAGCATCAGACCCCTCAGTATCCACAGAAGGCTCTATTGGGTTTGATATCTGCAGCAGTAAGGAAGAAATCATTCCACCAGGTGAAAGAAGACTAATTCCCACTGCTTTGGTTTTGATTCCGCACCCAAATATATACATCAGATTTGCTCCAAAGTCGGGATTAGCATGGAGGATTGTAATTGATGTGTTAGCAGGGGTTATATATCCAGACTTCAGGGGAAATATAAAGATGTTACTACAGAAACATGGAAAAAAATCCCTTCCAGATCTCTCAGTGGGATAAAATGGTACAGTGAGTGCTAGAAAGAGCAATGTTTTCCAGGGTAAAGGAAGATGCTGGGAAGGAAGGAACAGATAGAGGTACCCAAGGCTTTGGGAGGCTGATGGCACCCCACAAAAACCTGAGCCTAGTAGGGTCATGCACAAAGAACCAGAAACTCGTCCCGACGTGGCTTTGGCCCAAAGGAATGACCCACTGTTTGCTGAAGCCTTCCTGCAAATTATTCCTGAACAAAGAGGATAATGGAGGACCCTTTTTCTTTCTAAGTCATTGATTGATGTATCGGGGAGAAATCACAGAGGGCATGGTGAGAACACAGTTAGTCTTACCTAAGAGTCAGAAGCAAGTTGTCCTGGAAATAGTCCATTCCCATCTGATGGGAGGTCACTTTGGGGCAGACAAAAACCCAGGCTCAAATACTCAACACAGTGTACTGGCCTGAAATTCACATAGGCATTAAAACTTGTGTGCAATCCTGTGCAATCTGCCAAAAAGACCAGTGCTCATATGCCCCCACCATTACCCGTACAAACACTCCCAATCATTGAAGTTCCGTTTTCTAGAATTGGCATGGACATTGTAGGACCCCCTGGAAACATCAAAGTCAGGGAACAATTATATACTTGTAATAGTAGATTATGTGATACAATATCCAGAAGACGTTCTCCTTATAGCCAACATCACGCAGCAGATCCTGGAACACCTACTCCCCTTAGTTATGAGAGCAGGGTTTCCCAAAGAAACCTTAATGGATCAAGTCTCTGAATTCATGAGCAAAATCATAGGGGAATTGAAAAAACAATTAATATTACCACCTTAAAAGCTTCAGTATAGCACCCAAAGACAGATGGCCTTGTAGAAAGGTTTAATAAGACCATGAAAAAGATGTTACAGAAGCTAGGAGAACAAGATGGAAAGAACTGGGATCAGATTATAACCTAGCCTTTATTTGCTATTCGAAAGACTCCCCAGGCTTCTACAGGAATTCTATTTCTTTTTTTTCTGGAACAGTAACACCTAACTCCCTCACTATTCTCTAGGAGTAAGGTCCACACTCTCAACAGTGCAATATGTTCATTTAGGAATATAGTCCAATTACTTTTTTGACTCTGGCAAACACCAATCACAAAGATTTGTCATTACACATTTCAATTTCAGATGTCTAATTATCACTCACAAAGCTCATTATCTCTTGTTTTATATTCCCCCTTTTAGGGAAGGACATTATAAACCAGGTATCCTAAAATACTTGTAATTAATTTCAAATGCCCTGGGATTATTGTATTCATTTTTTGTTTAGCTTTCAAAAGACCCTAGACAGGTTGGGACATCATCCAGCTCAAGGAACCTCCTCCAGGAAAGCTCTTTTTTGCAGTCTTTCCACCTGCTCCCCAAATCCCTCTGAGGCAATCTGGTTATGTCTTGGGCAAGATGTCAACATTGAATTTCCATCAGATACTTCGGGTTGGATCTCTAGTACATGTTTCTTCCTTTGCTGCTTTTTTAAAAAAAAAAAACTCTCAACTCTTCCTATGTGTTTGACTTTAAGTGCAAAGCATAATCCACCCGTTCAGAATCATTTTATGCAGCAATTCTGGATTGGGCAGAGTCTGCGATAGGTTCCCTTCATTTACTCATACCCTCAGGAGTCTTCCTCTTTGCTTCATTTGGCCCATTTAGTTATGTTTTCACACAGTGATATGCTAGCTGTGAGGTAGTCCTCTCCTTAAAGAGAGTAAAATTAGAATTTTATTGAAATGTGGCTTTCCTTTAAGCTTCTTTGTATGGAGCGGTGACATTCATAACAATTAAACATTCACATTCACAAGAATTCAATCATTTTAAGATATCATGTTTATATCCACCCAATTCTCGTGTATTACAGAACTAAAAACTCTTTTCGGTTTTTACATCAGACAGGTTAAAAAAAAATACAAAAATGTTTTTCCTATTTTTCACATTAGCAATGCATTTTTCAGAAAACATTTATACTGTAAAGTGCATCTTGAATAACTTGTGTGAGTGTGTTAACTAATGTTTATCCTCTGAATCCATCTGCTAATTCAGTTATTCTGTGAAACAACTGATAATTTTAAAATGCTGCTAGCAGAGTGCTCTGCCAGGGTTGGAGGCCATTGTTTGAGCCCTCAGCCATTAAGAATGCATTTTAATTGATGCACCAGACCCTGCACTTATTGATCTTCCTATCCTCTTAAAAAATAACAGCATGAAAATCCTGAATTTGTAGTGCATTTTGAGTTATCTTTACATATTTTACATACAGAGCTTTGTTCCGGGTAAACACAGATGTGTGCATTAACCTCTTTAATGTGTGAGTCACAGTGATGGACAACAAGGCCTGTGCATTCCTTGCCCCAATTAGTTCTGTATACAAATACAGTTTTGTTGAAATTCAGTTCACAGTACTTAACAGCTACATGAGCTATATTCTGCCCCATGTGACAAAAAGGTGTTATTTAGCTTGTCCCAATGTATAACAACATTTAAATATGAAACAGCTCTGTTCATAAACATACAATACCACTCGTGTGATTTTCAATCATCCCTACCCTGTCCATCATTTGCTTACTGGACACAGAAGTAAAATTGGACAGTTTACTATATCATTCATGCAACATTGCTGCATAATCACAGAAACTCCTTCGCATTAGCTATTTTATTTGTTTTGTTTTTAATATAACTTTTAGACTTGTTATGTTTAACTCCGAGCTCAGTCGTTAAGGACCTGGCAGTAAAGCTGGCTGCCTTCCGTTAATTTAAGCCACAGTTGAGTGCGGTCTGCCAGGCTGTCAATTATTTTAACCTGTGAAACCTCTGGTATGTCCTTCCCTACCTGCCGTCCCCAACGTCACCCTCTGGTTTTCTCAGCCATTACTTCTGTCTCTCTCGACTATTACAATGCACTCTATTTGGGTCAACCAGCTTAACTCCTCCAACAACTGCAGGTTTACCAGAATGCTGCAGCCAAGGTGGCCTTGGGAGCCTCCCGCCAGCCACAATCCTTCTAGCCTCGCTCCACTGGCTTCCGGTAGCCAAGCAGGTTAATTTCAAGGTCTTATGCATGGTCCACCAGGCTTTATATAAATCAAGGCGCGAGTACTCACAGGCCACATTCCGCCCCTATATTCCTGCCTGCTGCCTACGCTCATCCTCGTCTTGTCATATCTCTGTTCCTCTTTTTAAGGACTCCCACATTGGTTGGCGCTACTTCTCCATGACACAACTCTGGAACACCCTTGCTTTATCTCTTCAAGCTGTGTGAGATTTATTTGACATTTCGGCACACTCTCTAAACACTCCTCTTCTAGTTTTCTCCTCTTTCACGTGCCACAAGTCTTCATAGGGCCAAGACGCCCTAGCTGTTGAAGTGGCCTAACAACATAACATAACATAATCTGCATCTTACATTCTATCAGATAATAGCTAACTGCAGGGCAGATGATGAACATGGCAATACCTGTTTGGTCTGGTTAGGAACCGGAAATGGAAGGAAACTTTGCTCCTTGCATCTCAGATAAGCCAGCATCACGTGCATCATACCTCATTCATTAGATAATTTCCCATCTCCACCCTTCCCCTCACAAGCAAGCACTCAGGATGCACACTGCTCCCAGACCTTCTATCCCACAGAAACGTGTCCATAATCCTCTCATCACCACACACCATCCGTCACCAAAACACTAATGCAAACTATGCTCATCAATGTTCATTCGAAGAACTACATGCAGTAGACATTGATAAACCTAACTTTCACAACCTAGCCACACTGTTTATCATGGTTCACCCTCACCTCTACACAAATCCTGGATTATCTCCATTCCACAGGGAACATCCTCCAAAACAAGGAATTCCGAAGGGAAACGTGTCTGAGGTATCACTATTATCAACCAAGCCAACCTGATGTGCATGTAATCTCTGGAGGAACACCACACATGCATTCATGGAACTCTTGACTTTCTACTTGCCATTCACCAATGCTGACCTTTCAACTAATCTATCAACTGGTCTTTCTCAATGAAATCACAGACTTGATCACAACTGCATTCATCATCATCATCATCATTATCATCCTTTATTTGATTTAAAATCTTCAGCTTAAAAAACACATAAATACATCATCACACATATCAAAAATAATACAATATCTAACACAAATGTACTGTTAAAAACTTCTAATAAACAAGCATAAAACCATCCAGCTAAAATATGATTGATTAGCATAATATTATTCAAAACCCACATGTAACTGTGTTATCAGTGAATCCTTCTTGAGCCAAGCTGGATGAATATACTTAGCCACCTGCACGAGGGCATCTTGGTTCTCTACAATAGGTAATAAAAAAGCGGTTTCAGATGTTTTACCCTCAAGAATTTCAAATCATCACATACAAACATAACATGTATCAATGATTCCTCCTCAGCACAACAAAGCAGGCAACTACTGCCTGATGAGTTATTCCAAGAATTATGTGAATATCCGAAACTTCAGGCACTCCAACTAAAGGTCAATGTAAAGTGCCTGTGCAAAGATAGGAGAAATAACATCAAGGTAACTTTCAAAACCAAAGATAGATTGGCCTCAAAACCAGGTTTGATTAGGCATGTATCGTATGTGATGTAACATACGTAGCAATTGCTGATTATACACAAGGTTTGTACTTAATTAGGATTTGAGAGGGATTACCTCACAAGGTTGCAAGGTCCAACATACCAAGCCATTTCTGACATGGCAGAACCAAGGTGTGGACCTACCCTTTTACAGGTGCATAACATGGGTGACACACTCCCGATATTTACTGAAACCGGGGTCACCTAAATTTTATACCAATAAGACACACATTTCAAGGGTATCACAAGGTCTATTGGCCATGAATCACACTCCATTAGAATGGGGAAAGTCAGGGTGCCTTGAGGGAGCAGCAAGAGCCCATTGAAGAATGTATTTTCAGATACCACTATTCACCAAAAGTTTGAGTAACCCCATATTTTCACCCCATACAGGCCTGCTGATTTTGCTTGGGATTTATAAACCTCTTGGGCAGTTGTCACAGAACCCCCTACATGCTTTAGGTGAATTTTTTTCACACGCTCTGTATTTTTTCCAGGATTGTATTTGCTTTCGTCACCTGAGCAACCCATGAGCGGGTGGCCACAAAACTAATACCCAAATAATTGTAATCGGTGACCTGATCATTCATTTCCCCATCCGCAATACATATATTTAGGGCCTGATTCATGGAAGTGTTTTATAATGGTGCAGTTCCATAGGAAAACATTGCATGAATCAGGCCCTAAGTGTGGAGTTCTTTCGATACCTCGGTCTGAAAGTCACGTATGTTGTTTGCCTCACATTTATTTCGAGTCCTATCTTTTGCAATTTTTGGAAAAAATCACCAACGAGGCCCTACACCCTACTGGGGTGGTAGAAATTAAAACATCGTCATCTGCAAATAAAAGAGCAGTGATATTTTCAAAACCCATGCAGGGACCATCTAAACAGTGTTCCACCAAGGCCTCAATGATACTTTTAATATAAATGTTAAAAAGGATGTGAACTAGAACTCACACTTGCCTTGCTCTATGTGCAACTCCTATGGGCTTAGGTACCTCACCCGTAAGACACCACCATATAACTACTTGTTTTTCTTGATATAGGAGTTGCACAAGATTCAATAAATGGGCTGGGATGGTCCTCTCTCTTAGGGCTTGCCACAACAGCTTCCTTGGGACATTGTCAAAAGCAGTCCACAAGTCAACGAAGACTGCATAAAGCAGAGATTTCATCATTGGCACATGTGTTATACTATTAAAAAGAGCCTAAATACTTGGTCAAACATACTTAATCCACCCTGGAACCGCACCTGGAGGTGGTTTATAGTGCCTTTCAATCCACCCATCCCTGCATTTATTTTAATAGTGCTCCTGCAAAGGACTTTCCAGCAGCATCACATAAAGTTATTGGGCTGGGCATTCCCGGGGACCTTTTTTAGAAACTGGAGCAATCTCGACTTTATGCAACAACTGGGTTGGAAGCAATCAAAGCATTAAAACAGGACATTAAAATTGGACCCCAGACCGTAATCTCATCCTTAAGCAGGTCAATTGGCATGTTGTCTGGGCCTGACGCTCCCACCCGCCCCCGTTTTTGAGACTTTAAATTCTCATTGATTTCCCCAGGGAGAATCTAAAGGCTGATCATACTTGACTGACTTAGAGCCCTGAAAAGACAAAGGATTATATTCCAACAACGGGGTCCCAACTGGTTCATCATAAAGATCTTCAACGTCCGTGGCCCACATCTCTGGCCTATGCTTGCATGGATGACAACATCTCCCTTTAAGTCCCTGTCGGTCACTAGTTGCCAGAATGTTACATAATTTCCTAATTGAACAGCCCTCAGCATAGTGGCTCACCTGTCATTCATATATTCAGTTGTTTTCTTGTGGATGACAATCTTATAATTACTTCTGAGGTTACTGAGTTGAACTCAATCAATTTGTGGCCAAGTTTGCAGGTAGGGTAAAATGTGGTGCTTAGTTTCCAAACACACCTTATCAAACCATCGTTCTTTTCTCATGGGACTCTCCTTAATCACAGACGCAGGGGTAGTAACCAAAGATTGAATTCCTTTTACCAAACGGTCAAAGTCTAAAATGACTTCCCACTCTGTGCGCTCACTCTTACATATACTTACCATCTCTCCCAATACAGCCAGATAAATCTTTCGGATACATTCATGATAAATCAATTTAAAAAATTTGATGGATCTCCTCGAATGACCTTTGACTGAGATTTCAATAGAATCAGTGAGCTGATGAATCATATGATTGGCTCTAAACTGGAAGGTAGCAACCAGGGGTTTATGGTCACTATATTGGCGCTCAAGGACTTTAACATTCTTCACCATGGGCCAATCACGGACTGAAGTGAAATTATAATCTATCCTTGAGGAACCTCCAGTGGGTTGATAGGTCACTGTAACTGGCTGTCTTCCACAATTCGCCCATTGCAGGCTCTCAGCTCCAGTCCATAAAGCACCCAAACAGCATCAATTGCCTGTGCATAGCTTTAGTAGGATAATCTGTCACGAGAGATGGTATATCCCAGGCAAAGTCTTCGTCCTCCCAGACTCCATCCAAATCCCTGCTCGGCTCCAGCTACATGTTAAAGTCTCCCACTGCAATTAAGTAGAGGGCCCTATATGCTGTGTTGCCCCATTTGGTTGTGAGCTCAGAAAGAAGCACAAATGGGGTTAGTTGTTTTTTTCCCTTTTGGTCTATTATACATGTTAAACAATAAAATCTGATGGCTCTGAGGGGTTTTAATACCTAAGAACTGTAGGTCAAGAGAACCCCTATCAACTGGTTTGATTGTCCAATTTAACTCAACATTACCCCAAGTCAAGAGTGCTCCTGTTGGTTTCCGCTTTAATCCCTTGAGGGTGTTTATACAAAACTGCTGATAGCCCGGGAACCCAACCTGCTCTAAAGCCCATGTCTACAGCAAGCAGACAATATCATGGCCCTCAATAAAATAACACTACACCAAGTAAGGTCGTTGAGGTGTCTGTTGACCCCAGCAACATTCCAAGATAGCAACTTCAGTGGGTTGTCTGCTGCAGATGGGGGCAGGATGGGTCCCAACATAGGTCAATTGGCACCCTCCATGCCTTCATTCTCACAACAAATAGGCAGCGCAGACTGACTAGAAGAGCAACCCAACCCAGAATTACCCAAAGGTTTATTCATTGATTTATTCAGGTTCAGTTGCAAAAGCCCCCCCCCACCATCTAGAAGCTACCTCCATCATTGCATTGACCTTGATCGAAAACCGAGGGAAATATTTGGTCTCAATGTGATTTTAGAGCCACAAGGAACATAGGCCCTTTACTCAATGGCCACAAGACTGTCTACTAATCTACTAACTTTAAGAAATAATCGGATACTATCATCTTGGCCACATCCCATTGGTTGACAAATGCAGTGAGTAATGTCATCACTAATAACAAAGGTACACCACCTTACATATCGTATCCAATGTATCATTTTATTAATGTGGGCTTCCTGGTTCTCGTAGCTTCCCCTTGGAGCTTTAGCAACATTATACAGTACGGCGACATTCCCCTTCCTCCCTCTCCTATCAAATCTTCTTTGACCAACTAAATAATTGTTTAGTCTAAATCACTAGAAACTGACTATGTGGAAATTAGCGATGTTTGCTGGTTGTTCCATAAAGTGCCTAGAAGACATTCTAAGAGTAGCAGTAGGTCTATTAGGGGGAAGTAACAACTCCAGATTATTGGAATTATCGGCAATTGCAGTTGCCCAATTTGTATGGTCATGTTCTTTTTTGTCTCTTGATAAAGCGGATTGTCTATTACTACTAAAGGTTGGCTCAAACTAATTCACCCACTAGTAGGACCCTTCTTTACAATCCAAGAGGGATCAGGGTAGGACATTTTACGAGAAAAAGAAGGACTGAGGGTCTCATTCCCCCAAGTTCCTATTCGTTCTGCTGCAATTCAGTTATAGCATCTTTAAGATTCTCAATTCTATCCAACATATGCTTCATTCCAACCCCCTGGGTGCAATTACACACCGAACACACAAGTATTTTTTACCACTTTTTACCCTTTCCCCTAAATTCCTTACACTAGATTTCTGGGTTACTTTACGCACCATTTTAACCCCATCTGGATTGTCCAGAAGTGGATGTTCCCTGTCTTCCCATCCTCAGCTCCATCTTCCTTACCACTCTTCCCCCTTGTTCCCTGCTTCTCCATTCTAGTTCTCTGGGATACTTTTCCCACCATTTTGACTCCTACGCAGGAGTCTTGGGGCTGGGTTTCCTCTGCCATCTGATCTTCTACTTCATCATCTCTTAACAGTGAGTATCGATTGGAGACTGCAATAGTGGGTGAAATAATAATAGTTTCTGCTACCACATCCTCAGCGATACACTCTTGGATATTAGTACCTGGTGCAGTGATTAGTTGTGAGCCCAATAAGACCTCAGAGTGCAGATTCTCCCTTGGGTTACTAGTGTGGAGCTCTATAAGAGTAGAAGAATCAGATCCATGAGGACTGGTAGAATCTACCAGAAAAAGATAACTCCTACCAACCTCCTGACCTGGCTTTTTCCCAACTTCGAAGCCTTCCAATGTTTCTTTTTGGATGCTCCTCGGCTTGGTTATTAGATTAGAATTGGTAGCTGAGAGAGGCTGGATCTGGGTCTGGACCACAGCCTCATTTGTCTCAAAAGAGATTAGCTCTTCAGACTCAGTCACACAATGAGATTGGGGGCGAAGCGGGTTGATCACATGTCTCGCATACCTGCCATTACCCTTCTTACCACACTTCTTGCCACCATCAATCTCATCAATGTAATTAATAAATCCTTAACATCTCTTATGAACACATTGACCTCTTTAATCGGTTGGAACATTTTGTAAACCTTCTGTGATCCTTTAACAGGAGAGGCTTCTACATCGGCTATGCTTTTCAACATAATGAAGCACTTGCCAGGGACATATAAGATTTTAAAACTAAAAACAGGAACTAATAGAGCCAGTGAGCAACTGACTCTCTAAACAAGAACAATAAAACCCATCCCCCTTATTAATAGTTAAGACACACTAACAAAGAAGACACCAAGTTAAAACGTTACACCTATGCTTCCATTCTGCACAATAATCACAGCAATGCTTAAACAAGGATCCAATTTGAGTAGGTAAAACAGATTTAATACCAGGAAGCGAGGCACAACCGACTGGTTAAAGGGGCTGCCTTAGCCCGCCTCCACTGCCTCGTGCACGGTGCATCCCTGGTTCATGTCACTGTATTGGTGCTGTTTCTATAACTACCCACAGTTCAGATAGTTATCAGGTTGGCGAGGAAAAAAACAAAGCACCAAACGGGACAGTAAAGTGCACTTTTGCTTGCGTCAAAAGTCACACTGTAGCTCCCAGTTGCTGTTGAGGCCTGCTTGTTATACGATGGTTGCCGGTTTCAATCCAAAAAGTGTTTTCAGCTTATTTTGTCTTTCCATGATTGATAACAGGAATACCTTTTAGTTTAACATTAATGGCATTTGTAATCTGGCTCAATGGGTTGAATGTTCCCCTGCCTATGATAACCACATTCACCAACAACACAACAAACATCTTTGTCGGAAAATTCCTGCCCAGCACCCAAGCCAACAAAAATAACATAGACTCTCCCTGAAACTTCGATAACATGAACCATCTCAAATCAAATGCAACACAATTGACCTGCTCATCATATGCCCCCCTCTTTGCACCGGATAAATCATGCAGGCATGTCCATCCTGCTCCACTACACCCCCCCCTGACCCATTTGAGATAACCGAAACCAACCAATACATCTGACCGCTCTTTCAAGAACTTTCAGATGAATGGACTTGAAAGAAACCGCATGACTCTGGTGGCCTCCACATTCAAACCTTTCAAAAATGTCAATGTCCAGCGCAGTGCACCCAACCTCAGCAACAGACCCCCGACACCCTTGCACCACTGAAACATTGACTCAACAAACAAGCCCTCTGCATCTTGCTACTCAGAGGAACTCAACACCTGTCATCCTATTGTCAGAAAAGAAAATCTATGGAGAAAATCCCACGACCTTGAACTCTCTGATCTCTCATTTTCAGGGAGAACTCACCACCATGAGAAACCTCTTATCAGCACACGGTGTGCTCATAGTCAGAGCCAAGGCAAACTGCTACACAACAACCATCATGGAAGCTTCCAATAAGGGTAAAGTACTTTTCTAATCTATGAAGCATTGCATCAACCCACTGCCATGACTTGCAATATCATAGTCCACTGACAAATGCACAAAGACCAACAGCTGCTTCACAGACAACATAGATAAAATAATGCAACACAGTGACTTCCCCAAAAACACAGAGACATCTCACTCATACCTGCCAGAAAATATCAAGAGGGACTGAATTTAGGACAATTACTCCAGCAGACCTGGCGAACACTATTGTCCCTTCAAAGCCACCAACTATAAAGATGCACTATTCGCCATTGCCCTTTTCTATTGGCTAGGTCATCAAAGGTGAACCACTGACACCACTTCTTAACATCATCAACCCATCCCTTGCACAAGACACCTTCCCAGATGCACTGAAAAATTCACAGATCTCCCCTCACCCCGCTGACGAAGCCCACACTTTGCCCATATGACCTGGCCAATTCTTGCCCTGTCGCCAATCTTTCTTTCCTCAGCAAAGTCATTGGGAAGATTGTTGCATCCCGTCATAGAAAAGGATCTCTAAACTCAACCTTCTACAGTAATACCAATCTGTGTTCTGACCACAATGTATAACGGACACCCCACCATCCAAGCTATCAATGCAGCTCTATACACCCTGGACAATGGGAGTCCCTGCTTACTCATCCTCTTATACCTCTCTGCTTCCTTCAATATCATTGGCCAGGAAGCCTTCCTCAACATCCTCACCAAGTGCATAGGGTGTGACTGAAAGTCCAGCGACTGAAAGTGTGGTAGTCCTTCAGTGGTTCACCTCAAAAGTCTACAACAGAGACCAACTCATCCAGATGGGAACTAACAGATCGTTGCATCGCCCACTAACTTGTCAAGTTCCAAAAGACTCCATTCTACCCCATCTTCAAACTGTATGTTGAATCTCTGGGGGAACTCTTCACCAAAATTGACATCAAACTACACCAATATGCAGATGACATACAGATGTTTGTAACAATTCATTGCATTGACAACATCCATCGTCTCAGGCACTCTCTGCCCCTCATCCAAGCTCAAACCTACAAAGATTGAATTAATGTTTGTAGAGAACACCACCAATCATACCCAAGCCAATAATTGGATGAGTGACATGAAGCTTGATGGATTCACGCCTCAATTCTCACCCAGTGCAAAATCTCTTGGCCTTGCTATTGACGCTTTCATTCAAAACAGATATTGGCGATAACACCTAAGCGTCATGGTAGCATTATGTGCTCCACCGTATTGTCAAGGCTACTGCTATTGTGCCCTACCCTGAGTTTCTGAACAGTTGTTGAAGCACTGGACATCTCCCATCTGGACTGTGGCAATGCAGTGTTTACAGATACTACCTTAGCCTGAAAGCTGCCCAGAATATTGCAGCATGGCTCATCACATCAAAGGACTCAGACAATTCAACCAGATCCCACCATTATCACAGAGTTGCACTGGCTACCCCTTCAAGAAAGCAACATGTTCAAGATGGCCAGCCTCACCCACAAAGCAGTCATAAACAAAGAGACGCTCTACTTGACCAAGAAGCTCACCATATGAGAAGGTCAGCAGAGCACCAGATGCTACAACATCTCCAGGCTGAAAACAAAGAACTGCAGGATGGAGAAATATACATGCCTCTTCCTACCATAGACCCTATCTTTGGAACAAGTTGCCAATGCAGATCAGAATGGCTCCCTCCATCCTACACTATAGGAAGGACGTGAAGACCCTACTTTTCAAAGAACATCTCACCAATCATTCATTGCTCCACTCAACCCCAGTCTTCCTCCCTCTGGACCTCATGCCCATGCAGGTATCCCTTACAGCTCCACTCCTGCCCCTACACCCTACTCGTAAACTATAGGTACAGCACTCTGTTGCTTCCCAGATTGGTTATTGCTTTATTAATCCCAAACATGCATACATTTATTTTGACATTGGCACCTGAGTCAAGAAGTAACAAGGCAGGACCAGTCCCTACCTTTGTGGATTTTCACAATTTATGTTACCCCTCAGTGGAAATGAACAAACATTTCATAGTAAGGTGGCTCTGATGGGGTCTTCCAATAGCTAGATAAAATATGCCGGATTTTCCATTTAAATCAGGTTAACCGGTTTTAACTGAAAGCCGAGCAGAATTAGATGGTTGACCTATCAAAGAACAGAGCTCAACTGACATGTGTAGAACAGGGCCAGCATAATTCAGTGAAAATATGACGCACTTTTGAATGCCTCCCTTCAAAACATGCACCTAGCAAAATGCGTGTCAACATAAAATGAAATCGTGAGCGGCATTCCAACACGCAGGACCCTCGTCGTAGTTGTCAATGGTTTGAAGGTATGACATGAAAACTGATATAATGTAAAAGCTTTCTGGATGTGTCACCTGAGGCTGCCTCTAAACCCATAAAAATGAGTGATGTAAATGACATGTACGCACTTCCGAGATGCGGTCAGCCTCCCCTGGGAGTCCGGGGACGGGATTTCTAATAATTTGAGCAGTTCGCTGGGGCACGGTGTGCTGGCACTCAGAATGTTAATGCAGGTTCGCTTCCCTCACTACAGCGGCAGGAGCTTCAGCGAGAATCGGTTCTGCACTGGCTCAAGACGTCCACCAAGTTGTTGGTGTAAATGTGGCATGAGCAATCTAGCTCTCTCTAAGGGGTTAATGCACAGCATGCCACCACTGTAGAGGCAGCACTAAGGTGCTCTAGGGTCATGTTCACCTATGAGGGATAAACCAAGCGATGCTTGCGGCATTCGTCGGCAGTGGGCGACTATGTTGCATCCATGTGGTTTGCAGACACGCCTTAGCATGACCCCTCAAATAATGAAATTAAATAAGAAATGAAAGCATGTACTTGGGCATCGTGTCCCCAGTAACATGCAGGGTCGGTGCTATCACTAGGCCAGGTTAGGCGCTTGCCTATATGTTGGAAATGAAATGTTATGAGTGGCAAAATGCTGTGTTAACACCTCCACACTAATTACTACCTTGCCTGTAGTGATAGCACCGGCCCTGCCCTGTTGTTATATTGTCTGCAGGCTGGCTGCAGCAGCAGCAGACAGGGTGGTGCTGTGAAAGTTGGGAATTGGAGTCGGGTCAGGGTCACGAGTGGCATGGGCATGACAGCACTGGCACCTGCGCATAAGCACACCACGAAGCACTGCACGCGCCCCCTCGACTGATTGCGACTCAATGCTATGAGTCAGTGAATGCTGCAGTGCACTGTGCAGCTTGGCTGAGCCCCCTGAGCCTTTTAACGTTCATTGGTTGGGACCGTCAGACGTGGGGGCCGCCTGCACAACCTGCACAAGCTACAGGAATGCAGCAGCCTTTTGCTGTGCGATCCGCTAGGCCATTGCCTGTACTAGGCCACCCAATCCATCCTGGTGTGGTGGCCCCTGCGGTGCTGTGAGAGCAGCCAGGGGCCGGACCCTGGCTGTGTTCTGCTGAGAGAGTGAGAGAGTAACAGTCCAACGCATTGAGGACAGAGGAAACGTGCCAACTACTGCCGACCAACAACCCTCTCTCTGTCTTAATTAAATGTTATGCCTATACCTGCCTGGCTGGCTGGCAGGCTGGCAATGGCTCAGGCTGCAGGCTCTAACAGTTATAATCCCTCAGGGCCGAGGGGCGGCCTTGAGTCTGCCGCTGCGGCTTACAGCAATATTATGGTGGAAAATAATGGAATCAGTTTTTTAAGCATTTACTGATAATTTGTTATTGTTATAGTAATTTCATTGTATGAGTTGCTCACAACATTAGCATAGACTGCATAATCTTTGTGCCCTGATGCAAGTGTGTACCTGGATACGACTTTACCCCTTGGCCCGCACGGACACTCGACCCCTGCTCTCCTCTCTCACTTACACACTGAACGGTCCTCGCCGCCATTGGCCAACCATGTTCTTGCATGCAGCAGGACAACTTTCCTGTCACTGCCTGGCTGCCCCCTCTGTGCCCTGCTCCTGTGTTTTCATCCCAGTCGCCTCGGCTCTTCTGGCACTGCCCACACCTCTCCCGTTCTTTGCCACCTGTGCATTTCCTTCTTGACTCACACAACCTCCCTTGCAGTTAGTACTCACTGCATTCCCTTATTTAGTGTTTCTGGCCCTGTGCCTTTGCTGCTTTGCTCGGTCTCTGCCTAACACCCTCCATCCTTCTGCCAAGCTCCCTGGTCCTATCTTTGTGTCCACAACACTGTGGTTGGTTTGCCATCTCCCTTTCTCTAGTCTATATGCCCTTCTGTCTCCACTTTTCATCTCTATGTCCTTTAGTCCACCCCTCTGTCTGGCCTCTTCCTTCTGCTGCCACTCACCTGCCCCTATGCCCTATTGACATATTACCATTGCTCTATCCTGGATGTGTGAGTGTGTCCCTGTCGGATCCCCTCATGTTTCCAATGCCCCCCTTTCTCTGTCTCTTGTTTCCTGTTCTTGTCCTCCTGTCCTGTTCCCACAGTTTTCTCTGCACGTCTCGCAGCAATGCTCCCCTCCTTGACTCGTTCTCTTCTCACCTATTAATCCGATAATCCAATGCCTGGTAAATCTAGTCTTTTCCACAATGGTCATGCTGGGTGTTAAGATGGATTTCTGAACTCTGACCTGGAGGGGCAGAGGTTCAGAAGGCCAGCCTAGTTTCTTGGAACAGGGTAACCTCTGGACAAGCCAGACCAATCAGGGTAGCGATGGCGGTGGTCAAGACTAAGTCTCAAGAGGGGTGAGGGTGACTGAAAGACCTCAATGAGCACACAAAGCAAGGACACTTAGAAATTACTCATCTCCCATCCCTCCTTGACTATGGCTAAGGGTCCCCACACAGGGTGACCAAACAGAAGTTCAAAGGGGCTGAAGCTAACACCCTCTTGTGGTACCTCTCTGTAGGCAAACAGTAAGCATGGTAAAAGAAGATCCCATTTTCTTTTTTGAGGTTCTTCCAGAGCCCCAATCATACTTTTTAAGGTCCTGTTAAACTGTTGCACCAGACCATTGGTCTGGGGGTGGTATGTGGAAGAAAACCTATAGGTGACCCCACATTCCTTCCACATAGCCTGCATATACTTAGACATAAAGTTGCTGCCTCTGTCAGACACAACTTCTTTAGGGAAGCAAACCCTAGTAAAGATGCCAAGTAAAGCTTTTGCAACTGACTTGGCAGTCACAGTTTTCAATGGGATGGCCTCAGGATACCTGGTGGTGTGGTCGACCAGCATCAGGATAAACCTATTGCCTGAGGATGTTTGGGGGTCAAGGGGACCAACAATGTCGATCCCTACCGTCTCAAATGCTACCCCCACAACTGGAAGTGGTACCAATGGAGCTTGGATTGTTGAGCCACTCTTACCATATAACTGGCAGAAGGCACAACTCCTGCAGTGACTTTCTACTTGCACCCCCATCTTGGGCCAGTAGAGGTGCATGGATAACCTTTGCTTGGTCCTCTTAATACCAAGGTGACCAGCAAGGGGCACTTCATGAGCCAGCTGCAGGAGGAAGGGTTTTACAGCAAGGGGAACCACCAACCTCCTATGGTCTCCTTCTGCAGACTCTGTAGGCTCACTATACAGGAGTCCACCTTCCCAATAAATCCGATACTTCCCAGGAGGTTCACCCTCAAGCTGGGAGCAGGCCTGTCCCCTTAGGCATTCCAGAGAAGGGCACTCACGTTGGCCTTTACTGAATTCTTCCCTGTCAGGACCACCTTCTACTAACAAATTGTTTCGTTCGGGATGGTCATTGGGGTCAAATACTTCAGGCATCACCACCTCCTTGTCAGGTCCGGGTGACTGACCAACTACCTCCACCTCAGTGTTAGGCGAGTTAGGGGGAATAGTCTCTTTCCCTCTTTTTGGTTTTTTGACTCCTTTAGCCTTGGGTTTCCCCTTTGGCTGGGGCAGGGCATTGGTCTTGGCCAGTGCTGCCCTCGTTTGAGACCTTGTACAGGGTCTGTCAGCAGTATCTCCCATGAGCCCTAAAGCTCTGAGATCATTGCCCAACAAGACCTTTCCTGGGACACTCCTCTGAATTCTCACTGGAATCCTGACTGCTGTACCATTGATAGTAAGATTTACAGGTATTACTGGGAACATGAGGGGTGGGCCGTCAGCCAACTTAGAGGGCATCAGAGTAGCTCTGGCAACTTCCTATGGGTCTACCAAGGTAGAATCCACTACAGTCAGACTGCACCCACTATCCCTAAGAGCTGGAGTATCTACTCCATTGATCAGCACACTGTCTATAAAGTAGTGCTTGGTATTATCTGGAATCCTAGCATAAGCCTCTGTGACTTTAGGCTCCTAGGAACCCAGGGAAACTAAAACTACCTCAGCTTCTATCCCACTGGGGAAGGAGTCTGAGGAGAAGGATGCTCCGGTAATCTCTTCTTCCTCGTAGGAGGAGAAGGCCAGATTAGCGGAGTGGACCCCAAGGTTTTGTCCTTACATCTGGGATCCCCCATCGCGTGGTCAGTTGCTCCACAGGCGAAACAAGATCCATTGGGTCTGTTCACATAGGGAGGCTTATTATAACCAGTTCTATTTCGGAGGCTGACCTCCACTACCCTGTGAGTTCTCTTGTGTCTTATCCTTATTTTTCTTTTTGTGGCCTTTTTGGGAAGAAGATTTATCAGTTTCCCCACCCTCCTTATCTTTGGACTTTTTCCCTTCCGCCTGCTTACCTTATGGGACACTCGATGTGACACCCATGAATCTTCTGCAATGGCTAGCTTCTTAGGATCTATCTCCTTTGAATCTGCCAAGTGCTGCTTAAGCTCGGGGGAAGAAGATGCAAAAATATGTTCCAGCATGACAAGACTTATCATACCTTCATAGGTAGAAACCTTATAACCTTTGACCCAGCCAGTCAAGTTTTTTAAGGATTCAGTTACATAAGATACCCAAGTACCACCTTCTTTTTTCTTATACTCTCTGAATCTTTTTAAGTATTGGGCAGGAGTCTTTCCAAACTTTAAGATGAGAGTTTGTTTCAACATTGCAAAATCTGCCCTCTCAGCTTTCGACATTTCCATAATGGCACTGCATCCAGAATGGGGCAGTCTGCTAAGTAACCAGGCAATTTTATCAGCATTGTCAACTTGTTGAACTTCACATGCATACTCAAATGTATTCAGCCAGTCCATAATGCCATTCTTTTCCTCATACACACTGAGAAGATCTTTTGGAAACCTTGATGAGAGGAGGCCCCAGACCCATGTCCAGGACCATTGGACCCATCGGCAACTTGAAGCATGGCCAGTTCCATCTGGTTATCCCTGTCTTTCTGTTTTTTCTGCCTGCTCTATCTTTAGTTTGGCCATACTGAACTCAAGCTCCTTCTGCCTAAACAGCAGCTCTTGCTTCTTTAATTTGATTATGGCCTCACCATCAGCACTGGCAGAGGAAACGTTAGGCATTACATCCTCCATGTCTTCATGGTTACCGTGGACCAGTGCAGCGGCAGAACTATCAGTTCTACCAGTGAGAGCAGCCCCACCTCCTTCTGCACTGTACTCTGAAGCTATATATATATATATATATTATATATACTAAGCTGAGCTTCTTGCCAGGCCATGATTCTTTGGATCATTTCCATTTTTGTGCCTTGAGAGGAGACACCTCTCTCAGCACATATCTTTTTCAATGTTTCGGATTTAGAAGCATTTAAATTTGACAAGGTACTTGTTTCCAAACTGTTAGATAGGACTATGGCCTTTAAAAAGTTATACTACGACAATTCACTATGTGTCCTGGTAGAAATAACTCGAAATGCCTTCGCTTGTGCACAACACTGGATTCCTTCAGTCCTATCCCACCGCTGTACACCAATTTGTTAAGATGGATTTCTGAACTCTGACCTGGAGGGGCAGAGTTCAGAAAGCCAGCCTAGTTTCATGGAACAGGGTAACCTCTGGACAAGCCAGACCAACCAGGGTAGCGATGGCGGTGGTCAAGACTAAGTCTCAAGGTGGGTGAGGGTGACTGAAAGACCTAAATGAGCACACAAAGCAAGGACACTTACAAATTACTCCAGACAGGTGTTATATTAAAAATATAGACTCATTTATTACAAGGCCTTTGTAACATCGACCATAGCAAAGAATTACAATAATACTAAAGTAAACCAACACATAACAATCAATACAATATATATATACAAGACCGAGGGGTCTAAGGAGTTAGAAGCATGAAATATGTAGACCACCTAGATGGGGAGGAAAACAGGCAGTGCAAGTAATCGTTAGACCCAGTTCGACATCAGAAATACACCTAACTAGGAGGCAGTCCAAGCCCTACGAACAGAGGAGACTTGTGCTCAAAAGTACATGCACGCGCTTGTGCCAATGGACAAAATAGGGTCTCTTCAAGGGTCTCTGACAGTTCAGGAAGGTGGATGTAGCGATGAAGAACAAGTCCCCTCTACTCAAACAAGACCTCCCCTTGCGGGCAGAGGCAGGGTGAGAGTGCGGGATGGATCCGCTATTTCGCAACAGCGGTAGAAAAGGGTTCCTGCAGTAGGGGCCACCGGTTGGGGTATGGACTACTCACCGGTTCCCGAAGCAGGCAGACCCAGACTTCGCCAGTTCAGTTCACGTTGCTGGCAGGTTCGGATGCGACAAGCAGGATGTCTCGACACTGTGTAGATTCCGCGGTAGCAGGATTCAGGGTCGCGGGGGTCACAAATGCAGCGAACGTGCACAGGTCGTTACCACAGAAGGGCAACACGGCAACCGCGTTTACTCTGGTCTGGGCGCACTCGTCACACTTCAGACCTGGGAATGCCAAGTGTACGAAATTCGGTGTGAGGGTGTTGTGGACACAGAACTAGCAGTAGGCCAAGTTTCCAGGGCTTCCCCGAAACAGCACCGATGACAGAGCAAACGTCCTGTGTAAACTGGTCAGCCCACTGGTTTGCCCAGGGACACTTCCGAAGAGGCTTACTTGCAGGGTTTGATGAAGGTGCCGAGAATAGTTGGTCCCATTATTCCAATGGGTCGAAGCACCTTCGCAGACCGTCTAGGACGATCAGATGCAGAGGGGTCTCGCAGGACGACAGCAGGCTGAGGGTGCCAAACCTTCCAGCGGGTCACCAGCGTTTCCTCAACTCGGCTTCTTGCTGCAGGATACTTGGCTCCTTATCCCTTGTTCGGTGTGAACTCAGGAGATCGACATGGTAGTGGCGTTTTCGGCCTCCTCTTATCCAAAGTTCCCTTCACGCCAAAATGGAGAGGACAAAGAACCTTGTGGCATGGCCATTTTGGAGCCAGGCCACCTATAACATGCAAAACACCTATAGCACGGATAACATGGCAAAAAAGGGTTCAAAACATAAGCTAAATGATAGCTGCCACCAGTCCTGTCCGTGACACAACTGCACAGTTCATGATAAGTACAACGAGAGTTTCTAGGGCCTTTGGAATGACTAGAGACCCAAGAGTGCGGTAAAGTAAGTTACATTGCACTCTTGTTACATGTTGCACAAAAACTGCAACATGAGGAAAGGTCTAAGGGAAACAAAGTCTCCCAATACTGACTGTCTTAAGGGCTTGTCATTTTCCCCATAAGAATTGAGCGAAAGCCCAGAGGAGTGCGGCAGAGGGCTGCGCATCTCTGGCACAGATTAGATCAGGGTGTAAAACAGCAGCAAAAAGTTTGGGGGTTGCCACATGGAGGGAAAATTACATTCAAATATGAAATCTTTCCTAACACTGGCCAGGCCGAGTTGCCCCATCTGCCTGCATGGGACACGTGTGCCCATTTCAGCTTCCCGTGTCCCCTCCGACTGCTGCCCGGCTACAAGGAAGGAGAGAGGTGGCTTAGCAATAGGCACATTTTAGGGATACCATAGTCCACAGCTACCCACAAGATCCCGTGCAGGGGGATGCTGAGAAGATACCCACGTCTACAACTCCCTCGTGCCCCACCACGCAAAGAGCCTGTCCATGCCCGTTTGCCCTTCTTTTCGAGCCCCAGGCTTTCAGTGAACTGATACGTTCAGGTAAATGTCGATTTGGTTACAATTTATTTAAGCAAAAAATGCTGTTGGGACCAGGCCTGCCACAATGGTGATGGAGGTGGCGGGCAGAATGGGTGCTTGTCCTGCAGTCCTGGACTTCACGCAGGCCATGTGAAGAAAGCACTTATTTTTTGTTTTGGAAAGCATCAATGAACTATTACATCTGAGATGGGAGAAATGGCGTATGAGGAGGGATACAAAGGTTGTCGGTGTTGTTTGCTTATTGACCTACCAATTGACTACCCAGGCCATGCTAATCCCTATGGCCATTCCAACTCACTTTCAGCAGAAAACGCATCCACTCCTGGGATGTCTTTGAACTCGCTTTATTTAAGCCTTACCATACAACTTTGCACTTGTAGTGCCTCCCAATGTTTTTTCAAATCAATCTTCTGAGCGTTACTGATATAATAAAAATGTGTTACCAGGCCTGCCCACAGGACCTCGATTTCTAAGCACTATGCTGTCCTTCACTGAAGTCTTGTTCAAAATGTTCTTAAAAACAAGCATGGGCAAAGCCAACAGTTTTGACTTGTGTATTGGTATTAGGCATTTGCCAGGCCCTGCATTTATATGCCCAGGTACTCACACCATTTGCACCTGCTACCATCAATGGCCAGTTTATACCACTACAGCAGTGCCTGGCAAATGCCTTTGCCATTTCTACAAAAATGCCCAACCCATTGGCATTGCCAATGTCTGTTTCTTTTGTTTTGGAGGTGTGCCACAAAATCTGTCAGGGCACCTGGAGCCGCTGTTTTGAGCTGCCCCACATTCATTTCTTGATTTCTTTTTATGCATGCTGGCTTAGAAGTCAGCCCCTTCTGCAGGGCAATTTACACTGTGTGAACTTAAGGTTGCAGGGGGTGTGGTTGGTGGGAGTGGGGAAATTCAATGAGAGTGAAGCCGGCCGGCAAATTCCAACAGCTCTCCTCAGCTCTTTAACCTGGGAGCAGGCTTTTACATGACTGAGCTCTTTTTAAAAAACCAAAATGAACCATTCATCTTTTTTTGAAATGTGGAAGTTGGGTTTGTTTCATTAAGTTTGTCTACTTCTCAGATTTTAATTCTCAGCATGTGTCCTATCTCCTTTTTGACATGCCACTTGGTGGAGTTACACAGACATGTTTCTTATGTATTGAGCAATCTATTTTACAGCGTTAACGTTTGAAAATATACATTTCCTCCTGTGGTCATTTCTCCTCTGAAAGGGAACTGGGCATGTTTTGCATAACATGTTTCCATAACCTTCTATATTGTGATTCACCTATAAGCCGCAGTTGTTTCCCAGAAAAGCCAACCAAGTGTTTTGCTATGTTTGTTGGGGCAGGTTTTCTGTAAGGTGGGTCTTCGAAAGACAATGCCTCCTATTTGGATGGATATATGGGATATTTGTGTCAAACTGTTGAAGGTGCATGCATGTAATGTGGCCACAGGAAAACTGGATCAGAAAACGGGTTTACCCACTTTACCAAAATTGTGTGATCCTGAGCAAATCACAGTTGCTCTCTGTCACGCAGTCCACTTAAGTGTCTACATTGTGAGTCCATAGACGTGGAACCTATATGAAACATATTTAGATACAATTATCACCCAACCAAAGCTGGTACTCATTTATCGTCCTCAGAAGTATGAAAGGCTGAGTTGGCCATACCGGGATCACCAACATGCACCTGCAGATCACACAGTTTGCAGCAGTGAGCGCCCGTCCCACTATCTAACTTATGGCTTACTTTCATATGTTTTAGTTGCATTTCTAGGAGGTTCTGTAGATGATTATACAATCCTGTTCCCAACTGCTTATTCCCCAACAGCCTTCAGGATTAAACTAGGGGGTGATTTCAATAGCCTTCCCAGGAAATGTGGTAAGGTAGCTTTTAAAACTTATTCATAAAATTGGTAAATAGCTACCACAAATCTGGTCTTTCTACAGCTCACTACAGCTCATCACATTGGATGGAAAAGGACATTGCATCACTGTTTCACTGAACCAAGCCCTCATGCACAAGTGTATGATGGAGTAGAAGTGGGTTTGTGGCAATCAGTAACAAAATCAGGATGATTGTTTAGAACGATTTGGATCTGGAATGGGGGGGCGTGACAATCTGACACTTTGCCTAGGGTGTCAAAATTCCTTGCACCAGCCCTGGTAACATGAAATGATTGGGCAACCTTATGCGCAAAATGCATTATTAGGGAAAGCAAGGGAAATGTGACGTTTGCTGGGACAATACTGTCTATTAAAGCTGGATAACCCTTTCATTCCACACCGCAGACCGTGGCCAAGCTGCCCTCCCTTTATAATTGTCAGGCTTAGTAGCTCTTCCCTTGTGTTGCCTTCCGCATCTACTGACGGGGATCTGCCCCCTCCATAAGTCACTAATACTCCTAAATGTGATCAAAGTCCCCATCACTTTCCCCATTCGAACTTCTACTAATCACCCATTAAGCGGATTTGAAGACCATGCTTGGCCACCATGGTGTGGGATAATTCCAATGCTTGTTCCTTCACTTCCCAGGAGAGCAAACTCAATCTATCCCAGATGTCATTGCTGGTGTTACATGTGTGCGGGTGTTTGCCAGGACTGAGCCCCAGGACATATTTTCCAGCACCTGTAATTATTATTTCAGTTCCAAGTTCATCAACAGAATCAATTTGCTGCATTTACTTTACAGCTTCACTTAATAGTTTTAGTTCAACATAAGTGAGACTCAGTGGGCCTCATTCCGAGTTGGGCAGTAAGGGTTAACGATCACCGGTAAGGAGGCGGTGTCGTTAAACCCTTACTGCCCAATTCCGAGTTCCCTTAGCGGGTCCCGCAATGACGTGTGGTCTGACCACAAGTCCTTTGCAGGTCCCACTAAGGGACCCAGGTGCTAATAACGTGCCCGCTATTTGCGGGACCGTAATTAGTGCCTTCCCCATTCCGATTGAGCCCTATGGGGGCTCAAATGGGAATGGGGAATGGTTGGTTGAATGGGAATTTACCGGATCCGCACAGGTCGGAATGTCCCGGTAAGTACCCATTCAACCAGACCGGACCCGGGTTTGGAGGCAGCCATGGCGCTAATCAACTGTGCCCCCTTGAAGCCATTGTCCTTGAAGCTACTCTCTGAATCTCTCTTGGACGCCGCAGACACCTGCGCCCCACTAAAACTATTTCAGGGTCGCAGGCTACCTTCCCAACCCTGGTTCTCGGAACAATTTAAAACCGCCCGCCTGAAACTAAGACAGACGGAATGCAAATGGCGCAAAAACTACAATCCTATGCTTAGAGAATCTTACAAATCCTGCCTTCTCACCTATCTGGCTAGTGTCAAAATAGCTAAAGTCACCTTCTTCTCTCAGAAGATCGAAACTGTCCTATGTCAGCCTAAAACTCTCTTCTCTATCGTGAAGTCACTAGCCTCTTCTGACACTCTTACTTCTAGGGTTAAACCCTCTCAAAAGCTGTGCAATGATCTTTCTTCTCTTTTTATTAATAAAATTGAAGTTATCCACACAAATATCGCCAAATCTCCAGCTATACTGACTCCGGATGTTATCAAGCCACCTGTTCCTCCCATTGAACCCATTACCAATTGGTCGACCTTCCCTCTCTTTAAATCAAATCATCCTCTCCCGAGGACGCCATTCCTGTCACTATCATGAAGAAGATCGCCCCAGATTTACTGGTGGAAATCACATCGGCAATAAATAACTTGTGTCAATCAGGACTGGTCCCCTTGGAATTGAAATCCGCAAGGGTTATTCCTCTTCTAAAGAAGCCTTCACTTGACCCACAGTTCCGGTTAACTATCTCTCTGCTCCCTTTTATGTTCAAACTCTTGGAATCTCTTATCACTCCCCTTCTATCCTCTTTGCTGGAATCCTCAAAGATCTTTAATCCTGCACAGGCAGGCTTTAGACCAGGGAGAGGCACTGAAAGTGTGCTGGTTTCTGTGCAGGACGACATGTCAAGGTTAGTTGACTTGGGTGGGGTTGGTGCTTTGATCCTGTTAGATCTGTCGGCCGCATTTGACATGGTCGACCACCCCATCCTGCTGTCACGCCTGGCTCAGATCGGAATATCCGGCCAAGACCTTGCTTGGTTCACTTCTTTCCTTTCAGACTGCACACAAACTCTCGTCAAGCCCCCTTTCCTTTCTTCATCCTGTCCTCTCACCTGTGGTGTCCCGCAGGGTTCCTCACTCTCCCCGATCCTGTTTAACATCTGCATCTGGGCGCTGGTCTGCCTCATCCCTGCCCATGGCCTTAACTGTTATGCCGACGATGCTTAAATCTTGATCCGGTTAGATCAAGATCGAGCTAAGGTGTCGTTGTGTCTTTGTGACTGTTTGAGGGCCGTCAGCGATTGGATGGATCAGAACTGGCTCAAGCTCAACGGTGACATGACCGAGGTATTCGTGGTGGGATGTTCCCGGATCCCTCACTCTGGACCACCGCTTTCTGGTCCACTTCCTTGGGCCCTCTTCCCAGCCCAGTAAGCAAAGTAAAAAACCTAGGTGTTATTCTCTCTGCTTCCCTGTCCATGTCCAACCAAGTGACGGCTGTGTTTCAAGCCGCTCACTATCAGATCAGGGTCCTAAAGAAGGTTCTACCCATGATACCTGAACTCATGTGCCCTCCTGTAGTCGCAGCGTTAGTTCTCTCTCGCTTGGATTATTGTAACTCTCTGTACCTGTCACAGCCGATTGTCTTAATACAGCAACTTCAGCACATACAGAATCTGGTGGCCAAACGAGCCACGGGCACCCGTATGGAGCTCATATCTCCCCGATGCTTCGCCAACTTCATTGGCTCCCGGTTGGCCAACGTATTCATTTCAAGTCCCTTTGTATTGTCCCTCGGGCTATTCATGGTCAATGGGCGGAGTTCCTGCAGACTAAATTCTCTCCCTATCTCCCCGAACGCGATTTATGCTCTTCCACCGCGAATCTTCTTGCTGTTCCAAGATTCAATCGTGTTAGGGTCAGTGGTAGGGCTTTTTCCGTAGCAGCTGCTAAACTTTGGAACAATCTTCCTCCTGTATTCAGGGCAATCCCCAATCACCTTGGTTTTAGAAGAGCACTCAAGACGGTTTTTTTCTAGCTCTCCACCTCACGGCTTCCTCTCCTACCTGAGCAGTTTTTCCTCTTTAGCGCCATGATGCCCTTGGGCGACCGTGCGCTCTATAAGCACAGATAACATAACCTAACCTAAATCTAACCTAGCACATGCCTGCGGTCAGTGCCCCACAGTCATGAAGGATAGCAGCTCAAGGAAATTGGGGTTCGGTAGGCTAAGGAGACTACAGTAGGACCACGAGAAAAATGAAGGGAAAAGATAGGATAGATGAGTGCACGGATGACCAATATTGGCAAACCATAATAGTAGAATGAAGATGGCCCGCTCCATCTGACTGCAGCCTACATGGACCACACTGATGTTTGACACCCAAAGCATACACTTTTATACAGTGACTAAATCAGAATCTTTGCATTGTGTGATAACATTGAAAGCAGCAAGTGCTAGAACATGGACCATTTTAACAGATTCTATAGAAAAAAAGTGGGATATGTATTCACATATACAGGAAGAGTCTGGTGTAAGTAGGTCCTTCCTATCATCTTCATCTCTACCTGTGGTGTTCCCCAGTGGTCTAACCTCTCACCCTGGCTTTTCAACCAATACCTGGCAACTCTTACCCACTGCATTGACATTTTCTGCTCAAATTTCCAGTGCTACGCTGACGATACTCAACTAATTTTTCAGGCTGCCCTCGGCCACCTCCTCTCCCTCTCTCATCTCTGATTGCCTAACTGCCATTCAAGATTGGTGTGCCGCCAATGATCTTTGTCTGAATGCCAGAAAGACGGAGATCCTCCTCATCAGCACACCTTCACCATCCTTTCCCCTCACTCTCTGGCCAGCCTCCCTTGGCCCTCCTCCTACTCCCACATGCAAGGCTCAGAACCTTGGGGTCATCTTTGACTCCACGCTTTCCTTCTCCGCCCACATCTCTGATATCTCTAAAAAGTCAAACTTTCTACTGCACCTCCTCAGAGGTACTCTGCTTTTCCTTTCCTTCCCCCAGAAGCTCATGGTCTCCCAAGCTCTGGATCTCTCTAGGAAAGACTCTTTCTAAATCTACCTGCCTCTACTCTCCACCCTCTGCAACTAATCCAGAACAGGACTGCAAGACTTTGTCCTTGGCCTCAAGCCCTGGGATCGTATCTCTCCAGCTCTGAAATCTCTCCATTGCCTCCCAGTGGATGCAAGGATTAAATTCAAAACCCTCTGCATTGTCCACAAGGCATTCTGGGGCCTGGGTCCAAAATACCTTCAGCTATCCCTGCGCAAATACCTCCCATCGGAGCTCTTTGCTCCTCTACCACTAACTCCATCAGGGTCAGTCGTTTTTCAAAGAATGGTGCTGGGGGTAGATCTCTGTTTTCGGCTGGAGCCTCCCTCTGGAACAGCCTCCCTGCCACTCAAGAACTTGAGGAAAATCATCTCTGATTCCAGAAGCGCCTCAAAAACTTCCTCTTTGCTTCTGCCTTCGCTCCCCCTCTCCCCTGCTGATCTGTTCTCTCTTGGCAACGTGGACGTGGCCACCCTCTGTCCTCTAGGCTCAAGTACCTGCTCATCCTAACACCCTCCCACACTGCCTCTGGGCCACCCCTTGCACTGGGGTCTGTATCTGTACTCATACAGTACCCCCTTTTTTCTTCCTGCACTTATCAGACCTACCCTGTCTGCTGCATTAAACCCAGCACTTGCCAATTGTTGGCTGCACTACTGCTGTTTGTTGCCTTTGTTATTTATATATTATTATTTATCTGTTTCTCCTTTGCTCCGCACTCTCTACTTCTCCCCCTTCATGCACTTCCCCCCCCCTCTCCCATGCACTTGCGCGTTCTCAATGTCACTGGGCCTAGTAAGATTGTTTTTTTGTTCTCCCCTGTTCTCCTCCCTTGCCTTGTCACGCTCTGAAACACTTGTGTACGAGCGCTATAGAAATAAAATATCAATATCAAAAGTACTGATCTCCCATGTAAGTGTTACATTACGTGGAGAGGACAGACTTCACACCCCAGTGGACTGCAGAATTCGAGAGAAGAGGAGATCCTCTGATGTTGCCAAGGTCTGCTAGTAGTGTAGCTTGGGTACTGCCAGGTTTCCATCTGCTCCATACATTAGGTAATGCCCACAGGGCCCATAGTTGCAGACCCGAGCGTGGCGAGGGGGGCATTACTGCAGGTGGTATTGGCCCGCTGTCGAGTGGCTTATTACCATTAGTATTCCGGGGTCTGCAGGCTCAGGGAAACTAGTTTTCCCAAGTTTGCAACCCCGGAACACTAATGGGTGATGAAATATTTTCAAGCGGCATTTCTTTTGCCATTTGAAAAGGTTTTGTCGCAGTACTTGTTAGTTCTAGGAACACCTTGGAAAAGGGAGACGGGACTATGTGTGGTCCCTTCTCCCTTCCCATGGAGGCCAGAAAAAAAAAGAGAGTGTACCCTGCGCGCGATGCACATAAGTGCGTCCACGGGATTACACTCTGGTATGGCTCGGAAACGAGCCAATCCATGTTAAGTGTATCCCGTGGAATGTCACCGCTGGGTACTAATATGCCATATCCCCAAACTCCTTCGTTTGAGTTATGGTGGGATGCGGAAACGTAATACATGAAGAGGACTTCAAGTGCTAGTCCTTTTCCAATTGAAAGGTAGCAGCCTCCTCCAGACGTTGTGGCATTGTCCCATTAAAGGAAAAGCAGTGGGGAGAAGCACTTTTAATCCACCATTACAATGATGAAGCTGCAATGCCTAACAGTGCCAATCCCTCCTTTTTGTAGACTCGAAATGACGCTAGCAAGGAACTGATCGTTTGAATCCATGAATTAGTCTTGTTTAGAAGTACTTTAAATGGATGTATGTGAAATAGTTGCGTGTAAAATGAACGCGCCTGCAATGAACACAGTCAATGTCCTCATATCACCCAAAATGTTAAAAATGCATTTAAATATATGAACACATTACGTTTATATTTCCCTTCATTGTTCCCCCACTTTCCATGATATGGAAGCATGTGACACCCCCGCCGCCCCGAGCCCATAATGTCGAACAAGGGGAGCGGGAGACACCCCAGCAATCCCCGCTCACCTTGTTCGACATTATGGGAATTCAGAGGCAAAAAATCGAATAAATCGTCCATTCGACCGTTTATTTTCGAAATGTTCGGCGATTTCTCTTTAGATAGTATTGCATTTTGTGCCTGGCAGTGGGAAGACTGGTAGTCGGTCGGGCCAACAGTGGCCAAGTGTGCTAGAAAATATCTGGACCCATACACTTATTAATTTTACAAATTCGTCACTAGTCCTTTCCAACAGTAGAACGACACAAGGGGGTGCACTTGGTAGTACCTCAGCCCTTTCTCACACTCCCTCACTATACTGTTCGGGTTCCATGTAAATGCAACCACGTTGGAAAGTATTGACAGGGCCCATTTACAGACGTCGGTGGGTGGAAGAGTGAGAATTCCCTGCCTGGGGTCCCCCTCTATATTAGTCGCATGCTCTGTATGCCCCTTAATTAATCGATAAGCACCATATGAACCTGTGTTTCCTACTCTCCAGTGCTCCATATGTCCAGACCGCTCTCCCCTAGCCGGACCTTACTCTTTTGTTTCTATTCAGGAGTGCCTCCCCACCGCAGCCCTTTCCCCCCTTTCAAATCTCCCCATTCACATATTCGTCCTCTACACCTACCCTTGCCTCCTCGACCCGCACATTACTCTCTTCCACTGCTTACGCACAGATGTTCACGAATGGGCACACACCCGTGTGGTGCATGTGACATGATATGTTATTTATAACGCGCTGAATACTCAGAGGTTTCTAGGCGCGGACCCGGAGATCGAACCTGTGGTGCTCCGTCTCGTCTTGCTTCCAAGGCGAGCACGTTGAACTGAGCTATCCTCCCGAGGTGTGCTCACTCCCTGCGTCGCTTTGTGTCTTGCATACCACATTTGTATCACTGAGCCACCACCAAGGGAACATAGCTTATGTTAAATGGAATTGTGCAAAGGGGAGGAAGCGTTATTACAATGTGGCAGGTTTGCAAATTGAAATGTGTCCAGCCGCAAATGTAGTCGATCACCGATTCATGTCCAGCGGACAAGGATGTCGAGCAGTTTGTGTAGAGCAAATTGAAATGAAGAGCAGACAGCAGATGATCAGAAAATCCTGTCGCAAAATAAAACACCTTATGCAAGTGATACCAATGATTTGCAAAATGAAAGTCGAAGGCTGACAAGGTCAGAGGGGGGCAGAAGGGAAAAACAAGCATTTAGCACAACCTAGGCCCAGCCTCATGTGCAAAGGCATAGGGAAATGCCCAGTAACATCAGCCAAACATCCACCCACATGATGCCCCATTGACACAAGGTCCAATGTTAAGGCAGCTACACACATGTAAAAAGAGCAGCATCCTTTGATGACTAATGAGCCATGATGCCCCGAAAAGATATGAATGAGAGCAAGAACTCAACAGTTATCTTCTGTTCAAGAAAAGAAAAAAGACAAAATAATAAACAATAACTCATCCAAAGAGCACAATGATTGATTAAAAGGACGTTAACACTTATCTGCTGAAAGAGCTGCAATACAATTGGTGGTGACTGTTGTGTTGAACTTGGGCCTTACTAAGAAGTTCTAACTCCGAGGTTACCTAAAACGTTTGATTTGTTTTTTTGTTAAAATGATGAAGGATTTATGACAATACATGAATATTCAAATACAGTGAGCCTGTGTTGCATGTAAAATCTTGGATGCTAATTGCAAACATTTTAAAGGTATGATGGAGAGTGATCTGAACCCAGCAGCTCCGAAAAAAAAATCTGGAAAGAAATGAGAATAACCAGAAAATAAACTCGAATCTGCTTTCATTGCATGCCTATCGAATGAGATGACCGCTTCATCCTCTCTGGCTCCATTTAGGGTGTATTAGTGATTGAAGAGTAATTTTCCATGCTTTCTGATACACAGCCCCAATCTGTTCCAGGCCACGGCAAGACGAGGCAGTTGCATAGGTGCCGCCCAGCAGGGGGCGCACCATATTTTTCCTAGAATTGGCAACAAGCAGCCAGGGGTGGAATGGACTAACGGGAACTCTGAAGATTTCCCGGTAGGCCGCTGCACCCTTGGCATCTAGTGTGTGGTAAACTCTTTTATTTCCACCAAAGGTTGGGCTTGCTGAAAATGTGAAATATATATATAGGGCCCCTTTGGAAATTATTGCCAGGCACTCCTTTGTTTCCCATTCCACTCCTGCAAGCAGCAAATGTGCCCCATTAGCCAAGTAAGAAGTTCCATTGAATTCAACTATGGCGGAATACCAGAAAGTGCTATAGAGTGAAGGCCTCACGTGTTTCGAAGGCATTTCTGATGGGGAAAACAAAATAGGTCAACATCCGTGCACTGTGTTCTGCTCTCTCCAGGCTGACGCTGACGTCCTTCCTCCCATGCATTTGTTCAATGTCACCCCATCTCCCGATCCTGTGTAGAAGAACATTGAAGGTCCTGAACATGATCTGCTAAAGAGAACATGGCGGTCGGATCCCCTTGGGAAGCAGCGGAACGGAACAACCTCCAGCGTGCTCTTGCCCGGGTAAGGGAAGACACCGCTGTCAGTCAGTGTCACATTACGCTGTCAGGCGGAGCTGCCACCAATTAGCTCCGCTAACCTCCCTTCATTTGACATCACCAAACGGGCAGGTCATCTTACAAAAGGTTCCACTACAAGAGAAGAGCATGACGAGGGAAAATAAAAATGCAAATTATAACACTTCCCTTTTCGACAGGCATTTCTTTTTTTATCTACCTTGGCTGAGCTCGCTTGCTTTTAGTTGCTCTGAAAGAAGTGGTGTTGTCACTTTCGAGTGAGTGATGTGTTTGGTATCGCACACCTTTATAACTGAACAGTCCTTGGGTTCTTGAGCGCCTTTCAAGAAGTCGATAGAATTGTCTGGGCCCCGTTATTGGAAAAGGTATTTGCCTACAGAGATAAAATGACACCCAGTTCAGAAGAAGATAATCTACACTGCAAGACTACCACCAGTGGTAAATGTGACCGGTGTATAACTCAGGGGTGATTCGTGTGTCTTGGAAAAGAAGACAATGCAGAGCAGCATGGTTAGAGGCTGGTCTCCGGCGTTAAGCTCAACAAAAAACATTACCAGAGGTGGGCATTCCATTTTCCATTTCCACCAGAAATCCCAATTGCAAAAAAAAAAAGCTAAAATATTAGGATATATAAATGAATAAAAGAACAGCTCTGAGTTAATCTTAAAAAGCACCATTACCAGAAGCAGCTTCTGGTGCCCTAACTGTCAGCAAGGAATGATCATTAAATTGAATGTCATTTAATGTAGTGTAAGTGAGGTATAATAATGGAGAAGTGATTTCTGCAAAGGGGGGTGCTAATCTTGCATACACATGTAAACCCCTACCCATTTCAGCGTGGGAGTTTTATTTATATTGAATGAAGGCGAACCCATATGTGAATCTTTCAGTCCTGTTTTAATGTCTGCAGGTATTGCTTTCCTCTCGGGACCCGGTGGACTTTGTACGGCCGGCCCAGGGGAGTGAACAAAAGTGTGCGTGAGGTGATTCTGAGTAAAATACTGTCACTGGACCTCCGCCCTGGGGACAGGTGAAGAGAACCATGAAGAAGATTTAGCGGCGCTATGCCGCCTAGGGGGAGAGAGAACCTCGCCCTGAAGAGCACGTAGGGCATCCCTGCCCTCCGTGCTGATGAGGTTCCCCAGAGCATTGCTAGCCGGCTTGCACTCTCCCCTACTCAGGATAGATGAAGTGCCCGGCGTGGGAGTGAGACAGCTCGTGCTGGCAGCACCCGTGAGAGTGTGCCCCTTTTGGTAGCGGACAGACGGTACCAGATGCGAGTCTGCCTTTCCCCATTTTCCTGGAACAGGAGGTTGGAGTGGAGAACAATCCTCCAGAGCTGGCAACATGGTGTGGCCCGTGAGAAGTATAAAAGCATTTTGCCTGGCCTTCCCAATCTGTCGGCCAATGTTGTATTTCCTTCCACTGCGTTACTTAAGAGAACCACAGAGCAAAAAAAAAGAAAGGGAATATTCAGATTAACTGGTTATTGCATATACTAGAGTTAAGGGGCCTGTTAGAGAAGGAGAGAGATAGAGAGAGGCAAGGGGTAAGATAGAAACACCTCCCATATAGGGGTTGTTCGTAGAAGTGTCCCTTACATTTAATACGGTACGTTGGGACTGTCAATTTCTGTCAGAACTCTGAGCTTGGTTCAGGGCCCTCTGCCGGACATTGCATATTAGTTCTTCTTTCCTCGTCCCTTGTTGTTTTTTTTTAGCGGGGGAGTTGGCCTATCGCGAGGGGCTCTGCATGGTGCCGAGAGATTAACTGGAAGGGAGTGTGCAATTTATGAGAGGGAATAACTGTTATCTGGCCATCACTGGGAAGGGTCCAATCTGTGAAAGTATTTATTTACCTGAGGTGTTAAACCACGTTTGCCCATTTATCCCATAAAGTGAATGAGGGTTTACTTACCTTATGAGTCAACCCATGCTCGCCAGTGTATTCCATGGAGTGAAAGAGTGTTTATTTATTTTTCGCGTGAACCCATGTTCGCCAATGTACCTCATGAAGTGAAACAGGGTTTACTTACCTTATGGGTCAACCCCTGTTCTCCAATGTATCCCATGAAGTGAAAGAGCATTTATTTACCATAGGTGTTAACCCACGTGAGCCAATGTACCTCATGAAGTGAAAAAAGGGTTTACTTATCTAATGCGTCGACCCAGGTGCACCTAAGTGACTCATGAAGTGAAAGAGGGTTACATTGTCTAATGTGTAAAACCACTCTCACAAATGTCTCGAATGGAGTAAAGAATGGTTATTTATCTCGGTGGCAAGTCTTTTCTGCAAGTACCTCGCAAGTAGTACGAGGGTTGTCTTATCCATAAGAGAGAAATCCCTCTCACCATTGCAACACTGATGGGAAAGAGTTGTGTGACATATATATCGCTTGCCAAACAGGCTGCCAGTGAATGTAAAGTGTTAGTTTTCTAACTCATATAATTCGTACTAGCATAAGTTCTTATTGGTTGCAAAGCAGTTGGTTACTTAGCATATGTGCTACAGAATGCGCTGCGGTGCTCCCACCTAAAGGGAACCAGTTATGTGTTTATTGAAATGAGACTGTAGTTAAGTCAATAGCGATCCGACTGTGACCAGTTTTTAAGTGGGATCCCATTTTGAAGACTACTGCTATCCTCCAGTGTCATACTGGGGTATATGAGAAGTATAATTATTGGAGGCCAATGTAAAAATGTAAGAACATAAGACTATTCCACAATTGTACTACAGGAGGTGGTAACTGCCATACAACTGGGGAACCCTGAGTTGTTCTTATTGTTCTTTTAACTGATTATATAAAGAAGGAGTGTACTCCATTCAAATCTTATCAGGCTGTGACTGTTTATTTGATCTGGTGCAAGCATAGGGCAGCTGGCTATTTGGCTGGACTGCTGAGATGGCAAGTATAGACCATCCCGCCTGGGTTCAAATTCTCATATGTGTGCGGTAAGGTGTAGTATCCCTCGCTTAGGACTCCTACAGGTAGCTACTCTTGTCATCCCCCCTTTTTCCTAAGGAGAACCACGTTAAACACAAAATAGTTTTGTTATTATTTTTATATTATTATTATTATTATTATTATTATTATTATTATTATTATTATGGTTTTTTTTCATCGCAGACCTAGCTTTGAGAAACAATGGAGCACTTTTCAGAGGTATACAACATTACAGAGGCATAACAGAGCCATTTTCGGAGGTAAGAACAAAACATATATACAGCAGGGGTAAGATACAGAGGGGCACATGGGAGGGGTACAGCAGTACAGGGTGGCAGGGAGGAGATTGGTGGACAGTGTCTAGCGAGTCAGGTGGCGTAGGGGGCCTTGTGATGGCCTTGGTGTTGAGGAGGAGAGACCACTTGAAGAGGTGGGTCTTGTGTTCTTTTCTGAATTGGAGGAGCGTGGGGGGGAGACTGGTGCTGACAGGGAGGAGGTTTCATAGTCTTGGGGCGTAGGCAGAGAGGGCCTGTTTTGTGGGCCTTTGCATTTTGAAGCTGCATAATTTAAAGTCTGCACATGTCCGGGCTTCAGGTGGTGTGCTGTCTGCCAGAGATGAGTTTCTCTGTGTGGTAGCTGGGTGACTTGAGGGTGACTGCATTAGAGATGATGCAGCAAGACGTGAAGGTGATTTGTGCATGCAGTGGGAGCCAGTGAAGGTCAAGGAGGGCCGAGGTGATATGGTCGTATCTGCGTAGACCCTTGATGAGGCCCTTTAGTTCACATCTCAGGGGCACAAGGGAGGATGATGGGAGGCCTACGAGGAGGGAATTGCCCTCCATCCAGGTGGGATTGGACGCTGCTTGAAAGGTGGATCTGAAGCTATCCAAAGGGAGGAAGGGCTTGACTATCTGCAGGAAGGAGAGCTGACACCAAGCTGTCTGAGCTTTATTAACTATGTGTATCTTGAAGGAGGGGTGTTTGTCGCTGTGTAAAAAAGAGGGACTTGGTGCAGGAGGTGAGCTTTGGTGTGAAGCCCTCAGGGTTCATGGTTGATAGCCGCGTCTGTATGTCTGGGTGTTCGGTGTTGTTGGTGAGGAGTAGGAATTCGGTCTTGGAAGGATTGAGCTTCAAGTATGCTCTGGGCATCCAAGAATGGATAACAATATTTTTTACCTTTAGCTGTAATATTTTAAAGCTTGCACTATCACGTTAGTTGCTGGAAATGTGGACATGTATGTGTTCCATGCGTAGTATTATAATGTGGACTCTGGCTCACTGATTCTAAATCTTCCAACTAAGGTCTCACCTGGACATTTTTATCCAGCACAGGAAGCAGCATTAATATAAGGGTAGATACATATTTGGGACTGTTTAGAACTGGAAAATAAACTGCTTAGTGGTCTAAGAATCGTATTTACTGGTATAGCATTCATTCACACTTTGGGAGCAGGCTTGGCCGATAAGGGCCTGCTAGGCTAAACCCAGATAAGTCCAAGCAAAGTGAGGATTAAGGGGTCGATTCATGGAATTAATGTGCGCCGAAAATTCCCGCGCAGAGGTGCCAAAACGTGCGAATCGCAGGAAAAGTGCGAAAATCGCAGTGCAAGTGCGAAAATCGCAGGAAAACCAGCGCACAGCGATTCATGGAAGTCCGTGCGCGAGAAAAACATTGGATGTGCGCTAAAAATGTGCGCCGCGCACGCCGGCGCACAGGTCATCCAACAGCGTGCGCCATGGCCACTGCGAAATCGCACATAGCGCGGCGCACATCACAAAAGTAGGCGGAACACGGGGCGTAACACTCGGAAGGGGGAACAACGCGTGAAAATATGGGCGTCACGGGGGAAGTACACACACTCGCCTACAACCCGTATTCATGGAATTGAATAGGGCAAAGCAGCGCACGGTCAAAGACGCGCACAGGGCCAAACAAGTACGCCACAAGAAAGTAGGCGGTAGCGCCCCTGCGACTGAAAAAAATGTGTGCCAAAATGTGCGCTAACAAAAAGCACCCATATACAGCCATGATGAATGGCCCATACAGTGGCCCCCGAGGACAAATGAGCTGCAAAGGGGCACCGACAAACACGGACACCCGCTGTGTGAAAAATAGCAAGTGCGCGTGTTCCTGGGTGCGCAGGAAGTTCCACATGCAATTAGCATGGGTACGTGTACTTCTGGGTGCGCGGGAAGTTCCACACGCGATTAGCCTGGGTACGTGTACTACGGGGTGCGCGGGAAGTTCCACACGCGATTGGCCTGGGCAGGTGGGGGTGCGTGGGAAGTTCCACATGCGATTGGCCTGGGTACATGTACTACGGGGTGCGTGGGAAGTTCCACACGCAATTGGCCTGGGTACGTGTATTCCGAGGTGCGCGGAAGATTCACACGCGATTTCTGCAGGGTACGTGTATTACGGTGGTGCCGGGGAATGCAACACGTGATTTGGCCATGTGGGTCCCCCCAGGTGTTCCCTCTACACCCTCCAAGGCCCCTGCAGGCAGCCCATACCACAGGGTACTACCCTGCACCCCTGCTCATGTCCCACAGGCAACCCATCCACCATGGCCATGCCCACCAGCCAACCCACATGTCACCTTGCACTACTGATCACCAACAGATGTCTCCCAACACCCCCACCCCCAGCCACCAGGGGCAGCCACCACCAGGCCCCCACTCATGTCTCCCACCACCCCCACCCCCCAGCAGTGCAGGGGCAGCCTCCACCAGGCCCCCACTCATGTCTCCCACCACCCCCACCCCCAGCAGTGCAGGGGCAGCCTCCACCAGGCCCCCACTCATGTCTCCCACCACCCCCACCCCCAGCAGTGCAGGGGCAGCCTCCACCAGGCCCCCACTCATGTCCCCATGCACCCCCACCCCCCAGCAGTGCAGGGGCAGCCTCCACCAGGCCCCCACTCATTTCTCCCACCACCCCCAACCCCGAGCCACCAGGGGCAGCCTCCACCAGGCCCCCACTCATGTCTCCCACCACCCCCACCCTCCAGCCACCAGGGGCAGCCTCCACCAGGCCCCCACTCATGTCCAACTCATGTCTCCCACCATCCCCACCCCCCAGCCACCAGGGGCAGCCTCCACCAGGCCCCCACTCATGTCTAACTCATGTCTCCCACCACCCCCACCCCCAGCCACCAGGGGCAGCCTCCACCAGGCCCCCACTCATGTCTCCCACCACCCCCACCCCCCAGCCACCAGGGGCAGCCTCCACCAGGCCCCCACTCATGTCTCCCACCACCCCACCCCCCAGCCACCAGGGGCAGCCTCCACCAGGCCCCCACTCATGTCTCCCACCACCCCCACCCCCCAGCAGTGCAGGGGCAGCCTCCACCAGGCCCCCGCTCATGTCCCCATGCACCCCCACCCCCCAGCAGTGCAGGGGCAGCCTCCACCAGGCCCCCACTCATGTCTCCCACCACCCCCACACCTCAGCAGTGCAGGGGCAGCCTCCACCAGGCCCCCACTCATGTCCGCATGCACCCCCAGCAGTGCAGGGGCAGCCTCCACCAGGCCCCCACTCATGTCTCCCACCACCCCCACCCTCAGCAGTGCAGGGGCAGCCTCCACCAGGCCCCCACTCATGTCTCCCACCACCCCCACCCCTCAGCAGTGCAGGGGCAGCCTCCACCAGGCCCCCACTCATGTCTCCCACCACCCCCACCCCCCAGCAGTGCAGGGGCAGCCTCCACCAGGCCCCCACTCATGTCCCCTATTACCCCCACCCCCAGCAGTGCAGGGGCAGCCTCCACCAGGCCCCCACTCATGTCCCCATGCACCCCCACCCCCAGCAGTGCAGGGGCAGCCTCCACCAGGTCCCCACTCATGTCCCCATGCACCCCCACCCCCCAGCAGTGCAGGGGCAGCCTCCACCAGGCCCCACTCATGTCTCCCACCACCCCCACCCCCTGCAGTGCAGGGGCAGCCTCCACTAGGCCCCCACTCATGTCTCCCACCACCCCCACCCCCCAGCCACCACGGGCAGCCTCCACCACGCCCCCACACATGTCTCCCACCACCCCCACCCCCCAGCAGTGCAGGGGCAGCCTCCACGAGGCCCCCACTCATGTCCCCCTGCATCCCCACCCCCCAGCCTTGCGATTTGCCTGGGTTCGTGTACTTCGGGGTGCGTGGGAAGTTCCACACGCGATTGGCCTGGGTACGTGTACCTCGGGGTGCGCGGGAAGTTCCACACGCGATTAGCCTGGGTACGTGTACTTCAGGGTGCGCGGGAAGTCCCACACGCGATTGGCCTGAGTACGTGTACTTTGGGGTGCGCGTGAACTTCCACATGCGATTAGCCTGGGTACGTGTACATCGGGGTGCGTGGGAAGTCCCACACGCGATTGGCCTGGGTACGTGTACTTCGGGTTGCGCGTGAACTTCCACACACGATTGGGCCTGTGAGAGTGGGGTATATGTATTCCAGGGGTGGGCGGGAATATTTACCCGCGACTGTGCCTGTGAGAGCGTGCTACGTGTATTCCTGGGGTGGGCGGGAAGATTCACACGTTCGCCTATGACGTGCCGAGAAATAAATGGTCCAATCCTGAGACACGTACGCCAGCATGAAGCAGGCGTACGTCGACCCGCGCAGCATAAAAGTGTGCGCAAACAACAAACAAGCTCATACGCCAGGATGAATATACCATTCCTAGCAGCAGTGGCCGTGGGTTACCAAAGGAGGAGGAGGAGGAGGAGGATAGTGAAGGCCCGCATTTTCACTCCCAGAACCAGCCTTTTTGGGATGCCTGATGACCAGGTGTATGGGAGGTACAGGTTTCCCCCACACATAATACTGGTCCTGGTCAGTGAGTGGGAGGATGACCTCACATCACCCACCCTGTGCTCCCAAGCACTCAGCCCCCTGGAGAAGGTCCTCAATGTACTGCACTTCTTGGCCACAGGATCATTTCAGCGGACAAGTGCCATAGTGGGTGGGGTGTCACAGGCCACGCAGTCACGCTGCCTACACCAGGTCTTGAACATCATCACTGCTCGCCCATCAGTCCATAGGCACATATACCTGCCCAGGACACCTGCAGAAAGGCAGGCTGCCACCCTCGATTTCTACAGTGTGGCACAATTCCCAAAAGTGCTAGGTGCCATTGACTGCACCCATGTGGCACTACGTCCCCCCAGGGCATCTGAGCACATCTACAGGAACCGCAAGCACTGGCATTCCATCAACGTGCAGGTAGTATGTAATGCTAAGGGAATCATCACCTCAGTATATGCCAACTATCCAGGGTCCACCCACGACAGCTTCATTTACCGAATGTCTACCCTAAGCCGGGACCTGGAAGCTGGGCGGCATGGCGATACATGGCTGCTTGGTGAGTATGAATGCCACTGCACATGCATGCATGTCAGATGCAGAGTTATGTCACTACCCCACTAATGATACCCATCACTTCTCACCAGGGGACAGTGCCTACCCTCTGAGCACCCACATGATGACGCCAATTCGGAACCCCATCACGCCTCCAGAGGAAAGATACAACACAGCACATATTGCAACCCGGGGCATAGTGGAGCACACATTCGGAGTGCTCAAGTCACGCTTTCGCTCCCTTGACCGTTCTGGCGGGCAGCTGTTATATGCGCCACCAGTAGTGTGCAGGATCATAGTGGCAGCCTGTGTCCTGCACAATGTTAGAACACGCCGGGGCCTGGCTGTGGACATGGTGGTGCCCCTACATCCCCAATCACATGCACGGCCGCTGCGCATGGGAGGGGAGAGGGCACGGGGTGAGGCAGCCAGTACGCAGCTAGTGGCTAATTACTTCACATAGAAATCACACCCCAGTGGAGTGCACACAGGCCTGGCACATACCATCTGATAAGCAATGATGACTCGACCTGACAATTAAGACGAACAAAGCCATTGTCAACTGTCAGAACCATAGCAGCCTGAGATTGTTCATGTGGAAGTGTCACAATGTGTGCATCCCTACCTACACAAACACCACCAATGCAGTGCCATGAAAAGACACTTCCATGCTGCAGAAATGAATACCCACTTGCAAAATACTACATGAAAACAGTGCCATGTCACCCACCCCCTCCCCGGCACGGCCACACAGTACACCATGGCATGTCATGCAATGTGAGAGGAAAGAAATTAATCCCCACAACATGCCCCAAGTGTCAACAGCTACAGTGTCCCTAATGGAAACATGTCCACACATGAAATGCTCACAGTAATGCAGGACCTACAACCCACATTACCAAATAATTACCAAGGATACCAAACACCTACACAACCTCCAACTACCTTAAACATGACATTACAGACTTAAAAATTAGCTAGCCTCACCACCTGATGATGACAGCCCTCCGAACACTTCCAAGTATACAGTGTTAGCGCCACGCAAGAGTGTAGGTGCACTGCTTACAACATGGACTCCAGTTCCAAGGTGGACCGCATTGTGAAGACATGAGGAATGGACCTGCAAATATGGAGGATGAGATGGATGCAGAGGCACATATCAATACACCACGCAGTGTACAATACAACAACAATATGCACTATGAATGTATACACAGTATTGACTACAGACTGCCCACACAGCTCATGGGAGTCCAATGTCACCATGTACGTCAATGCCACTTGGGCACACCCTTTGCAAGCCCATGGAAACGGGAAGCAGGAGGGGTGTGTGTGACAAAAACCCAAGCATCTGAACCAAATCCATGACAAGCCTGCATGTGCCCAGCCACAATGCAGGGTATGCCCACGGGAGCCATACAAGGCAACACACTGTCCAAAAAAAAAATTAATAATAAAAAATGGCCATTAATGGGCCCGGTGGGGTGGGGGAGTCCACCCAGGAGGTCCGAGGACAGGGTGCACACCAAAACCCACCTGTGTGGATCTTGTGAAAAAAAAACACCTCCATGGGCTAATGGCCTACACGGCTACCCTATTGTGGGAGTATCACTGCTGTTGCTATCCTCACCCTCTGCAGTGCATCAGGAGGTGGTGGCACTATGGGAGGCAGCCCACACAAAGCCCTAGTCTGTTCCTCCATGGCTGCAAGCATGCGGGTGTGGTAGCTCTCGTTCTGGAGGATAAGTGTGCGGAGGTCCCCATGCAACAACTCACGGAATGCCCGGTCCTCCGCCCTAGTTGCCTGCATCTCAGCTGAGAGTGTACGGGTGAGACGCTCCGTCTGCTGTTCTGTCCTTCGGTTTGTTGAAGCCTCACGCTCAACAAGAGTCGTCCTGAGGTGAAGGAGTTCCAGCCTCAGGGCTTCCCTGTGGCCCTGGGACTCTATGGAGATGGCTTCCTGCAGAGTCGCCAGTGCCGCCCGCCTGTCCCTGTCAGACGCCAACATGTCCTCCCTGTGTGACTGGCAGATGGAGTCGGTTGCCTGCTGTAGTCGCTCCATCAGCCTTTCAGGGGGGACAATGGAAGTGGCCACCCTATCCATGGCCTGAGCCATCATCTCTGATGATGCTGCCTGTTGGGTTGCCATACCGTAAATGGATTGCTCCCATGCGGTATTGCCAGGTGGCATACGGCCACCACGTCGGCGGGCACCAACCTGTCTGGGGCAAGGCGAACTGCGCGTTGCTGTGCCGGCACTGCCTGAGGCTGCAGGACTGCATTCCCCCTCTGATCTGCTGGCCCAGGAACAGGATCAGATGTCGCAGAGAGTGACCCTGCATCCGTAACCACCAAAGGCGTACCTGCCAACACTGACATCCCCATTGAGGGTTCTAACCCTGGTGCAGGTGGGTCGGACAGAACAGAATCCCTCCCTGGAACACTCACCTGCGACGGCACGTAGGTCTCATCATCCGAATCGACACCTGACTACAGCTCGGGGGAGGTGCAGCCAGAGACACCCCATGAGAGCACGACCTGCAGCAGTTGTGGGTTCTCACCCACCACCACACCACGTCCCTCATTGGTGGTCGGTCGGCCCTCAGACCCCTCCTGGGTCTGCACCATCTCCACAACCCCAGCAGTATCAAGTGCATCTTCCCTTGCAAAGACATAAAAGAAAACAAATAGAAACAGGCATTAGCACTATGGCACACAATTAGGGCTGAGAGGCTACAGAAACAGTACTTGATTGACACATGTCCCACATGACTACAACACTCCCATGCATGCACCGTCACTGCGTGTGATGGGGAGGCAGATGGCACACATTGATGACACCAAGATGGAAGATGAACACATTTGCTGCATGCTGCCTAGCAGTGGCATCACACATTGGCCAGTGATTGGCAGGTCAAATCCACATGCCATCACACAGATGGCATGTACCCTAGCCATGAAGTGAAGAGGGAGAGGAGGTCACCAATTGTTCATTTAGTCCAGTTTGTTCATATAATTGATTATTTTCATTGTAATGGTTCAAATGTTTAACCTGCAGCTGGCAGTCAAAAATGGTCCTATAGCACAGGGACATGTCCAAACTAATCATGTCCACGAAACTGAGCCAGTCCACTGTACCATAGCCATGTCAGACATGTGACAATAGGACTGAGAAATCCAGAGTAAACGTGGTGGTATGCAAACAATCTGCCTGAATAAACAGAGGTAAATAAGCAACAGTGTTGTGGCAAGACGACACTCCAAGGGCAACTGGCGTGGTGTTGGGCTGGATGTCTAATGTTGGCCAAAGGGATGCTGCTATACCCAAATAACGTTGCCAAGAATGTATAGGAAGAGGCACATGGGTGAGCCGAACCACTCAGGCACACACACCCTCCCCTTGCGCCCAAACAGAAGCCCTCCCACACACACCATGCACATGGATGACACACACATGCATGTGCACTCACCGGACAATGCCTCGTAATCTTCCAGTTTTCCCACGCCTTGGATCTGTTCCTCCGTGACGTAGGTCCCAGCAACCTGCTCATGTGGAGTGAGTTCTATGTCGTCTGCTGGAGACCCACCTCCAGTCACTAGAGTTGCGGCATGACTTGAGGCCAGCTTATTCTTTGCCCTGCGCTTCAGGTCATTCCAGCGCGTGTAGCATTCATTAGCTGTGCGCCTCACGATTCCAAGGGCACTTATGATGTCCGCAATGGTCTGCCAGTGTGCCTGACGTTGTGCAGGTGTGTCTTGGATCCTGCAACAATCACCATTTCGCGGTCATGTGCGGACACAGACTCTACAAGTGCATTCAGTTCGGCCTCATTGAAGCTGGGCTTCCTTGACGGGCCGGACTGTGTAGCCGTGTCTGGGGCATCAGCCTCTACTGGACGAGCACTCTTCCTCTTCCGCTTGGAAGGTGGTGGGGATCCTGAGTGTCCTACGCCACTCTGGACACTAGGGGCAGGAGAGTGGGATTGCACACTCAGCATAGGAGTTGGTGCAGGCATTATCTCAAGTGTGATGGTGTCAGGGGGAATGTCAGCATGATGGACTTGGACCGACACTGTCCTGGATGAGTGTGTGAGAGGTGGGGTGGATGGAGCCGCAGCTGCCCCTGCAGCCTCCCCAGCCTGCCTACAGGGGGCAGCAGATGACCTAGCTGCCCCTGATCCACGTAGCCTGATGACACCAACATTCACCGGCGCACGTGGCCTAGACCTGCTGACCTGGAAGTCAGCCATGGAGTCACCCTGTGCCAGGTCTGGTTCCACAGTGGGCTGGTCCAACAAGGGCTGAGCATGGATGGTGTCAGCCACGGTAACCTCAACCAGGTGGGGGGGGCATGGGTGTCCCTGCCTGCTCCTCCACACATGGGGGGCTAGGGGCACCCTGCAAGTCACGGCCACGTCCCCTACCGGATCCACCACGGCCACCACTTGGGGCTCGGCCACCTTTGCCACCCTTACGGTTTGTTCGCCTCCCAGCCATGGCACTGATGTTATTGTGCGTATGGGAGTCGATGTGAACTATTGTCCTGGGTAATTGGGGGTCAAAGGGGTTGGGTACCAGATGGTAATCGTACCCTAGTGCTCTAGCAAGGCTGTGTGTCACCCCGGGGGAAAGATGACGGGTCACGCAACGCACAGGCACCCCAAAAAAGCAAAGTAAGGTGCATGCAACCCCTCCTAGACCACGTGCGTGGAAAAATAAACCTGCACTACGCTGTGGCACCCAGGAACACAGAATGAACATATGTGTGTCACACGCAGCCTAGAATGACCTCTGAAGGGGTACGCGACACACGGGGCAAGCACAGATGTTAAATACGTGCGCGACTCACCGTCTGCCAGGAACAAAACTGTGAAAAATATGCGCGTGTGCACGTTGGCAACACCCCCGCCAAAAGAAGAATTGTACGCTGTCTGAGGAGACAGGACAACAGTAGTAGGGAACGCTGTTGAAGAAACAGGCCCAGGAAAAAGAGGAAAAGTGAAAAAGCTGTCAGAGGTAACAGGAAGTACGAACTGGAAACGCCGTGAAGTAAATCGCGTGTGAACCGACAAGAATTATAGATTTCACCCACTCGCTCTCCATGAAAAGCACGTACAAGGAAATGGCGTTCTTCACGTACCTTTTATACACACGTCACAGACGCGCATACGCGATGAGGCCATTTCCACAAATTACGCGCTTTGACACTCGGACGTGTATCTCTTCATTTTTACACGCGCCATTCTCTACGGTCATGCGCGTGACGTCACAGCTGCGCATGGTGGCCTTTGGCCCAATGAAATCGCATATGCGAGCACACGTGGTAAAACTGCACGTCCGAGTGTCATCTCGTGTAATCGGAGGGAAGTGAGCGTACACGCAATTGGCCTGGGTACGTGTATTTCTGGGGTGCGCAGGAAGTTCCACACGCGATTGGTGGAAATCCATGTGTGCTCTGTCATCACGTGTAATGAGGGAAACACCCGCGCGCCTCACGTCACAGACGCGCTCACGCGCTAAGGGCCTTTCCTCGATTTACACGCAGACGTGCAGGATTTTCACATGCCAAATCACTCCGTATCAAGCTGGCCACGCGTAAGCACACAGAAGACCACGCTCCTGACCAAAAGGCCGAATTACTGCCCCCCAGAACCCCGACCATCCTCCCACGAGCCATCTGCTGCTGCCTGCCTGCCTGCCTGCTGCCACCGTGCCCTGCCATTTTGTGCCTGCACATCAGCCATCTGCAGGGGTCCATTTGCTGTGTCCAACCCTGCTGGAACAGAAGACTCCCGACTGGGATACCATCGCTCCACAGCCCAGCCCCAGGACCCAGTTGCCCACCCACTCCTACCTCTGGGGTTGCCATGTCGGGCACTGCAACATCTGGCACCACTGGCAACCCCCGGCCAGAGAGGCAGAGGGGCACCAGCTTCACTGCCACCGAAGTTGGTGTCCTGGTGGAGCAAGTCCTGGGGCAGTATGATGCCCTCTTCGGAAGTAAGCGCGCCAACAAGGAAGGACGGACTCGGATCTGGACGGACATCGTGACTGCCATCAACGCGGAGTGGGTGGCAGTCCGCGACTACCAACATGTCAAGAAGCGCTGGGATGACTGCAGGTCCAGGACCCTCTTGAAGGCCCGGCGCCTCGTGGAGGGGGGCCGCATGAGTACCATCCAGATGAGGGTCCTGGAACGCGTAGTCCCAGCGCTCCACGCCCAGATCCTTGAGAGGCAGACCCGTCTGGAGTTGAGCGGTAAGTGGCCAAGCATTGCTGTGTGAGACAGGGCATGTCGCAGTGTGCTGGTTGTCTGATACTTGCCTGTATGTGTGACATAGGCCATGTATGCATGTGTGTGAGCAGGGACGTCATGCATGTGAGACCAGTAATGTGTGAACCACACGGTTGGTGCATGTGTTCAAATGCAACATGGGTTGCCCTATGCGGAATGGCCACATGAAAGCATGCCAGTCTCTGTTCCTGGATATGGATGAGGGATGGGTGCTGATGCCATGTACATGTATGCTGTCCATGTCTGTGTGTCTGATCTGCGTGTCTGTGACTTGTGAATGCCAGGGATGCATGACACATGTCTGTCGCAATGTTCAGGTTCACTGATGCAGCCTAGTCATCCTTGTAGCCACTGTGTCTCTGGTGTACGAGGCCAGATGGATGAAACCTGGGTGACGTGTGTGCATGTGATAGTCATGGCCCATGATGCATGTGAGTTCCAAAACAACAGTGTATGTTTCAAGAATCACTTGGACATGTATGCTAATGTCCATAGCATGCGCCATGCCTGTTACCGCATGTGTTTTACCTGCACTGAGCCATGTGTTGTGGAGGAACATGATGGAAGTGATCTTTGACAGTGCCACTCATCTGCTATTGCTTCCTGTCTAGGGGACCATTGTACAGTACCCTGATGCTTGTGTTCTATGTCTCCCTCTACACAGCGCCACGTGAAGAAGAGGGCGGAGACGGCTCTGTGGAGCAAAGCAGCAGGGTGGCCCCACGGCTGCAGCGGAAGGGGTGGGTGAGCCCCCACAGGGGCTTGCAACGGCAGAAGACGGGGTGGAGCCATCCAGGTTGGTGGTTTCCACAGAGGAGGAGGAGGGCGCTACTGAGGCGCACATGGGGCCTGGTGGGGACATCCCTGCTGGTGCAGTCCAGGGGCAGGAGGCAGCACAGGTCGCCGTGGAGGGGCCTGTGCATGTCACTGTCCCTGACACTGTGACTGCACCACCATGCACCAGCAGGGATGCCCCATCAAAGGCCCATCCGCAGGAGGGGAGGATGTCCATGTCATCTGACTCCCCTCCACCTGCGGACGAGGGGACCCCTGGCCGTATGGAGAAGGTCCTGATGGGTGTCGCGTTGCGCACAGGTGCAATTCGTGATGAGGTGCGTGCTTCCCGAAAGGAGCATGCACGTCATCACGGAAAGCACCGTGCCGACGTGGCCCAGTTGGGATCGGCCATGGTCGGGAGTTTCCTACATGTTTCGGCCAATCTGGCGACCCTCTCCTCCTCTGTGGAGACTATGCACCAGTCATTCTCCATGCCGTCTTCCGGCCCAGATGCCACCAGGGCCCCCTGTGGACCTGCCCCGACCAATGCAGCCGGCTCGGTGGGGATCCCATCCCTGCCACAGTCGGGAGTCGGAGGTCCAGCAGGGGTGGACACACCAGCAACTGGACCCCAGCAGATGGAGGATGTGACGGCATCATTGGGCAGGGCATGTGCTCGACGGCGTGGGTGGATTCCATCAGCCTGGATGCCGTCGTGCTGGCACAGGCAGTTGCGTCGGAGGCAGCGGCAGGCTCGACGTGGGAGGCATCAAGGCTCGGGGCCATCAACATCAGGGGTGCAGGCATCGGCCGGAGGGCAGGAGAACCCTGGAATGGGAGTGGCTTCCGTGTGGGAGTGGTGGGCCAGCAGATAGGTGCGGAGCGGCAGCGGGCAGAGGAGGAACGGCTCACAATGGTCAGGGCGGAGAACTCCATGTGGAGGGCGCTGAGGCGGGCTGAGTGCCTCGAGGGTCTTCGCAGGGAGTTGGAGCTAGACACTGCTTTATCCCTGCGAGACCTCGGGGCCAGGGAACATGCCCGCCTCCAAGCCATTGAACAGGAGTTCGATGATGCCCTGGCCCATGACAACATCCAGTGAGCCGTTGGACTAGCCCGCTGCCCATGTAAATAGTTATGTAGTTAGTGTTAGGTTTCCTTTGTTTTTGCATTTTCTTTGGACCTTTTGGACAATGGGCCACATTTTTTTTATATAGTTATTTTTTATTAGGTAGTGTTGTTAGATAGGTTTCATTTATTTTGTTGGGATCATGGACCCTGGCGTGTTCACCTGTAAATAGTTCACTGTTGGATTTTCTTTTCTTTTTACAATTTACCCATGGAGCAATGGCTTTCAATTATAATTTCCCATTGAATTTTCTTTTGTGGACTGTAACTTTGGACACCATTCCTTTGGATTCTAATTTTTGGTTTTGCATTTTTTCACGGACATGCTTCTTTTGACTTTTTTTACATTCCCATTTCTGTTAGTTTATTTTTGATTCAATTCATGTTTCCTTTAATACATATTTTTTGATCAAACTTCAATGTGTAGTATCATCTCATTGGTTTCATGCATATCATGATATGAGTTTTGAGATTCACTGACACCCATTGGGTGTTCGTTTCCAAACTTGCAATTACTGTTCTATCATGTTATTGCCATTTCTGAGTGGGTGGATGCAATACTCGGGTGGGTGTTTTGCATTTGGAGGCTGACCATAGGGACCAGGGATCTAGATTGTGATGACATGTTGGCTGGGGAACATGAGTTGGACATGAGTGGGGGCCTGCTGGCAGGTGCCCCACAGTGCTGGGGGGTGGGGGTGCAGGGGAACATGAGTTGGACATGAGTGGGGGCCTGCTGGCAGGTGCCCCACAGTGCTGGGGGGTGGGGGTGCAGGGGAACATGAGTTGGACATGAGTGGGGGCCTGCTGGCAGGTGCCCCACAGTGCTGAGGGGTGGGGGTGCAGAGGAACATGAGTTGGACATGGGTGGGGGCCTGGTGGAGGCTGCCCCTGCACTGCTGGGGGGTGGGGTGGTGGGAGACATGAGTGGGGGCCTAGTGGGGGCTGTCCCTGCACTGCTGGGGGGTGGGGGTGCATGGGGACATATGTGGGGGCCTGGTGGAGGCTGCTCCTGCACTGCTGGGGCGTGGGGGTAATAGGGGACATGAGTGGGGGCCTGGTGGAGGCTGCCCCTGCACTGCTGGGGGGTGGGGGTGGTGGTAGACATGAGTGGGTCCTGGTGGAGGCTGCCCCTGGTGGCTGGGGGGTGGGGTGGTGGTAGACATGGGTGGGGCCCTGGTGGAGGCTGCCCCTGCACTGCTGGGGGGTGAGGGTGGTGGGAGACATGAGTGGGGCCTGGTGGAGGCTGCCCCTGGTGGCTGGGGGATGGGGGTGGTGGGAGACATGGGTGGGGGCCTGGTGGAGGCTGCCCCTGCACTGCTGGGGGGTGGGGGTAATAGGAGACATGAGTGGGGGCCTGGTGGAGGCTGCCCCTGGTGGCTGGGGGGTGGGGGTGGTGGTAGACATGGGTGGGGCCCTCGTGGAGGCTACCCCTGCACTGCTGGGGGGTGGGGGTGGTGGGAGACATGAGTGGGGGCCTGGTGGAGGCTGCCCCTGCACTGCTAGGGGGTGGGGGTGGTGGTAGACATGGGCGGGGCCCTGGTGGAGGCTGCCCATGGTGGCTGGGGGGTGGGGGTGGTGGTAGACATGAGTGGGGGCCTGGTGGAGGCTTCCCCTGCACTGCTGGGGGGTGGGGGTGGTGGTAGACATGGGTGGGTGCCTGGTGGAGTGTGCCCCTGACTGCTGCTGGGGGGTGGGGGTGCAGGGAGACAGTAGTGGGGGCCTGGTGGAGGCTGCCCCTGCACTGCTGGGGGGTGGGGGTGGTGGTAGACATGAGTGGGGGCCTGGTGGAGGCTGCCCCTGCACTGCTGGAGGGTGGGGGTGATGGGAGACATGAGTGGGGCCCTGATGGAGGCTGCCCCTGCACTGCTGGGGGTAGGGGTGGTGGGCGACATGAGTGGGGGCCTGGTGGAGGCTGCCCCTGGTGGCTGGGGGGTGGGGTTGGTGGGAGACATGAGTGGGGGCCTGGCAGAGGCTGCCCCTGGTGGCTGGGGGGTGGGGGTGGTGGAAGACATGGGTGGGGGCCTGGTGGAGGCTGCCCCTGAACTGCTGGGGGGTGGGGGTAATAGGGGACATGAGTGGGGGCCTGGTGGAGGCTGCCCCTGGTGGCTGGGGGGTGGGGGTGGTGGTAGACATGAGTGGGGGACTGGTGGAGGCTGCTCCTGCACTGCTGGGGGGTGGGGTGGTGGTAGACATGGGTGGGTGCCTGGTGGAGGGTGCCCCTGACTGCTGTGGGGTGGGGGTGCAGGGAGACAGGAATGGGGGCCTGGTGGAGGCTGCCCCTGCACTGCTGGGGGTGGGGGTGGTTGTAGACATGAGTGGGGGCCTGGTGGAGGCTGCCCCTGCACTGCTGGAGACTGGGGGTGATGGGGGACATGAGTGGGGCCCTGGTGGAGGCTGCCCCTGCACTGCTGGGGGATGGGGTAATAGGGGACTTGACTGGGGGCCTGGTGGAGGCTGCCCCTGGTGGCTGAGGGGTGGGGGTGGTGGGAGACAGGAGTGGTGGCCTGGTGGAGGCTGCCCCTGGTGGCTGGGGGGTGGGGGTGGTGGGAGACATGGTGGGGGCCTGGTGGAGGCTGCCCCTGGTGGCTGGGGGGTGGGGGCGGTGGTAGACATGAGTGGGGGCCTGGTGGAGGCTGCCCCTGCACTGCTGGGGGGTGGGGGTGGTGGTAGACATGGGTGGGGCCCTGGTGGAGGCTGCCCCTGCACTGCTGGGGAGTGGGGGTGGTGGGAGACATGAGTGGGGGCCTGGTGGAGGCTGCCCCGGGTGGCTGGGGGTGGGGGTGGTGGTAGACATGAGTGGGGGCCTGGTGGAGGCTACCCCTGCACTGCTGGGGGGTGGGGGTAATAGGGGACATGAGAGGGGGCCTGGTGGAGGCTGCCCCTGGTGGCTGGGGGGTGGGGGTGGTGGTAGACATGCGTGGGGGCCTGGTGGAGGCTGCCCCTGCACTGCTGGGGGGTGGGGGCAATAGGGGACATGAGTGGGGGCCTGGTGGGGGCTGCCCCTGGTGGCTGGGGGGTGGGGGTGGTGGGAGACATGGGTGGGGGCCTAGTGCAGGCTGCCCCTGCACTGCTGGGGGGTGGGGGTGGTGGGAGACAGGAGTGGGAACCTGGTGGAGGGTGCCCCTGACTGCTGGGGGGTAGGGGGTGCAGGGAGACATGAGTGGGGGCCTGGTGGAGGCTGCCCCTGGTGGCTGGGGGGTGGGGGTGGTGGTAGACATGGGTGGGGGCCTGGTGGAGGCTGCCCCTGCACTGCTGGGGGGTGGGGGGGTGGGAGACAGGAGTGGGAGCCTGGTGGAGGGTATCCCTGACTGCTGGGGGGTAGGGGGTGCAGGGAGAAATGAGTGGGGGCCTGGTGGAGGCTGCCCCTGCACTGCTGGGAGGTGGTGGTAATAGGGGACATGAGTGGGGGCCTGGTGGAGGCTGCCCATGGTGGATGGGCTGCCTGCGGGACATGAGCAGGGGTGCAGGGTAGTCCCCCGTGGTGTGGGCTGCCTGCAGGGGCCGTAGAGGTTGTAGAGCGAACACCTGGGAGGACCCACATGGCCAATTCACGTGTAGTACTCCCCAGAACCTCTGAAATACACCTACCCTGCTGAAATCGCGTGTGGAACTTCCCGCGCACCCCTGAAATACACGTACCGTGCTGATTTTGCGTGTGATACATCCCGCGCACCCCTAATGCACACGTACACAGGACAATCGCGTGTGGAACTTCCCGCGCACCCCTGAAATACATGTACCCTGCTGAAATCGCGTGTGGAACTTCCCGCGCACCCATGAAATACACGTACCCTGCTCGCACGGGGGCAATCGCGTGTGGAACTTCCCGCGCACCCCTGAAATACACGTACCCTGCTGAAATCGCGTGTGGAACTTCCCGCGCACCCCTGGAATACACGTACCCTGCTCGCACGGGGCCAATCGCGTGTGGAACTTCATGCGCACCCCTGAAATACAAGTACCCTGCTCGCACGGGGCCAATCGTGTGTGGAACTTCCCGCGCACCCCTGAAATACACGTACCGTGCTGAAATCGCGTGTGGAACTTCACGCGCACCCCTGTAATACACGTACCCTGCTGGAATCGCGTGTGATACTTCCCGCGCACCCCTGAAATACACGTACCCTGCTGGAATCGCATGTGATACTTCCCGCGCACCCCTGAAATACACGTACCCTGCTGATTTTGCGTGTGATACTTTCCGCGCACCCCTAATGCACACGTACACAGGACAATCGCGTGTGGAACTTCCCGCGAACCACTGAAATACACGTTCCCCGCTTGGCGTTTGCTGTTTGCCAGCCCTGTGAACTGGTCCAGGGTTAGCGCAGCCCTTTGCGATTATTTTGGGATTTTGAAGGCTTTTCCTTGCGCGAGGGCGTTCTTGGCGGCGTAACTGGCGCTGCTGCAGGGTCGCTGCGCCACGCTGCGCCACAGCTGGTTTTGGAAGCGAAAATCCATGAATACGCTGTGCGCGGAAATCGATTTTAGCGCACGCGGCTGGCGCAGACATTCGCACGGGCACACTGTGCGCCAGTCGCGTGCGCCACTTTTGTGCAAATTTCTATGAATTACCCTGCATCAGTATTATCACCCGGACCACCACACTAGGTGCTAAAAGTGTTTATCTTACAAAAAGGATATTCCCTCTGATGGACGGGTGCGCAAAATTGTGTGCCCCTCATCAAAGTAAAGATCAGGAAAAACAAAGATGCCCGCCAGCGATGCAGGAGGGGCTTGGGAGTGATTTTGTCCTTACTCTCCATGGCAATCTCTAGAGGGAAGTGGAGGAGCAATGCGGGACCACGCAGAAGGATGTACGGCTGGAGAGACAGAGGTGGGGCAAGCAGGTACATTGGAAGAGGAGGGGGCTAAGGGGCGGGGGGATGACCAGCAGTGACTTGACTCTGGTGCCAGCACATAGAGGAGCAGCCGTCAGCTGTTGTGGAACACAGGATTATACCTTTGATTCTGGGCCGGACAGGGTCTAGCGAGCCAGGTGGCGTAGGGGGCCATTGATTGACTGGCACCCTTGAGCCACCTGTCAGATATGTATACACACACAGAAGGAAGGCAGTCAAATGTTATAAGCATGACATTCACTTTCCTAAGAGCTTGCCCACAATAAAAGGGTAGAGTATCTTTCTGTAAAATTTATTTTGAAGAATAGATTGCCATAACAGATTGAAGGGAGGCTTTATGGGGAACATTAACAATAGGACATAATACAAAATGCATTTAGTTAATTGAGCAGCAGCACGCAGAGAGGGTCTTAGCAGAGTAACAACAAAACATTAGTGGCCAGAAAAGATGGGCAACAACTGTTCAGTAAAATGAATTTTAGAGTTGATGTCAGGTATATGGATGTGCGCAGCATTCAGGCTGCTGGGCACAAAATTCCATTCAGACCTTCCCTTTGCCATGCTAGCTTCCTTTTCTGATACCATAATCCCGAACATTTTTCTATAATCCAATACTTTGAGTCTTTTTGCTCAAACAATTTCATGCAAAAAGCAGTCGGGCAAATAGGAAATAAACAAAATATATATATTTCTCTAACTGATGCTTCAAATATAATGCTAAGAAAAGAAATCAAGTGGGTTTACGAGGAAGTTTGCATTCAACCACTCAAACAGGAGCAGTCTCACTTCTGATCAGAACCTGCCAAGTTTGATGCAGGTAGAAAACGTGTGGATATCATCTCTCTTACTCCAGGCACATCTCCTGCAAAAACCTTCTCCATGGCCGAATTCCACCGATCTCTCGCAGACATCCAGCATGACCTGTGTAGTAAAGGAGACTTAACAGGGTAGATAATATCATTAACCAAATGGAGTGTTAGCAAAATGCCCAAATCAACTCATTCACACTGTCTAAGTCACTTATCTATGATTCACAAATCTACGCACATGGTTATCCGGCCCATTATCAGCTGTTTATACCAGTGACCAATTCTCCTGTGGCCAGGCAGACTTTTCCAAATCTCTGACTGTCCAGGTGTAAAGATAGGTGCATGTTTACTTGCAAAGTTCAACAACTGGAAATGCTTGAACCCACCTACCTCCACTCTGCATTTCCTGGGTAAATGATTCCACAACAAATCCATTATTTTCAAGGGCACCATCTTGAAGTACTGTGAATGCCCACACTTCATAGCAACCCCCTACATTTGATGCTGGGGTGTGCTCATGGTAAACACAAACCCTAATTCACCATCTACATATACTTCTTACAGCTTTTTCTGAATTACTAGTGTTTGTGCCTCCCAGAGATATTTGCAAAAATCAGAAAAACCAAAACCCATCGACCCCACTCACTTAAGGTTTAAGGGCAGTATTAGCTTGTGGGCTGAAATACTTGGAAATGTCCCTGCCGTTAACAATCAACTAAATTGAGATTTCTGCTCCAGGAATAGTTTTTTCATGACTGCTATTGGGACATGCGTAAAAATATAGATAAACCTAAGCAATATGCTAATGTATATCAAGTTCACCCCCAGTTAGGATAACCGACAAATGTGTCAATTCTACCAGTAATAACCTAATCACAAGGAAGAGGTTACCATGGTAACACTCCACCAGATCTTCAAGCTTCCCAGAGAATCACCAGCAGGTTCCTTATAGGACTGAGTACACCCTCTTCCATAGACCATGATATTACCTTTGTTAAATCCGTATTTCCTTTTTGGTTGGACAATTGGCCAAACCTACTAATCTTGAGTTATAATGTAGTCCAAACGCGACCCAAGTCACGTAAGTAAAACATAAGGTTATCAGCATTCTGTTTGATACATAGATTCAAATCCCTAAATATGAATGGTATAATTTCCTGAGACAACCGCAGTAGCTGACTTAAAGGCTTCAAGAATATACTAAATAATAATAGAGAGATGGGACACCCGTGGCAAGCTCCCCTCTTTTGTCTTCGAAAAAAGAATACCATTGACTATAACCCTCGTGATTATACAAGATCATCCCTGCAACAAAGAAATCGTTCCCATAGACCCATTTGCCTTCTCACCGACCAGAGAAATGTCCAGGAAACAAAGTCAAATGCTTCTTTTGCATCAAGCATTGCATTGTCACTGGAATCTACTCTGCCTGGGTGAGAACAATGTGTCATCCCCAGCGATAGATACTGACTGGTCCAGATGAACCAGTTGTTTAATCTTCTCCCGAAATAATTTCACCAAAAGGAAGCAAATACATTTGTGTGGAATTAATGAAAGGAATGGGCAGATATGGCCCGCAGTCATCTTTGGGATTGCCTGATTTAAGAGACTGTGGGTGTTGTAGGTTAGATGGTGCCAACATTCTCCATTTGGGTACATGCGCAATAGATAAACACTCGATTTTTTCTACACGTTGAATTTTAATCAATTGGTGTCATGATCTCTGCTTCCAAAAGGTCAGGGTTTTCCCAACTCTCTTGGAAGCAGATCCATAACCCAGGTTCCGAGTGCCAACCAGTCCCAATTGGGACCTTTTGGACCCAGTCCTGGCGCCAGTGGCACCAGGCTCATAAATATGCCCAGTCCCAGCGCTGGAAGCGCCGGGCTCATAATGCTTGGGTGGACTTACCTTCAGCAGACCATGCTGCTTACTTGCCTGCCAGTTGAGCCTCTGATCCTCTTCTGTTTGGAACTACTTTTCCTGTTGGGTGGGCTGGAGCCACTCCCTAGATTCAGAACACTGGAACTCTTCTGGAAGGCAGGAACTCTTTTCTTACCAGGAACTCTTTTCTTACTTAGGCGTGGCTGTGGAAGGAGACACCTAAGCACTACAGGAGGCTATTTAAACCACACCCGGTGGATGAATCTTGCTTTGCGTTATTCTGCAACCTCTGCAGCAGAACGCTCATCGTGTCTTCTGCATCCGGTCCTGGGCCTAAGGAAAAAGGCTTACCATCCTGAATCCAGTCTTCAGCAACACCTCTAAAGACAAGAAAGAACAGGTTAGCATTCCGGCATCTGAAAGGCAAAGGCTTACCATCCTGAATCCAGTCTTCAGCAACACCTATAAAGACAAGAAAGAACAGGTTAGCATTCCGGCATCTGAAAGGCAAAGGCTTACCTACTCTTCGTGCGCTCCGGAGGTCTTCACACTGCAGTCCGGCATCTGAAAGACAAAAGTTTACCAACTCTTTGCACGCTCCGGAGGCCTTCGGCGCTGCATCCCGCATCTGAAAGACAAAACAAGGTGCGTTTAAAGACATTGGGGAACTTTAATACTCACGTGCCATTACTCCTTTCCACATCTAATCCAGTGGGTATTCTGGTACCCTGCAGCCGCTCCGAACTCGTACCTGCAAAATAAAAAGACAGTTAGAGCGCATAGTGAAGCAGGCAACAAGCGCTTACTTACGTGCTTCCAGGCGCTTCTATTCATCACACGGACTCCATCTTCAACTCACTTCAGCCCGTCATCCGCCATCGCCGGAACCCTGCAAAACAAGAGACATCATTACTAAAGACTTTAAAGACATTTGAATGACTCGAAACTTACCGTTCGTGCAGTAAACGACGGACAGCAGTCCTCTGAAGTCAAGAGGCCTGCGCTACCTATCCAGTGAAGAAACTGGTTACAGCACCCTGCCCCGAGGCAGATGGAGAGCTCGGCATTCACTTACCTAAGGTGAGAGCGTTAACCTTTGGGGGTCTACAGGAGAGGAGAAGAGGAAAGAGATAGGGACACCCCAATAACCCCAGTTCATTAACCCCATATTTTCTATCTGCAGACATCTTACTCTACACGTCAGGCATACAGTGCACAGAGGTCCAGCCCAAAGAGCCAACCGGGTGCTACACATCACCTTTGAAGATACGGTAGTCGCCCAGTCAAGACCGGCGCCTCTGCGAGAATCAGGTGAGCGTTACAGAACGCAAAGCCTACCGCAAAACTCTCGCCCAGGCGCTATGGAAACCTCGGATACTGACCCCCTAGCCCGGTTACTTGGGGAACTAAGGGCAGAAGTGCATGCAGCTTGTCAGGAAACGAATGCTCTAAGAAGGGAACTAATTATTTCCAAGGAGAGAACAGACAATCTTGCTAGACAAGTGCTACAGTCACAAGCCGGACAGACCCCGTTACCCGCATCAGGGGCAAATCTTCCTTCAACATCCTCTATGAATCCAGTGCAGATCAACCTACCTGGGAATGTACCTCTGGCTCCGCCCGAACGATTTTCTGGTGACCCAAAGAGGTTTGCAGTATTTATCAATCAGTGCCGGTTGCACTTCTTATGCCGGCCAGCAGCCTTTCCAACTGATCAAGCAAAAGTAGCTTTTGTACTTTCGTACCTTAGTGGCAATGCGGCAGACTGGTCGATCCCTCTAGTTAATCAAGATGATCCGGTTCTCCATGATTTTCAAGCCTTTCAGCTTAGTATGGAAAAACTGTTCGCAAGACATTCACAGGGGCAGGCCTTGGACAATGAGCTTCTTTCGTTGCGACAGGGTAATCAAGACCTTTTGGCTTATATTGCATCTTTCAATAGACTAATAGTGGAAACTCAATGGCCTGAGGACAAAAGGATTACGCTGTTTTATAGAGGTCTACGTGGAGAGCTCAAAGACGTTTTAGCCCAAGTAGTGAATCCCCCACAAGACTGTTCGGATTATATAGACTTGGTCGTTCAAATAGATCACAGACTGCAGAACAGGAAGGCCGATCGTTCCAAGTTTGATGCTCGAGTATTTTCCAAACCGCCAACTCCTTCCAAAGGAGTAGACTCCGGGGAACCCATGCAAATAGGGGGTCTGAAAGGTCCTCTAACACAAAGGGAGCGGGAAAGGAGGAAACAGTTGCAATTATGCCTATATTGCGGAAACTCAGGGCACTTTCTTCGAGGCTGTCCGGTGAAACCTGCCAAGAAGGCAGTAGGAGCTGCAGTTACCAAAGTTACAAACTCTGAGCAGGGAAACGACCTCGCCCGACAAGAATAGAGGTCCTCTTGCCGAGCGTGAAAACCAGTTCCGTGACCTCGCATTTCGTGATACCTATGGTCCTCATTAGCCCTGATAATCCGGATCGATTACATGCAATTGAAGCTTACGTCGACAGCGGTGCCATCGGCAATTATGTGGATCATGAAATGGTTTTGAGGATCAATCTAACTCTTTGTCCCAAGGCTGTAAAGGACGTCATTACTACGGTGGATGGTACGGAGATAGCCTCCGGGCCAGTAACGCATACCACTCAAGAGGTGACGCTAGTAAGTCAAGATGGACACCATGAGAAGATCGTGTTCGATGTGATCAAGGCCCCTCAGTTTCAGATTATTCTAGGAATACCTTGGTTAGAGAAACACAATCCTCTGATCGATTGGCGAGCAAGAACGGTCCAGTTTCCAGAATGTGTCTCTACTTGTCACCCTCCACCTGGTGTTGCACTGGCCGCAATTTCTTCAGAGACTCCCCAGTTACCTCCCGAATACCTAGAATACCAAGATGTTTTCCGGAAGGATCAGGCTAACTCTCTACCTCCTCATAGGTCTTATGACTGCCAGATAGACCTGATACCTGGATCTACTCCTCCTTGTAGTAGAATTTATGCCCTCACCGAGCCTGAGAACCTTCACCTTCGACAATACCTGGATCAATACCTGGCAAATGGGTTTATTCGTCCTTCCAAGTCCCCTGCTTCTTCAGCTTTGTTCTTCGTTCCAAAAAAGGAAGGAGACCTTAGAACTTGTATCGATTATCGCTCCCTGAACCAGATCACCGTTAAGAATAGATATCCGTTACCTTTGATCCCTGAACTCCTGGACCAAGTCAGAAAAGCATGCATATATACAAAGCTGGATCTTAGAGGAGCTTACCACTTGGTACGAGTAAAAGAGGGTGATGAATGGAAGACGGCCTTCCGCACCAAGTATGGGCTATTTGAATATCAGGTCATGCCCTTCGGACTTTGCAATGCCCCGGCCGCCTTTCAATATTTTATGAACGATGTCCTCAGAGAGCTCATAGATGTATGTGTTGTTGTTTACATTGACGACATCCTTGTTTATTCTTCATCGGAATCTGAACATCGGAAACACGTGAAAATGATCCTCGAAAGATTGCGTCAACACAAACTTTTCGCTAAGTTGGAAAAATGTGTTTTCAACGTAACTGAAGTTGAATTCTTGGGATTCATATTATCACCTGGCGGAGTGCGTATGGATTCAAAGAAGGTCGATGCAGTTCTCAAATGGCCATCACCATCCTCCGTAAAAGGTGTGCAAAGCATGTTAGGCTTCGCTAACTTTTACCGCAGGTTTATCCCCGAATTCTCTCGAATAGTCCAGCCCATCACTGCCTTGTTAAAGAAAAACAAACGTTTTGAATGGTCTACCGAGGCGGAACAAGCTTTCCAGGATTTGAAGACTAAATTTATCTCTGCACCAATCTTAAAACACCCTCGCCCCGAACTCCCCTACATCGTGGAAACTGATGCTTCAAGCCTTGCCATGGGGGCAGTTCTATCACAAAAGGACCCGGTAACCAATCAGTTGCATCCCGTGGCATTTTGGTCCCGCAAATTCTCGCCTCCTGAAATCAATTACACGATTACTGACAAGGAACTTCTGGCTATCAAGTCTGCCTTTAAGGCTTGGCGGCATTATCTGCTGGCGGCCCGACACACCGTTACTGTGATTAAGGATCACCGAAACCTGCAATATTTGAAGACCGCAAAAGCCCAATCCTCTAGACAACTCCGTTGGGCATTATTCTTTGCCGAGTTTGACTTCATAATTACCTATCGACCTGGTACAAAGAACGGTAAAGCCGATGCCCTTTCTCGGATGGGAGTGGAAGAACACTTGGTCAACCCTAAACCTGTACCAATCATTCCCGAACAAAGAATTCTTGGTGTAATCGCCACAGAATCATAGAGGAAGTTAAGGATAAAGCCAGGCAACTTGTAACTCCAGCAGACATACAGAATTGGCATCTGCAGGGAAAGGACTTTCTAGTAAAGGACAACTTATTGTATTTCCAAGAACGATTATACCTACCCAGCACAGATTTACAGAAAAAAGTAATCTCTTGTTATCACGACTCTTTAATGGAAGGTCATCCCGGTATAGCCAAGACCTCAGAAAAGATCAAGCGCTACTTCTGGTGGCCGTCTTGGAAAAAAGATATCAGAGACTTTATAATGTCCTGTGGAGTATGCGCCCAAAACAAGAGTCAAAAGGAAAGACCAGCAGGCCTCTTACGCCCTATTGACATCCCACCTCGCCCTTGGCATACGCTTTCTATGGACTTCATCACCGATCTACCTAAATGCTCCGAAAACAATACCATTCTAGTAATCGTGGACTTATTCTCCAAGATGGCGCATTTCATTCCGCTTAAAGGCTTGCCAACAGCAGCAACTCTGGCCCGAGAATTTCTCGAAAACATCGTCCGACTGCACGGTTTTCCTTCGGTTCTAATTTCGGATCGAGGTAGTCAATTTATTTCTCATTTTTGGCGAAGTTGCTGTCGGTCGGCTCAAATTGATGTGAGACTATCGACCAGTCACCACCCTCAGACCGACGGACAAACCGAGAGGACCAATCAAACTCTGGAACAGTATTTACGCTGCATGCTGCAACAAACTGAAAAAACTTGGAAAGATATCCTTTGGATAGCCGAGTATGCCTACAATAACTCTGTCCATTCGGGAACTGGGAAAACCCCGTTTTTTCTTTTGTACGGCAGTCACCCTCGAACCTCGGAGTTGGATCCCCTCCAAGTTCTTGAAACACCAGCAGTAGACTACCTGCATTCTACAATCACCCAAGCCTTTAAGGAAGCTGTTTCTCACCTTCAAAGGGCTAAAGAACAATACAAGAAAGGAGCAGATCAACATCGGAAGGAAGCCCCTCACTATCAAGTAGGGGATCAAGTCTGGTTATCCACCAAATATCTATCTCTAAAAGGGCCACGCACATTCAACCCAAGATACCTTGGTCCCTATTCCATCACTACCATAGTAAACCCAGTAGCGGTCAAGTTGGACTTGCCCCCGCACATGAAGATACATCCGGTCTTCCACGTCTCTCTATTAAAACCCGTGCAACCTCAAACCCGACTAACCAAATCTCCAAAACCTATCCTAGTGGATGGAGAACTCGAGTTTGAAGTCAAAAGCATTCTGGACTCCAAGATCTCCAAATCTAAACTATTCTACCTAATTGACTGGAAAGGCTACGGCCCCCAAGAGAGATCCTGGGAACCTGCTGAATATGTCCACGCTCCTCGCCTAATCAAAAGATTTCACCGAACATTTCCTGACAAGCCAAAACCCCCTGAGAAGCCTGGTTTGGGAGGGGCCTTGAGGGGGGGTACTGTCATGATCTCTGCTTCCAAAAGGTCAGGGTTTTCCCAACTCCCTTGGAAGCAGATCCATAACCCAGGTTCCGAGTGCCAACCAGTCCCAATTGGGACCTTTTGGACCCAGTCCTGGCGCCAGTGGCACCAGGCTCATAAATATGCCCAGTCCCAGCGCTGGAAGCGCCAGGCTCATAATGCTTGGGTGGACTTACCTTCAGCAGACCATGCTGCTTACTTGCCTGCCAGTTGAGCCTCTGATCCTCTTCTGTTTGGAACTACTTTTCCTGTTGGGTGGGCTGGAGCCACTCCCTAGATTCAGAACACTGGAACTCTTCTGGAAGGCAGGAACTCTTTTCTTACCAGGAACTCTTTTCTTACTTAGGCGTGGCTGTGGAAGGAGACACCTAAGCACTACAGGAGGCTATTTAAACCACACCCGGTGGATGAATCTTGCTTTGCGTTATTCTGCAACCTCTGCAGCAGAACGCTCATCGTGTCTTCTGCATCCGGTCCTGGGCCTAAGGAAAAAGGCTTACGATCCTGAATCCAGTCTTCAGCAACACCTCTAAAGACAAGAAAGAACAGGTTAGCATTCCGGCATCTGAAAGGCAAAGGCTTACCATCCTGAATCCAGTCTTCAGCAACACCTATAAAGACAAGAAAGAACAGGTTAGCATTCCGGCATCTGAAAGGCAAAGGCTTACCTACTCTTCGTGCGCTCCGGAGGTCTTCACACTGCAGTCCGGCATCTGAAAGACAAAAGTTTACCAACTCTTCGCACGCTCCGGAGGCCTTTGGCGCTGCATCCCGCATCTGAAAGACAAAACAAGGTGCGTTTAAAGACATTGGGGAACTTTAATACTCACGTGCCATAACTCCTTTCCACATCTAATCCAGTGGGTATTCCGGCACCCTGCAGCCACTCTGAACTCGTACCTGCAAAATAAAAAGACAGTTAGAGCGCATAGTGAAGCAGGCAACAAGCGCTTACTTACGTGCTTCCAGGCGCTTCTATTCATCACACGGACTCCATCTTCAACTCACTTCAGCCCGTCATCCGCCATCGCCGGAACCCTGCAAAACAAGAGACATCATTACTAAAGACTTTAAAGACATTTGAATGACTCGAAACTTACCGTTCGTGCAGTAAACGACGGACAGCAGTCCTCTGAAGTCAAGAGGCCTGCGCTACCTATCCAGTGAAGAAACTGGTTACAGCACCCTGCCCCGAGGCAGATGGAGAGCTCGGCATTCACTTACCTAAGGTGGGAGCGTTAACCTTTGGGGGTCTACAGGAGAGGAGAAGAGGAAAGAGATAGGGACACCCCAATAACCCCAGTTCATTAACCCCATATTTTCTATCTGCAGACATCTTACTCTACACGTCAGGCATACAGTGCACAGAGGTCCAGCCCAAAGAGCCAACCGGGTGCTACACATCACCTTTGAAGATACGGTAGTCGCCCAGTCAAGACCGGCGCCTCTGCGAGAATCAGGTGAGCGTTACAATTGGAGAGAATTACAGGTATGACTTAATTGCTACAATCCTGCACAATATTCTTGTAAAATGCATTAGTAGAGCAAAGTGTTTCAAGTATTTAAGATTAGGCTGTATTTGAATAATCAACAATATAAATACTTTTCTAACTGTTACCTCACAGAGATCAAACATACATACTCCATACAGGTATGGTTCAAAACATATTGAGCAATTCAAAAGGTGCATACAATGCATAGTAGCTTTATAGGTATTTATATAGGATAGTAAAGTAGTCTTCTCTCTACTGTCAGATCCTTGGATAGGTCATTTCTTCTGATGAGGAGTTTATCATAGAAAAATGGTGGGTCTCCTCTTTAGTTAGATCGGTCCTAAATGCCTTAACACATTTCAATTGATTGAAATTCTATGCTTTGAAAAAGCCCATGTAGGGGCAAAACTATGCACGTGCCTCCAAATGGAGAATCTTGTCACCATCTAAAATCTGTAGAACTGATCTAGTTCTTAATGAATAACAAACACTAAAAACGTATTAACTTCTCAGAAATAAATGCTGTTATATAAGCCTTGGCGCAAGTAACCTACCACACCCACAGTCTCTTCTTTGACTTACGAATAAGGCTGACATTTGCTTCACCCCTGCATGATGGACACCTCCCTCCTTTTCAATTTGGTGATTTAAAGGGCAGCAAGGTAAGGAGTGTGCTATCCACCAAGTTCCTGAATATATCTCTCCTAATTCAATTCTACTTGATTTTGGGTTGGGAGAGAAGGTAGATCTATCTGATCAACATCAGAAGCCTTGGCTTCCTTCCTTCTCAAATTCCCATAACATTTCTAAAACATTGTGCAAATACCCTGTTCATCATCGATTGTTACAGGTGCATCATCCTTAATCAAGTTGATGTTGATAGCATTCCATTTACTGTTCACCTGCCAGACTAAGACTTAACCGGATTTCTCCCCATATTCAGAAAAACATATTGTTTTTATTAATTTATTCAAAATATCCTCTTATTATAGCTCACCTCTGGGGCAAGCTTGGAGGCAGCCTCAGACTAGCCTTGTGGTGAATCAACTTTCGGGGCACCAGTGGTTCAGGGATGAATATCGGTTTCTAAATCATCAATTGACCCCACACTTCTAGTACACCAGAAGGGATCCGAACAGATTGGAATACAAGTAAATCATAAGACCTCCTTGTCCAACTTTGGTAACGTGGACGGAAAGGCAGGCTTATCTCTGCAAAGTCTTGGATCGCTGGTTAGTTGCAACACAGCAAAAATATTAGCTAATTATAAAAGGGACTGTCAGTCAAGGTTGTATACAAATACCTACTTTATTATTACTACAACAGACAGTTCTAGCTTACTACGAATACAAACACCCTGTAAAGGAACACAGAGGACAGAAAGTTTCACGAAGGAAAGGGATGATCTCTGGATACTGACAGGAAGGTAGTTGGTAAAGTAATCAGTCTTACTGTTCAAGGTTATTCGGTTACAGCACCAAGGGGGCAAAGGGCCATAACTGTCTCTAGGGGCATTTAGAGAAGGACCAGGGTGGGGCAGAACCACAATGTACCTTGTTCCGAAGAAGCTCTATTTGCTCAGTAGCATTGAAGTGGTTCAAGGGTGTTTTGCAGCCCTTGAGACAGAGTTAGTGGTGGGAGACAGCTGCAGGTACCAGACGGCAGGCAGTTCGGCAAGCGAGGCTGGACGGACATCTGCAGGCTGTCTGGTGTGATGGCTCAGGCCAAGAATCGTCTCTGTGCTGGATGGTAGATCTGGAATGCTGGTCGAGGCGTCTCAGATGGCTTTGCTGACTGCGATATGACAACAGTCAGCGGTGCAGCCAGATGCAGTTTGAAGACTCGACTGTTTCGGAAATGTCCTTAAATGATGGATGCTGGATGATGCTTATGTGGAACTCCAGGGCTTGTATCATCCTCTCAAGGAGGACGGGCCAAAGCTCAGGAAAGTGATTGCATGCAACAGCCTTGTCCTTTGTCCAGAGACTCTCTGGCACTTCTCACATAGGAAGCTTGCCGGCAGAACCTAGCAGGGCATGCTGTGTGCTGTTTGGGTAATGGTTCTTGAGCTGCTGGATGGGTCCTCTGAGTCCAGTATCTCCCTTTGTTCCCTGGGAGATGTTTAGGGGGAGGGATCTTGCTTCCCTCTTGGAACTCCTGGCCTTCCTTCACTGGCATAAGATGTAAGGTAGAATGTACCTTCAGCTCAGGTCCAAATGAGTCCTTCTTACTCCTTTCAAAGTCATCAGATGGTCTGCTAAGTGAGTGGTTCAGCCCTCTTTTAAAGCTTAATGGGCCCCATTGGTGCAGACTAAGCCCACCTTAATGAACCATTCCTGGATCCAGACCAACAATCTTCTTTTATGCATGAGGTCAGGACCAGAGTGCTCTTCAACAGGACAGATAAGGGGTTACAACATATACCTAAGTCCCACCCATCTTACTGTCTGTTGTACATCAAAGTGTCTCTCTGGTTAACTGTGCCCTCTGTGACTCTTGATTAAAACACAGCTTTCCCTTGATGTTTCTGCTGGGTGCAGAATTCATGTCTCCCCCAAATCACATCCTTCGTCCCTCTGAAAGGGGTCTGCTCTGCAGGGACATCTGCGGTAAATGCGAGACTCAGACAGGCCATTCACTGCCTGTCATAAAGAGAAGTGGGAAGTAGCTTCAAGTTGACACATCGCATACCAAAGGCTCCTTAGCCCCGCCTTCCTCTTGCCTTGTCCAGCAACCAAGCCCGTTCAGGCTTGCCTCAATTCTCTCGTTAGTATTCACTGCCACCAGCCGGATAAGAGAAAAGGAAAGCATATCCATGTAGCCTTTGATATTGAAATAAGGCTGCTCATGGCTGGAGGAAGGTGTGCCTTTCCCCTTCTGGAGATGCTTTGATGTACCCATGGATGTCACATTCCAGCTGAATATGACAGGGGAAGACAGCACCTGTAGGCTCCGTCTTCCCAGAGTACATGTGACCATGCGTTTTGTGTGGGAAGCAGATGAACTGCGTGCGGAATGGCCTCAAGCAGTCCTGGGAGCTTGCTCTCCCATCATTCATTTTCATTTATCAAAAATCCCAGACAAGCACACTCTACCCGTGTGGATGGTCGAATTTCTCACAGGCCTATAAGGCAATAGGGCATTGCCCAAATTGCATGCCCAAGATGCTAGTGAGGGTCAGTTTGTATGGCCAAAATGGGCCAGTGTATTAGCCAGAGTGGGCCACTTTGATTAGTAACCTCACTATGCGGGAAGTCTTTTTGAGCAGTGTTACTGATCATCTATCCTTTAAAATGCAGAATTTGCAAAATATTTGACCAAAAAATTACCACTTGAGTATTACTCAAAAAGTACATTACAAAAGGAATGCATTGCTATTTGCAACTGTGGACCACTTTTCATTGAAGCCTGAGCCAGTTTTATTCCCCAGTGCGACCCTGCTTGGAGGCAATAAGAAACAGATTGCAAAACATATCCTAGTCTCTATAAGTATCTCCTGTAAAATTGTCGACAGAGCCTGCTGACTTAACTGCTCCACCCACCTGTTATACGTGTGGGTTAGCCCAGCTCTTCTCTGTCTTCTGTGAATGCATCATGAAGAAAGACACGGACAACAGATTCAAAGTTCAAAATAAAATGGTTTATTAAATCAAATGTCAGGATGGTTGAAGGCCTAACTTGCCCTATTCTAAGGTGGGATTTCCCTTGCAGAACAAAACAAAGGAAAGTCTGAGTCTGAAAGTTCAACATAAAAGTCTGTCTGTGTCGAACATCTACCCCTGCCCTCTCAACTAAAGCTAAACAATGGGTAGGGATGTCAACAATAAAATAAATGGTGATCAAACAAAGTTCTGATCTTTGTCCTCCCGCTCCTAGCTTCCTTTTCACCTCCCCTTCACCAGGTTCAAGAAGGTTCCACAACAGTCTCAAGATTACCTTTCCTAAGTTCATACAGTTCCACAAATACTTGGTGTTTCCTTCCCCATGTTCAAGGCAATACAGTTCTAAAGAAAAAAGGTCTTGTGGGCGCCATACACAAGACAGCACTGCAGTTCATGAAACCACAGGGTTCCCATCCCCAAGTCTCCAACATATCAACTTATACTTGATTTCCATCTTCCAAAGTTTAACACAAATGCAGGTCAACTTGACACTCCTTCTGGATTGCATTAACAGTTCACTTAAAGTGTTCCTTCTTTGGTGTGTTTCACAATTTCTTTGGCTTTTGTAATTGAGGCTTCCCTGGTCTAGGAGCAGTTATAAGAAGACACAGTCCACCCAGCACAGGTCGCACAACCAGGAACCCTAGATTCTTCAGCCCACAAAGGTTCTTCTGTATGTGCCCCTGTGCACAGATTCAAATTCCCTTATCTTCTCCTTGTCGGCCTCGTGGCTTTATGTGCAGATTCACACTCTTGTGGCTTCTCCTGGTTAGCCTCTTGTCTTTGCCACAATGTGTCATACATCTCATGCCAGTTTTTGGCCATGCCACACTGTATTCATTCATACATTTCACTTTGTGGTGGTCTTATTTATTCCCCACCTTTCTGCCATGCTCTTTCACATTTGTGCTCTTATTGTGTTTGTTCGCTTTCATATGAACACTTTACCTTTTAACTTTCATCAGCTCATGGCTTTGCCCACAAAGTTTTCATTTGGGTTGGTGTTCAATATTTGCTTAACATATCATTCTCAAGTGTTCATAACTTGCTTGCCTTTAAATTGTACTTTCAGATCACTCAGCATTCACAGATTACTTGTTTCATTTTGTTTGGCTTTCTCAAATATGTGCAAGTATTAGCGGCCGCCACAGATGGAGTTTTCCCTGGATTGCCAGCACTGGTTGTGTGAGACCGCTCTCTACGGCTTCACTGGTCCTCTGTTCGATCCTCCTAGATCCACGAGCTTTGCCTCTCTCATGACTGCCACCAAGAGCTTCCTCTCTCTCCCGCTTGCTGCAGCGGCTGTGGTCTTCGGCAGCGCACAGCTTCCCGCTGTGTGTATCGGCAACCAGAGCTCAGCCGGACTGTTTGACACTCTTGTGTCTCTCACTCAGCCTAGGTGTCTCTCTCCTTCTCCGGAGTCTCTCCTCGAGCTTGTTCCATTCACTGTGCTCCTCCATGGTCTGCAGCCCCACTTTTTATACTTGCTAGGAGTATTAAAGGTCCACAGATGTGGGTGAGTAGGTTTAATTGCATGACCTACATGCAGCCTATTTGTTGGACATGCCTGACTTCCACAATAGTATTCTTTCCCAGTCTTCCTCTTCATCTCAGCACTAGAGTGGTGAAATTACCTACTGGTGTTCACTACTCCTAGCTGCTTCTTCCTCGTCCTAGTGCTGTAGTAGTTTGAACTTGTTAAAATGAGGGGAGATGTTGTACAGTAGCCTATAAAGGCCGGGGGAGGCTTAGGTTGGTTTTCAATAGGGAAAGGGGGACACTGGGTCTCGCCTGCCCTTCCCTTAAACATTCTCATCTTCACCCTCTTTTCTGTGCTTCTGGAGTGGTAATATCTCTTGGTATTTTCTTCGTCAGTGGCACAGGGATAGCAATACCCCATAACTGCCTCTGGGATAGAGGGTTCCTCCCAAAATGGAAATGCGGAATAGCAAGCCTCACCTGAGGATATCTCATCCCAATCCCCCGGGCTCTCTACCCAGGTGATCCCCCCTCGCTTCTCCACCCCGGGGTCAGGATCCAAAAAGCAATGGCCTTTCCCTAGCCAGCTAAGAGTCAGATCAAAGGGCAGTAAATGTGAGGGCACCCTCAGGTTTCTCGCACTCCTATATTTCGGTTCCAGACATTAGCACAGTCACATAATGTGTGATTTGAATACAGTCAAATCGAAGTTGCTAAACTAATATTAAGAAAATGTATCCAACGTAGGTGTCCATCCCCCACAATTGTTGGGTAGCCCTTAAGCTATTGAGTCAGTCAGAATTCATGGGCATGGAATTAACGGAGGTGGGATGCGATGAAACTTAATTTATGAGAGGACAAATACAACTCTTAAGATGCTGCATTGTCAAGCCTAGACCGCTGGTGACACCCTGGTGTCTCATATCTGCTTAGACATAACCAGCATATTTTGGGACAGAATTATAATGTTCTTTTGATTGATTGAATCCAACAAGGTGTGGGATGGGAAGGGGAGTACTAGGACATGTAGGTGACAGGGTTCCTTTCAGGTGCCCGATCAAATAAAACACAATCTGTCTGTGTGTCCGATGAGTAGGACACAGTGTACACGCCCAATACACATAGTATTAAGTACAAAAATAAGTAAAATTAAGGTGCACAGCAAATTAATACTTTGTTGGTGGAAAAACAGCTGTTAAAATAGCTTAGCAAGTTGTGTGCTCACCCCCGAAATCGGTGCCCGCCCCACAAGACACAGGTCTGAATCTAGGAAGGGATGACTTAGTCCTTCATCAATTGGAGGTTGATACATTGAATACAATTCACTAGAGTATTAAGGACACCTATTATTACCATGCCGAGATGTAAAGTGGTAAATATAAAAATGTGACAGTATTAAAAGGCCAAACTAAAACATGATTTGCCTGCAAAAGAACGAACATCTCCATTCCTTCATTTCTCGTCTTCAATCTCAAGAGACCCTCACCCAAAGACAGAGTTTGTCCCTCGCACACCATTCCCCAAGGGTACACATATTCTATTTGTGATAATAAGAGGTGTCAGGGTCCGTTTGGGAACAAGACCCCTGGCACACCATGCACCCACATGCTTCACAGTGACGGCAGCCAGGACTTTTCTGGGAACCTGGATCCCTGGAAGATGTACAATAAGGGGTGTGCATAGGGGTTCAAAGTGTCTTGCAGGGTTCTCTCAGAACCTCCACCAGGCCCATGTGATTGGCTGCAAATCCTTTTTGTCACATTGCCTCTTTTGCTTTAAGCAATGAAATTCAAATATATGTTTTTTTTTATTAGTGGCCGCAAAAACAATGCAAAGAGTGCAGCGGTGTCCCTTTTCTCTTACAGGTCTCATGTTTGGCCACTAACCCTCAGACTGGGCAGCTGTAATAATGCTCCAGATCGTTTCTTAATCTGTGCCTGATCTCAGTAAAACTGAAAAATAAATTAAACATATGTTTAATGTTTTTAATAATGATTTTACCTTTGCTTAGTTGCTGGCCAAAAATGGCTAACCTTATTTTTCTGTGGCACGGAAAATGTTATTCTCTTTATGAATTAAAATAAAAATGCATGCTTGGATCAAGCGATTAATACAAATTGGCGACTTTATAACACTTACGGTGTGTGCATGAGGGCCACATTACAGTATCAGCAGTATTCAGTGCAAGGTTTCCGCCGGAGTAAAATAACCCCACCGTCAGTGGAACATGATCATTTAAACCCAATTACAGATTTAATGCCAACTTGGGGCCAGATTACAGAAATGTTGCCCTGGTGCAAGTGCAAAGTTTGTTTGTTTGTTTGTTTGTTTATTTTATTTGTATGACGCTCCAAACCCAGGGGTAGAAGGGCGCTTAAGAATTTGGTTACAGAGTTGAGAAGTATCTGTGTGTTGCATACTTCGTACAGGTTTATAATATATACATATATATATACAGTGGTCAATAAACAGAACATATGCAGTACGTACAATATACAATTTTCAGAATAAATACAGTGTCTAAACCAGTATCCGCACGGGTCTAGAGTTAGTGGTGTTATTCTTTGTTTAGCAGCCAGCTGATGACTTGCTTCCTAAAGATCTGGAAGGATTCGACAGTTTTGATGTTAAGCGGTAGGGAGTTCCAGAGTTGGGGGGCAAGCACTGTGAAGCTTACCCCTCCAGCTCTTTTTAGGTGGAACCTGGGCACTAGTAGGCAAAGAGTGTTGGAGGATCTGCTGAATCTGGTGGCAGGTTTCAGGGTGAGTTTATTAGCTAGATAAGGTGGTGCTAGGTGATTGAGGGCTTTGTACGTGAGGCAGATGATTTTTAGATCAATTTTTTGGCGTATGGATAGCCATTTGCAGGCTTTCCTAGTGGCAGAGATATGCTCTTGTCTGGGAATGTTGAGGGCTGCGCGCAAGGCGTTATTTTTTATCACCTGCAATTTGTTGAGTACGGATTGATTGGCGCCTAGGTACAGGCTGTTACAGTAATCCAGTTTGGATTGTATTAGGGCCCTGGCAAGGGTGAGGCAGCTGTTGGGTGATAGGAAGGGTCTGCTGGCCCTAATGAGCTTGCCGGTATAGGCAGCGGCTGAGGCGGTCATATTGGTGTGTTTGCTAAGGTTGGTGTTGGCATCTAGATAGAAGCCAAGGGTTTTTACGCTTTTGGCTATGGGAATGGAATGACCATCGATGGTGATGTTATTATAGCTAGGGTCAAGTTTAGTTAGAGTGTTGGGGGAGCCGACAATTAGGAGCTCTGTCTTCTCATCATTCAGGCAGAGACCATGGGAGGCCATCCATGCCTGAATGATGGAGAATATTTTGTTGATCCGGGCGGAGTCTTCTTGGTAATTACCAGAGATAGTGAGGAGTATCTGGGTGTCATCTGCGTAGTTTGTGTAGGTGACACCCAGATGGTCCAGTTGGTCAAGTAGAGGCTTTGTAAATATGTTGTACAAAGTGGGGGATACACAGGAACCTTGTGGGACCCCGCATGTGATGGGGATGGGGTCTGCTGCAGCTGTAGTGGAAAAGACTCGTATGGTTCTGTTTGCCAGGAAGGATTGTATCCATGTGATGGCAGGGGAGGAGAAGTGGGCTGTGGTGGCAAGGTGATTACAGAGGACCTCATGGCTGACCAGGTCAAAGGCCGCTGAGAGGTCTAGGAGGAGTAGGATTGCGGCGTTGCCTTTGTCTTTAATTTCATCAATCTGGCTTTTGAGATCAACAAGGGCGGTTTCAGTTCCGTGTTGAGGTCTGAAGCCAGATTGACGTATTCCTAGCAGTTGGTTGGATTCTAGGTATTCCTGAATTTGGATGTAGGCGACTCTGTCCAGGATTTTCAGTAGGAAGGGGACTGTGGTGATGGACCTGTAGATTGTGGGTGTGGCCGGGTCGAGGGATTGTTTTTTCAGGAGAGGGAGAACCGATGATTGTTTTAAGTTGCTGGGGATGGAGCTATTGGTGAAGGATAGGTTGATGAGTTTGGTGATGAAGGGGGAGAGCTCTCTGGCTGCATCTTTTATGATTTGAGCCGGGCAGCTGTCTCCTTTACAGTTAGAGGATTTCAGGGAGGTGATGATTTTTTGAACTTCCGGGATGGTGACTTTTTTGAACGAAAAGCCTGCGCTAGTGTTGTTAGGTGTGGGTAGGCTAAGGTTGGTGACATTATTGTTGAAGAGTTGTTGCCGTTTGTTTTCGATTTTAGTTTGGAGTCCTAAGAGTTTATTGTTGAGGGCGTTCTGGATGTTGGTGCACCAGGATTTGTCTTTCAGGCAGGTTTCCGGGGGCGAAATAGGGTTTTCTAGTTCCTTCAGAATTTTGAATAATTCTTTAGTGGAGGATCCTGCCTGAGTGATCCTGGTGTTGTATGTATCTTTTTTGGTCCGGATTATCTCGCTTTTGTAAAGTGAGGATAAGTTAGTGAGGTTGGATTTGTTTTCCGCAGTGGGGTTAGTCTTCCAGGTGTGGTGAGCCTTAGCTTTCTCTTTCCTAAGTAGTTTGAGCTCAGGGGTGTACCACGAGTTCAGATGAGCTTTGGGTTTAGCTTTGCGTGTTTTCAAGGGGGCAACGGTGTCCATTGCTTTGGCCATGGAGTCATTGAAGGTGTCAATCAGCAGGTTTAAGTCAGCGTTAGCTGGGAGGGCATTGAGGGTAGGTAGTGATGTTGCGTTTATTCCTGGTGGGGCATGCTGGTGCCATGGGGTGCTTATTGGGCAGTACCTGATTGGTGTTAACCTCAAGGGTATTAGCACTAGGGCAAAGTTTGCCCTATTTTTAAAAACAATGGGCCACATTAGAAAAAGATAGCACCTTGACAAGTGCAGTTTGGCTTATTAAAAGTACCAGGGTTAAAATTGCCAGAGTGCTAAAAAGATACATTTTTTATGCATTTTTGCATCAAGGCAAAGTTTGCCCTAGGGCTAATACCATTCTGTATTAGCACTAGGGCAAACTTTGCCCTGGTACAAAAATGTAGAGAAAATGCATCTTTTTTGCACTAGGGCAATTTTTGCCCGGGTGCTTTTAATATGCCAAACTGCACTTGCCGAGGTGCAATGGATTTTTAATGTGTCCCAGTGTTTTTAAAAATAGGGCAAACTTTGCACTAGTGCTAATATCGTGCAAACTTTGTACTTGAACCGGTGCAACGTTTCTGTAATCTGGCCCTTGGTGGTAATGGCAATGAGAATACCAATACCACCAGTAGTATATCCCAAACTACTGTTTCCTCCAGTGCTACCAGCAGCAGGAGTACAACATATGCCTTAGTGACCATTTTGAAAAAAATGCAACCATCTGCATCCCAGCTTTCATGCATGGAAAAAGCAGGATCTATGGACGCAATTCAAACTAAGTGGCAATGAATTGAACATCCTCACTTATGAAACCTAATGCAGGGATCCCGTCTGTACGGACCTCTCCTGTCAAGACCATCACAGTGATTAAGAAAAAGCTGAGTCAGAGCATAGAACGCATGGCGGCAGCATTGTCTGCCAAGCCCTGTAACTTGAGGTGATTTCACAAGCCAAGAAATTATCCGAAGGTCAAGTTAGGGCTCTGGTCTTCCAGTACCATAGGAAGACAATGGCATCAAGAAGTGGAACGGTGCCACGGAGTGACCTGCATCCATAGGAGGGGAAGGTGGCAGTGCCCCAGGAGCCAATCTACGTGGACACAGGAAGGGCAGCAAGGAAGTCAGCCTGGAAGCCCTCAAATCCTTTGGAGCGTGCACGCTCACTTCATGCACATAGGCACTGACACTCCCCTTAAACATTGAAGATGTCCCTGCTGACCAAGTCCACACTGCCAAATTCTGTGATTTGAGTACCTGGAGTCACACGTATCGAGGACAAAAAGGAAATCCCAGAATGGGCACATGATACAAAGATTGGACTAGCATCAACACATGCAAAGTTCAATTCCAACATATTATCATATATGTTGTAAAGACTGGAGCGGGAATCTGTACTCCTGACCTCTAAATGGCAGAGTAGAAGCACAGAACACCCCAGCCAAGATTCTCTATATGGTAGCTTGGACGAGATTCCAAGCCTTAAGCTCTCTGGAGGTGATCCAGGCTGGTTCAGTACTGTGTAGTCCCCAAGCCCCCACAAAGGAATGCCCACACACTATGTTAAGTGCTAACCCAGTACTTTATATAAAAGTAAGGTTCATGGTATATACATACATTAATAACACACTTTGTACTCTGGCAATTCTAATTTGGCAAATATATACACTGTCTATGTGGTACCACCCTTAGCTTTAGATTATTTTTAAATGTACCAACCTCTGACAGGTATAAGGGCATGCAAAGCATGCAGCAAGTTGTAACAGCATAGATCATAGGAAGGAAGGCAAGCTAGGTTAAACAATGGTAGAATGCTTCTTTTAGCTACTAAGACACAATTCTGGGTGAGGATCCCCCCACCTGGGCAACCTGTAATAAAGTGTATTAAAATGCCCAGTCCATTAATGTTTAAATAGTCTTGTTTCCTGGTCAAAAAGCTCAACCACCCCAATGCACCTGAGATAGAAGAGTTTCTTCAATGGTTCGTTGACGATGACCTCGAGAGAGACCCTTTAAAGCAAGAGCCACAGGGCTTCAAGATTCCTCAAAGCAAAGTGAACACTGGCATCGAGACAGCAGTTTCGACCTTCGCAGTGCTCTTTGATGATCGATTGTGGAAGTCCTGTGGAGATGAGGCATGCGGTGCACCTCGATGGAAAAGTGTTTGGTGCCACAACGAAGACTCAGTGATGGATGTAGTCCCAGCACCGTGTACGTCGTGCGTCAGGTGTCGGGAGATGCTTCTGTGGTCCTCTGGTGTGTTGGTGCTGCAGCCGCAGCACGTACCTCAGGATAACTTTGGCGATCGGGACTCGAGCACGGGCTGGACTTCAGTTCTTCACTTTGTCAGTGTCCTCAGGCTGTCTTTGTCGGCTTCTGGTGATGGTAAACTCACAGGCAGACTTTACTCAGTAGCCGATGACCTCTACTTTCTCCTTCGGGACAAGGCGATCGACAGCGATGGCAAGGGAGCCCTTCATTCAGTGTTCTTAAGCAAGGTGGAGCGTTGCAGCACTGGTTGTCAATCAGCCGGCATCAAGCTGTCCCCGCTTCTGGGAGACATGACTCGGCTGGCTTCCAGTGGTTATGGAAATCCTCGGAACCCTGGTCAACGGCAATGGACTTTGGGCTCGATGTCCTGGTGCTTTACTTCAAGATTCTCGGTGGACCCCTTCTCCGGTCGACAGCATTTCTGAACCGGTTTCCAGGGTACCTCGATGAAGATCAGCTTTTGCATGATGTTCCCTTGTAGCTCAGGAAACTGTCTCCTGGCCAGGTCTTCTCTCGGATCAGTCCTCAACAGACTCAACAGCTTTTAGATTTTGTCAAAGGAAGGCAACAGCAATTCTTCTTCTTCCAGGAGGGCTTCAAGGATAAGCAGCTTTAAGTTTCAACTTCATCTTCTGAACAAATTGGTGACAGGTCTCCAGATATACACATCTGTCCCTCATTCTCTCTGACTGAGCAATGCTCAGTCAGCCAATCAGACAGAAGGGAATTTATGCAGGCAGGCAGCCATTCAGGCTCACAGGCATGCAGGCCATTCACTTCCACCCAGTCACCCATAACAAGGAATGCGAATTGGGGAAAGCACCCATCCTTTCAGCACACCACACTGCATTTATGTCAGTTTCAGGCAGGGCCTTCTCATTCATTGTGTCACACACACAGAAACCAGTCACCCGTAACCCATAACATAGAATGCATATTGGTCACACACTCTATTCGCACAGGTCCCACCCAAGGACGTGCCCACAACATACAGTCACTGGGAAGGCTGTAGCCACTCTGGCCTGGACTTCCCCACAATACCATATTTGGTTCTTCCACGCAACATCCAGTCAGGTGAAGGGACAACGTCAGGGCTTCCCAGGATTTTGGGAAAACAAGGTAACAGGCAATAGAAAGCAAGATGCCACAGGGGCCATCTTGACTTCTATCAGGAGTCCACTTATTCCTATGGCAGGGTCTGAATATCCCAAAATGTAGGATACTCAGAGCACCTGTCAAATTCAGCATGTGCAAAACATACACTATGGGCATAGGGTTGTACCCCCACTCATGGGTGCCAAAGGTATCCCAAGAGTCTCTGTTCACCGCAACCAAAAAGAGGAAGAGATGCACTGCCAGGAGCCCAAACTGGACTCATGTGCAAAACATAACACAGAACACACATGATAAGGGAGTACAGGACAAGGACATGGAGGCCTTGTCCCTCCAAAGCATTTTCAGCATCACATGTGCCTCATTGGGAATGCAAACATTCCATAAAACAAATACAATATAGCATGTGCATATTTCACATTTAAAAGTTGAAAATGTATGAATATTTAGACCAGATAAAATAATGTGCAAACAAAATTCATAGCAAAGTTTAGAAATTACAATTCAATAGTTTAATCTGACGTGACCGAATCTTTAAGGCTTGATGTAGATAGGATAACTAAACACATGGTTCTGTCAGGGTTTTGGCCTTTAATAAAAAATATAATGCAGAATGGCACTGTAAAAAGCGTGCCCCTCTTAAAATCTAACTTAGCGTTCTTTGTCTGATATACAAGTAAGTGGGAGCAGAAGAAAATAAAATGCATGAGATCTTCAGAGTCTGTGACATACATCATACATTTTTATTGGTGTTCAGAGCCAGATCATACGTCTAAAACAGCCCCCACGTGTACATTGGTAATAAGACATCTGTCCAACTAGTGATTACTATATAGAAAATATTTTTGGATGTGTTGGAAAGTTGCAATCATACTGTCTCTGCGGTCTTGAATGCAATACTTAAAACGAGAGGTTACAGTTGTGCATACGGGAGAGGCTAATACAAATAGGGTTGTCGTAGTAAAAAACAGAAATAATTTGGTTTAATACTTTCTTAGCATCTTTAAGCCGAGGATTTGCTGCAGCTCCCCTTTTAAAAGATGCTGTTACTAATCGGAAATTGAATCAGTGCTGCCTTAAGGTTGGACCAGACATGCAAACAATGTAGCAATGGTTCAAGAACTAACTAACCTTATAAACAACCCAAAACCAATTCCATGTGAACAGCATAATTCGGCATAGAGTGAGGGAGGGCTAGTAATCTTGTCAAAAAATCTTTCTCAACCGTTTGAAGCAAGGAAGCATTAGAAAAGCCCAATTTCCAAGATGTATGCACTTCTAAAACAAATTGCAATGCAAGTTATTTTGCAGCAACAGTGTCTGTTACAACATTCAATGAGGAGAGCCATTCCGCGCAATGCACAACAAACTCACACATCTTCCCCACTTACAATATCCACTTGCCTCACATACCAGGGCGTGGTGCATCACGGAATTGAATAAGGAGGAGGAACACAGTGAAACAGTTTCAAAAGAAAGTATCACATACTGGAATAAAATGTAAAATGGTGAGTGCGTGCGTGCGTGTGTGTGTGTGTGTTGCTCATATGAGCATTACATGTCACTTCTTATGGCACATTGTCCTGCATCTAATAGTGGATGATGTAGGGTTGCCAACTGGGTACGAGGGAGAGGCAGGTGGGAACTCTGTTGGTATGTACAGGTGGGAAGGAAAGTAGCCCTTACTTCCATAGGGTTCAAAGGGCCTAGTGGCGGGCGCACACACACACAAACACTCAAACACACAAACAAACACAGGCATTTGTACAGTCTGGTGGCCAACAAACTAACATCACTCATGAGAAATGGCTAGTGCAGTGGGATGTCCACAAGGTGGTAGGTGCATCAGGCCATTTGGTCTATTCTACTGAGACATATTTCCAAAGGTGATCCTTTTAAGAGTTGGTGCCATCAGGCAGTGCACGTGGCTGTGTGGACTGTCAGTGCAGTGCAAGGTGTACAGTCAATGATGCCAAAACTGCATAAGGCAGGTAGAGTGGGCGGCTATGCAGGGTCAGGCCAGTTTCCCACTGCTCTGACAGCCGCACTATAATGCATTTCTTTCTGCCATAAGGTGGCATTCTATGTCCTGCTGTTTAATTATCTCTCCAAATAATGAATAGCCAGTGCCTTTCGAAACATCATATACATATATTGTGGCGTTACAAGATTGTTTTACCTGTGGAGGTGTCAAAAATCAGGGGAGTGCACAGCGGACAAAAAGCATGTGCCACAGAGATGCACAGCAAGAGTGTCATGATTGCATCATTGTACATACTATGCCACACCGCTTTTAAATGGATGGGGGACGTATGTCATATGCTAAACAGAGTTAATCTGTCATGAGAGCGCTAAGTCTATCCCAGACTCACCCTTGGCAACAACGCATATTCTTATATCCTGTACTCATACCCAAGGAATCCCTGTGCAAGTCAGCTTGACACCAACAATTCACCAAGAGGAGATAACACATTCACGAGCATGTGCTGAATGAACAGTACATGTTGCCACAAGGTGTAAGACATCGTGACATTGTGCAAGGACTCACCTCACATTGCCTTGTTGAAGGAAAGCACACAGAGGTTGTAGAGCCTAATGGCTTCCATCCAGCTGTGTAATTTCTGCATGTTCCACAGAAGACCATGGAACTTATTCCTCAGATGAAGGTGCACCTGGAACCATCTCCAGGAGTCACACTGCTCTTGGTGGCATGTCTGTAGCCGCAACCAGTACCGCTAAACTCCTGCCCAGCAATACATCTTCTACTACCACAGCTACTGCAACTGACAGTCGAGAGCAGCCTGTTGGGCCCCCGCTGCATAGGAGGAAGCCTGCTAGGACCAGTCAATGAGGATTTGTCCCACCTTCTCGGCCTATACGTTATTGCCCCCATCCCCATTCAAGGAAGGGTTCGGAACAGTGCCCTCAGGATGCCAAAGTCCCTCCCAATGCTTCCACATGCACTGAAATGGGAATCATTATATAGATATGCCTGAGATCCATGTGGGTTTCGGATGGGTGTCATTAGCCAGGGAACTAGATTTGATTTGATTTGATTTGATTTGCATTTATAATGCACCTGAGCCCACAGGCATCAGGGCCCAGAAGGAAACGACGGTAAGAGCGTTGAGATGAAGAAAAAGCACAACAGACGATTTTCTGAAAATGTTTCTGCACGTAAAGGTTTCGAAAGTTTGTTCCATAAGGAGGCAGCTTGAGTCATTTCAAGTCACCAGGCAACTACTCCAGTCATGGCTTTTTCCCACAATTCGAATGGACTGCAATTCATTGTATTGTATGGTTGTGAACCAACACTGCCACTCCCAGATGCCTCTAGATGTCTTCAAGTACGGCCAGGACTGGTTTTGGCAGTTGACACAGGTTGTACAAGGGTACATGATGTGATGGAGAGTGACTTGCATAGGAGCGTCATCCTTTGGCTGTACACGTCACCATGAACCGTGGAAGGATCTCGGACATGAGATGTGACCAAAAGGGCATGTGTATAGTCTAGGGCACTGATACCATTGGGGAATCCTGCAATTCAATACAATCCAGCCTTTAAGGCATTCATGGACTCCTGGATGTTTGGGGAAGGGAATGTATTTCTGTTCATGCTGCAGAAGGAAGTCCATGGAGCATCTGAGCCAGGAGCATGGAAAAGGCACGCTGGGACATTCCATGCAGCATACTGACGGTGTGTTATATACCATTTGCAAATACATTCAGCACTGACATTAACTTCTGAAGTGGGGGAGGAGGACTTGTACTAGTTGGTGGCACTGTGTATGTCATGCACTATAAGCTACAATAGGTAGGTGGTGTTGTCTCTGGAAGTGTGTGTCAGCATGTGATCAGTCACTGGTTTGTTAGACCCCAGTGTGATGCTCCAGGCCTTGGGATGCTGGTGTGCCACTCCCTCCTTAAGATGTGCTGTTTCCGCTATCCTGCTGCAGCTGGAGCCGTTTCCATCATCCAGCAGAATGCAGAATGCAGAGCTCCTACTTCATTTCAGTACAGATTCATTTCGGTAACCAGCAAAACATATCACATGATACCCAAAAGCGAGTGCATGTGTGTTATTCATGGCATTCATTTAGTTACTTGATCGTGCTATGCAGGAAAGATAAAGTATCATCTGAACTGGTCTGCTGGGTAGAAAGCCTGCATGCTCCACTCTCAGAGGTCTAACACGATAAGAGCATGTGGGGATACATATGGGCAGAGAGTTTAGGAGGGCTCTTAATGGTAGTGTGCCAGAAGGAAAGTGTGGGTGAGATTGGAGCTGCTGGTGGGCATGGGGATAGTCCATGTACAAATATGGAATGCTTGTCACTCATTCTCCCTTTTGCAATTTAGTGGGGGAAGCGATGGGGTGATGGGCAAGCAGGCTCACCTCCAGAAGATCTTGTTCTGCACTGTCTTTAGTTCTCCTGGCTGACAGCTACACTGCCATGCAGGCAGTGTGCCAGTATAATATAACAGGCATTTCTGCCGGTTGCTACTGTATGTATGGCCGTGTTTTCATGTCACAGTGTTCTACATCATGGCCTGCATCTCTAGTTGCTATGGTAGATGCATGCACTGAATATCTGCAAGAGGCTATTGTGGTGGTGGGGGCAGCACGCGGCACAGGCACATAAGGTGTCAGTTTATGCCACACCTGAGATGTGTTTATACATTGCAGTTATGGTCGATCCATAATGTCCAGTCTGCTTCCTTACTCACTCTTCCTTTATGCAGTTCTTGTTGGGGAAAGCACTGACACACAAAGGAGGCACACAGACTAGAAAAGGTTGGGCGGTACCCTTTTGTTTGTCCTGTCCTTTGGGCAGCCTCCCCCTCCACAGGAGGAGAGCCACACGCATTATCTCCACCAGCCTCCTCCTACTCTTCATTCTGCAGCTGCAACTACTCGTTCTCCTGTCCCCCCTCCTTTGGACCTCGACCACCGCTTTCTGCTTCTCCTCCACCTAGTCCTGTCCCAGCTGCTTCTTTCTTTTCCTCCATCTCTTGTGCCACCCATTGATCATCATCCTTCTCCCCATGTTCCCCTATATTTCTGCCTACTTGTAGTCCACCTTGTGTTGTCCCTCTATATCTTCCTCTTCCTGTACCATCTCCTGCTGAGCCTTCGTCTCATCCTACTTGTTTTCTACCTTCTGCTTTTGGAATTCCTTATCGGCCAAAGACGACATGCTCCTAAAGAAAGCCGTTTGCTCCATGGCACCTGTGGCTGGATAACAAAGGACACATGTTTCGATGATGTAAGGGAAAGGGATTAAAAACAGTGAATGGAGGGGTCAGAAAGGTTTACACATAGTGCTTTACTTTTTTAATTATTTTTTTAATGTATTTATATTGGTATTGGCTTACAAACTCACATAGTAGCAAAACCAACGGAAAAAAAGAAAAAAAAGAAGAGAAGAAAGAAAATAAAACTTGAAATATGAAACAAAAGTGAATAGGAATGAGGTCTTCTGCATAATTTACATTTGCTAGCTTGTATATCTTCATACCAATATTATAAAAAAAATGTCATTTAAAAACTTGACCAAAGCCGGGGTCCATGTTAATCTTTCTCCATGCGTAAACGTCTGCCACCACTGATCTGCACCCCACGTGATTTTCTGGTCAATGTATTTACTCATTACCCTTGTTCTGAAGTCCAGGGCCATCTTAAGCACTTTTGGGGTCCTGGGCATGGACATCTTTGGGGCCCCCTCCACCAAACCAAAGGAATTAAGTGATCAAGAATACTTGCCTCCCCACCACCGCAATCACAACCCATAGGTTGATATTCTGCCTCACAGCATTAAAAGTAAGGATGTTTACTACCTTTAAGCAGTGGCGGCTGGTGAGTTTGAAAGGTGGTGGGGCGTAAATTTCCCAGGGGGAATTTTGGAGCTTGCGAGCCCACACCACCTAAGGGGAGTACAGGGGGTTCTCCCCCCGCAAAATATTTTGAAAAATAGCCTCCAAAATGTGAAATTTACCTTCCAAACCCACTGAAATATGACCAAAAGCATTAGGATTTACCTACTAATGGTGGTACATTATTCTTATGTGTGCAAGTGTGATGTTGTATTTTACAAGCTTGTATTGAGCTGGAAATATGGTGTATGCATAAAGAAATTCATTATATAGACAGTAATGATAGAAACATTGCTGTATGCAGCACACAATCTGCACCAGTGCCATTAATACAAATTAAAATAGCTGTTCAACGTAGGGGAGTTTTAGAGGTTGGCTATAATGCAGCACAAAGAAAGCATGGCTTCTTTTTAGTGTAGATACTACTTGGATGGTGAAGGAACAGGCTTCTCCTCGCGTAGTCCCCCAAAGGAGTTTCCGCCTGTTCTCTCTATTCCGAGGAGTGCATTGGAGCAGAAAATTCAGTTTGTCCTAAGCACACAGAAAGCAGGCACATGCGCATGCTGATGTACGCAGAGGCAACCTATTTCGGGATAAACTTGTTTATATTTAGTGGAACCCATAACGTTTAGACGCATCATTTACAGTGCATAAGTTTATGTTTATATGGGAAGCCATCAGTCTAGGAGGCAGGCTCTGAATCGGGTGTGGAGGGGGAGGGGGAACGGAGCAGTCTCTCGGGTCGTGCGTAGTGGCTGATGTGTAAATTGCTGCTCCACCCGCGGTGCTCCACACAGACCCCACCCACACGCATCCTTCAACTCACACCCATACCTGGGTTCTGCCTTTCCCCGACTCCACCACAAACCTGTGTTTTAGAAAAGTTCTATCAAGACTAAAGAATACACAGGGAAGTCAAATGCATTTAATGTCCACCTCAAGTGTAAGCCATTGTCCCCACAGCATGTAGGCTTGTGCACCCTCCCACTTCCAATCGCCCACCATTCGCACCTCTTAAGGTACATGCCCAGGACTGCACCCCTCCCATAACCTGCACAGAACTCCGAGATTACCGGACGGTTTCCTGACGGCTCCTCATCGTCTGGCATACTTAGGCCCATCTGGTATCGACCTATAAACCTATTATGGATATTGAGGGTAGTATCTTTTTACAATTAAAAAAAAAAGTGTTTCGAGCTTTCCAAATTACCCACAATCTTACACAGGCGGCAGGTCTGTTCATTTCTGGGGATTCCCCCTTCTGGGGCCCCGACACCCAGTGCACACAGTTGCTTAAATCTGAGACACATAAAGTGACTAGCCGAACGCTTCAGGTATCCTGGAAGTGTATCGTAGCATGTCATCTAAATACCTTATGCAGGCCCGCAATGGTCTGCGGCCACACTTCCCACCCAGTCAATGTGCTCAAAGTTGCCGGCACTCCCAACCCCAAGACCAAACCTTGCCCTTTCATTTGGAGGGAGCCTTGGCCGATGCAGACTAAATAGTCAAGTTTAAAACTGCGTCTTTAGAGAAATGTGGCCGACCCAGCCACATTTCTCTAAAGACTCAGTTTTAAACTTGACTGTTTCATCCGCATTTGTTGCCCGCCGCCCGACATTCACCAGGATTTCAAACATGGTCCAGGACCAGGATTGGAATCCTGGTGAAGGCCGGGCCGCGGGCACAATGGTTGATGGGCCACGGCGCGAGCCATGACATGGCACGGCACTGCATCTCGCCATGGTGTAGGCTGAGTGCCGCAGCCCGCAGCCACACACGACGCCAGTAAACTGAGCACTCCTAGTATTCAGCATGCCGCATGGTGACTGAAGATTAAGAGTTTAGCAGCAGCATGCCAATTAACACAAGTATTTACCTTAAATCAAAGTGTTGTTTGACTCTTCTTGGAGACTGGGCTGGAGTCTGGGGTTGACTCCATCGGCATAGGGCAGGCAGCAGCCACAGCACACATGGATGGGCCTATTAAGGGTTGAGGCAGCTGAGCCTGGGCGAGAAATCCATGGCACGCGCACGACCACCACACCAGCAAGGCCCGGCATAAGATTAGAAAGAACGAGAAAGAGACGGTTCCTCTCTCCCGGCGTTACACAACCTTTCTCTTAAAGGGGCTCCCTCCTTTTCCCTCGCAACAGGCTCATGACCATCACCCGACTCCACCCACGGATTGTCATTGGCTGGCAAACAGCCAATGATAATCCATAACCTACCTGTTGCTATGCTGCATGGCCTGCTAGCATACAGGTAGGGAGGAGTTTACAGGACTCACTCTGGTGATGCGCTGTTTGCGCACAATACCAAGAGTGCAGGGTCGCCCCTCCAGCGCCCCGCCAGCCTCCTGAATGGGAGATTAGTTAAGTAGAGTGCGTGGAGCTACGAGCTCCACGCACTCTACATTGAAGAAATGTTACTAAATCGGGACGCGCCCCTCTGGACTCTGCAGCAGCAGGCCAGGCCCAGACCAGCAGCCCAGCATTGCAGAGCGGCAGATTAATAAATAAATAATTAATCTGCCGCTCTGCTCAAGTTTAATTTGCATTTAGTCTCGAGAAGAAGAGAGAGACTCTCTTCTCTTCTTCTCTTTTTGTAGGGGGGGCAGCGCCCCCCCACCCAATGAAATCAGCCGCCACTGCCTTTAAGTTCCCTTACTTGCTCTAATCAGAATGATAAACAAGTACCAACATTATCAGTCTACGAAGAGGTTACTTCTGTTCTAGCATAGATACAGGAGACATTTTAGCAATAGAATCCAGGAAGGTGTGCACCTTGTAGTAAAAATACAGGACTGTATGTAAAAGGTAGATGTAACCTAGAATAGACAAAGAACTAACATGTGCTGCCTCACAGAATGCAAACATGCTCAAGCATGGATAGAGGAGACCAATTGGTAGGAAGGAGGAAGTTATACATACCACAGCATGGATAGTGGATGCAGATTAGACGCCACCAGGAATGTGTCTGTATCCAGACAGACTGAGATTATAAGTGTGACATGGTTTTCAAATAGTGTTGCCATCAGAGATCAAAGGAATAAAGTGCCTGTGGTGTGCAATATTTCAATGCTCACTATTATAGTGGAAGCAACACTATGGCCAGTGAAACTATGAGTGAGGCTGTTTTGAAGATCAAACCCTGAGAAGCAAATCTCTCTGAAGGTCTGACAATTTTGAAAGATTAAGGCACTGGCAATTTCGAGAGGCTAGGCAATACAAGATTACATTAGATGCCCAGCATTACACACACACTGGTTAAGGGGTGAATCTGGGATTTGCGCCAACTCTGCAATTTCGGCATTTGAACACTTGCATTACCAGTTCTTACCATGACCTAACAAATCTCATTTCATAAAACTGACTTGGAACGTAGACAAATCACATTACCAAACATGACACTTTAAACAAATAAATATTACAGAAAGGTGTAATACAGAATGATTCTAGCTTCATCCTCTCCATCATCAAGAGAAGTATATATGTACCATCATACCAATCAGTGTGATTTAACAGATTTAATCTGGGTTTGTCTTTTGTATTTTAAAGCGTTACATAGTTCAAAAACACTGGCTTGTGAAACTGTCATTTATAAACATGCAGAAAAACCTTTGACTTTTATAAAAATGCAAATGAACAGACTTTAAAATATGCTTGCATGAGTCCTGCACCACCTGGTCTGCTCCCTTCTGTCTACCACCCCTTCCACTCAAATGGCCTACATAAGAAGAAATATCAAGTAATGGGCTAAACAATGCCACCAGCAAGAGAGGAGGCAAACTTCACAGAAGACAGTACAGTAATGTATGAGATATTAGATGATTTGACCAGGATCATTGTATTGTCTGCTGGCAAAGCCAGGATACAAGCATGAATGCTTTGGTTAAAAATTTGGATACTTATTCATCTATTCGACTAACAGTTAATGCTCATTGTTGGAGGTGATTTCCTAGGTTTTACAACACCCCATCTGAACAAACCAATGTCTAGACCTTCAACATAAGGATGACATGTTCGTTTTTATAGCAACCCCTATCTGGTGCAGGTACATTGCTGATAATAGCACTGATTGTGCTGCAAGACCAAGTACATACCCAGGCAGTTTTATAAACTTCAGACATAGGAAAGGCTCAGCCATCCTTACAGGAATGTGCTATTCTAATCTTGCATAGGAACACATCTCTGCAATGAGTGCTTAACACACTGAGCTAACTTCTGAACCATTGTGGCACTCAATTTACCAATATACATTTCAAATTTGTCTATTGCACATGATCAACATAATTCCCACAGGAAGGAAATAATTATACAGGAGTTGTGCCGCAAGGAACACACAAACTATATATACCACAGTGAACACATAAAGCATTACATGATGAAGAGATTGAGGCAGAATGTACTTGCCAAAAGAGACAGGCAATAGGTTTAGAGCTTCAACACAATGCCATAAAATATCCTGATGTGTGCTATTGAAGTCTGGTGAACAAAGGAATCTTACTTCTTTAGATCAGGCAGCCTTGTGGGGCACCCTCCAAGGTGGGGGCCCTGGGCAAGTGACCCTTTTACCCTCCCATAAAAACATTCCCATGCTCAAGTCAGTTATGGCCACGCAAAGCCACATCAATTGTTGTAGAGTTTATTTTGATTGGTCTAATTTACACAGTCAACATGTACCGTCAGTTTTAGTATCTCTAGATCTTGCATTCAGTATTTCTCTTGTGGGGTGTAGGTTGAGCCTGAATCACAAGTACTATATTCGGTAAGTACTACTTGGAAATGTCTTCAGGTATTTTGGCAAGTTGTTATAACTTCGACATTCTGGTGTCAATTGAGCATACAGTTCATAGGATTGTCTTCACTGCTGCGATGTTATCTAATCTTTGGACCACAGCTTGTGTTTCACCGAAGTTGGATTACCTATCAGGGTTTCTTCAGAGACTTTCAAGTCGTTCAAAATTGCACAGCACATGTTTTTCCATTCCCTCAGCAGCGGATCGGATTTGTTGGTTATTGCACCCTTTATCATGATGAATGCACGAATGGGGTCCTCTGCTATGCATTTGCGCTAAAGTGATGAACTTTTCCAAGTAACCACAGCGTGCAAGGATATTAGACCCAGTTCCATTCTTATTACTTTTATAGGGAAGCATTTTGGTAGATTCAAGACCCGTTTCCAGAACAGGCCTTCCAATATTCCCCATACATGTTCTGGTAGTGAAAAGAAAGCTACTGCACCATAAGTTAGGATGGGCATCACCTTCAAACAGTATAATGAGACCACTGGTACTAGTTATAATTTCCTATATCTTTTTAAAGATTTTTCACCCTTGGGCTGCTAGATTTTTAGCTTTATTTTGCAAATCCGCTTCTCTAGGCACGTCGCTGATGCTATTGTTCAGAAGCATTCCCGAGTATACAAAGGGGTTTACTTTGGTTAATTTCTCGTTGTTCAAGTACCATGAATATTTACAACTTCTTTGGATGTTTGCCCATTGTAAGAGAAGGATTTTTGATTTTGCAGCATTTATCTTTGGTCCATTTTCTTCGATGTATGCTCAGAACGCGGTTAACTGCCATAGCAGCCCAAATGGAGTTTGGTCGATCAATGCTAGATCGTCGGGGTATAATAGTCTACTTGGGTTTTCCGTCTACCATGGGCAGGAAGCTATTCATAGTTTCCATTCTTTTACATATATCTGATATTAATAAGTTGAAGAGTGCTGGCGCAAGTCGGCATCCTTGATTCAAGCCTTTTTCAGTTTTATTGTTTTCCGTGAGTGTCACCCTCCCGTCCAATCTCACTTTTAAGGATGTGTCTGAGTAAAGTTCTACAATTGCTTCCAAGATGTCATTCGGGCATTCCCAAGACTTTAACTTTGCCCAAAGTCGGTCTCTGTCTATGGTGTCAGAAGCTTGGGACAAGTCTATAAATGCTACATACATTTTCCTATTGTTTCCGACAACCTGTGATTTCAACATGTTGATCAAAAACACATTTAACAATGTTCCCATCTCTGTGACAAAGCCTAACTGCATCAGGTCAAAGTTATTGGATTTAGATATCCAATCAGCCAGCTCCTTTAGCAGTAATCCAGCGAAGATCTTGCCAGACACATCTTTTGGGTTCCAACCTTTTTTCCTTCTTAAAAATAGGGACGACCACCGTTGTTCTCCAAGAGTGCAGAACCTTCTGCATGCTTCTTTGCAAGCAGAACAGAGCCAAGAAAAAGGAAGCCCATGACCCAATGTTCTCCTTCATCATGAGGTCTGTCATCCCGTCAGGGACAGGGGCCCTGGAATTTCTGGCTTTTTTATTAGATTGATTATATCGTCTGTTTCAATTGGAAGGGTCCATTCAGTGATAAAGCACACATTCCACCAGATCTCTGTTTTTTGCAAAGAGGGAGGAGGAGTGCTCCGCCCATCAGTCTGCTGAAATAGGGATTCTCTTGTGTTTTTTGACTCGATCTTGTGGAACATTAGCTCTGCATCTTGCTGCAGAGTCAGATGTTCTCTAGATCTAATCCAATTGCGATACTGCTGTTTCCATTTTTTTGTGTCGACCTGCATGTCTCCCTCCTTTTTTAATTTAAGTTTTTTCACGTTGACCTTCAAGTTCTTGTTTGCTGACACCAATTTTGCATCATATGCGTGTAGATGTGAGAATGTATTTATTATGCCTGGTTTCTTGATCTCGACGAAGTCTGCCAAAAAGTTAGTGTATTCCAAGTGGGATGTGGTTGGTTTTCACCCAATATGTTTGTTTGGTCAAGCTATCTCTCAGTTAGCCAAGCTGTTCTTTGTGGGTTCACAATCAGCATATTTCTGCTGGCTGTCAGTTGCATTGATATGTGGCATGTCCTTTTTGTCTATCTCGCCCACTCGTTACAGGGTAGTTGCAGGACGTTATGGTCACTGTGTGTATAATTTGAAGTGAGGAAATGTCATGGAGCATATTTTCTGATACGAAGATGTATTCTAAGATTTGTTTATCCATGCCTCGTTTCGATCTTCCTTTAGGTGGTATATCGCCCCATTGACTACCCATTTAACAGGTGTATATTTCTTGAGATTAAGATTTCTCGCCAAACAAGTCCTCTTTTTCCCCCTTTGTTAGTGACGACCTGGATTTGTCTATCAGTACTTGGTTGTGGTCAAAACAGTGGATGTTTAAGTCTCCACGTTGTATTATTCTTGTGTCTAACCAAATTTTCAAGAGACTTTTCTATGCATCTTGTTACTATCGCCTGGAAGTTTTGGGCTTGTTTTGCATCATGGCTCCATTAGCGATTAAACAACAGGACATGACAATGGGTATCTGATCTAAATCCATTTGTCCTTAATAATAAGATTTGGATATACGGATTAGGATTAATTATTTTCGTCACTCTCATTCCTTTTCCTTTTTTTTACAGCAGTTATCAATCCAGACATGGGTCTCCCCTTTGTTCCTTGTATTGCTTGATTTAAATAGATAACATGTTGGTCGAGTATGGACGTTTTCGTAAGCCAGGTCTCTTGAAGGCAAAAGAGGTGGAACAAGTACCATTCCAAGTCAGGCTTTCAGAACAAATGGCTAAACCCTCTTATGTTCCAGCTCCCCAAAGACAACAATTCTGATGTATCCAAATGTCTCAGTTATGATTTCCCACCTTTTGTTGCAAGTCGGTCCGATCGTCGATTCCACCTGTCTTGTCCTCTGCTGGGAGATGTTTCTTAGTTCATGTAGTTTCTTTTATTGTTCTTTCTTTTATCATTCGAAGTGAAGCGTTGTGGGGTTGATGCAATTTCATCTTCGCCTTTATCATCAAACCCCCTAAGACAACTACTTCTTCGCGCCCGATGGGCATTAACTGCCATCTCTAGATGATCTGGCATTACAGTCAAATGAAATCCAAGCGGTAGTAAGTTACTAACCTCTTTTATGGGCAGGTGTTCAGCCAACTTTGATCTGGCATAAATCACCACCATATCCAACCAGTCTTCTTCCAAAAATGTGATTGTCTGGTTGTCATTTCAGGAGATTAAGTGAAGGTTAGGTATATGACGGAACAGCATAATCACATTTATCCTATTCAAAATTAGATCATCGTCGATATAGAGAATGCATTCTAATTGTATTTGGTTTCTGCTACTTGGAGGGGTTCCTTGTGTAATTCGCTTGTCGTGTGTTTTTGAGTAGATCTCGTTCTTAGTGTTTTTTGATCTTCGGTTGTCTCTACTCTCTTTCTGATGATGTTGTTTGTTTTCAACATTTTTGGAACAAAGGGGTATCTGAGTGGGTCCGATGGCAAATGGCTGGTTCCAAAGTTCTCTTTTCTGGGGGTAGTGGCCATCCCTCTTCTATCTATGTCATTGTTCATTGATATTTTGACAATGGTCAACAGATTTTTCTGAGCAGTGCATAGGTTGGTTAGGAGTTTGATGCTCGTACCGGCTCTCAGTGTTTAGGACGTCTGGTCATCCTTTCCATCCCTCAGATGCTTCAGGTGTCCAGTTAATGGATCGAATACAAAAGGATCGAATGCAAAAGGTGAGAGTCAATATGATCGAAAACCAAAGTTTCCAAAAATAAAATGTAATTATCTATATTTTTTTGGGTTTTCTTTTAGCTAAAAAAAAGTGTTTTTTACCACAAAAACGGGGGTTGGGAGGTGGACCCCTCCCCCAAAATAAAAATGTAAAAAAAAAAAGAAAAATGTTGATCCTTTTGTCTTCAGTCCTTTTGATTCGACCCTTTTGTCATTCAATTCTTTTGATTTGATACTTTGACCTATAACCGATGCTTCATTCTTTTTTGGTCTCAGAGTGTCCAATTTATACTCTAAGGTATTACTTGGAGAGATAGAATTAAGAGATTGAGGGTGTAATTCCTAGAATTTAGTGCACAAGTGGAGCATGCGGCTGGCGCACAGTGTGCGCGTGCGAATCTCTGCTCCAGCCGCATGCGCTAAAATCCATTTCCGCGCACAGCGTATTCATGGATTTTAGCTACCAAAACCAGCCGTGGCGCACAGTGGCGCAGCGACCCTGCAGCAGCGCCAGTTACGCCCCCAAGCCATCAAAATCCCCAATCCAGCGCAAAGGGCTGTGCTAACCCTGTACCAGCACGGCAAGCGGGGTTTGTGTATTACTGGGGCTTGCGGGAAGTTTCACACGCGATTTCCGCAGGGTACGTGTATTTCAGGGGTGTGGGGGAAGTTTCACATGCGATTTCAGCAGGGTACGTGTATTAGAGGGGTGCGCGGGAAGTTTCACATGCGATTTCAGCAGGGTATGTGTATTTCAGGGGTGCGCGGGAAGTTTCACACGTGATTTCAGCAGGTTCCGTGTATTTCAGGGGTGCGCAGGAAGTTTTACACACGATTGGCCTGGGTACGTGTATTTCAGGGGTGCACGTGAAGTGTTACACACAATTTCAGCAGGGTACGTGTATTTCAGGGGTGCACAGGAAGTTTAACACGCGATTGGCCTGGGTACGTGTATTTCAGGGGTGCGTGTGAAGTGTTACACGCGATTTCAGCAGGGTACGTGTATTTCAGGGGTGCGCAGGAAGTTTCACACGCGATAGGCCCTGTGCGAGTGAGGTACGTGTATTACTGGGGTTCGCGTGAAGTATCACACGCGATTTCAGCAGGGTACGTGTATTACGGGGGTTCGCGGGAAGACTCACACGCGATTGGATGCGGGTACGTGTATTTCGGGTGTGCGCAGGAAGTTTCATACGCGAAAAGGCCTATGCGAGTGGGGTACGTGTATAACTGGGGTTCGCAGGAAGTTTCACCCGCGATCTCAGCAGGGTACGTGTATAACTGGGGTTCGCGTGAAGTTTCACACGCGATTGGAGCAGGGTACGTGTATTACGGGGTTCGCGGGAAGTATCACACTTGATTTCAGCAGGGTACGTGCATTTCGGGGGTGCCGGGGAGTCCTACACGTGATTTGGCAGTGTGGGTCCTCCCAGGTGTTCCCTGTACACCCTCCACGGCCCCTGCAGGCAGCCCACACCACAGGGGACTACCCTGCACCCTTGGTCATGTCCCGCAGGCAGCCACCCAACATGGGCATGCCCCCCAGCAAAGCCACATGTCTCCTTGCACTACTGATCACCAACTCATGTCCCCTTGCACCCCCACCCCCCAGCAGTGCAGGGCACCTGCCAGCAGGACCCCACTCATGTCCCCCTGCACCCCCACCCCCACCCCCCAGCAGTGTGGGGCACCTGCCAGCAGGCCCCCACTCATGTCCCCTTGCACCCCCACCCCCCAGCAGTGTGGGGCACCTGCCAGCAGGCCCCCACTCATGTCCCACTCATGTCCCCTTGCACCCCCACCCCCCAGCAGTGCGTGGCACCTGCCAGCAGGACCCCACTCATGTCCCACTCATGTCCCCCTGCCCCCAGCTCATGACGATCCTCAATCATGGCCCTTATGGCCAACCTCCCCAGCCCAAAGACCCAACCAAGTATTGCATCCACCCACAAAGAAAAGGCAATTACATGATACAACCCCAATGGCAAGTATGTAAATGAACACATGTCCGACACACACACACAATGGTTGCAAGTGAATGTGAAAACCCATATCATGACATGCATGAAACCAATGAGATAATACCACACATCGAAGTATGAAGAAAAAAATGTATTAAACTCAATATGAATGTAATGAAAATCAAACAAACAATAAAAAAGAAAAGCTGCATGTTTGTTAAAAACTGAAAAACAAGAAATCATAATCGAAAGAAATCCAAAGGAAATGGTGTCCAAAGTCACAGTCCAACAAAGCAAATCCAAGGGAAAAAAGAAAAGTGAAAACCATTGCTCCATGGTGAAATAAAAAAAAAAGAGAAGAATCCAATGGTGAACTATATATAGATGAACAATCCAGGGTCCATGAGCCCAACTGAAGAAATGAAACCTATCAAAAATACTACCTAATAAAAAACTATATACAGAAACGTGGTGCATTGTCCAAGCGCAACCAAAATAAAGAAAAAACAAAAGGAAACCTAACACTATCTAACTATATACAATGGCGGCGGGCAAGTCCAGCGGCTCACTCTGTGGTGTCCCGGGCCAGGGCATCATCGAACTCCATGTCGATGTCCCAGAGGCGGGCCTCTGCCCTGGCCCCGAGGTCTTACAGGGAGGCACTCATGGCCTGTTCCAACTCCCTGCGAGTTGCCTCGAGGCACTCTGCCCACCTCAATGCCCGACGCATGGAGTTCTCCGCCCTGACCATCGTGAGCCGTGCCTCTTCTGCCCGCCGCCGCTCCGCACCTATCTGCTGGCCCAACCGCAGCCACACGGAAGACACTCACATTCCTGGGTCCTCCTGCCCTATGGCTGATGCCTGCACCTCTGATGTTGATGGCCCGAGCCATCATTGCTCTCACCTACAGCCTGCTAATGCTGCTGCTGCTGTCCATGTGCCCTGTCCTATGGTGCCTGCACATCCTCCATCTGCTGGTCTCCAGTTGTGGTGTCCACCCCTGCTGGACCGCCAACTCCTGACTGTGGCAGGGATGGGATCTCCACCAAGCTGGCTGTGTTGGTCAGGCCAGGTCCACAGGGGGCCTTGGTGGAATCTGGGCCGGAAGACGATGTGGAGAACGACCGGCGCATAGACTCCACAGAGGAGTAGAGGTCCGCCAGAGAGCTTGACACATGTAGGAACCCACTGACCAGGGCCCCTCCCAGCAGTACCACGTCACCACGCTGCTCTTCGTGATGGCGTGCATTCTCCACCCAGGGATAACGCACGTCATCACGAATGTCATGTGTGCGCAACACGACACCCACCAGGACAGATCCCATACGGTCGCGGGACACCTTGCCCGCAGGTAGTGGAGAGGCAGGTGACATGGCACTCTCCCCTACCTGCGTACGGGCCTGGGACAGGCCCTCCCTGCTGATGCATGATGGTGTAGTCACAGGGTCAAGGACAGCAACATGCACAGGCCCCTCTGTGGTGACCTGTGCTGCCTCCTGACCCTGGCCCTGGACTGCACCACTTGCACCAGTGGTACTACCCCCACTAGGCCCCATGTGCGGCTCAGTAGCGGGCTCCTCCTCCTCTGTGGAGACCACCAACCTGGATGTCTCTGCACCGTCTTCCGCCATTGGAAGCCCCTATGGGGGCTCACCCGGCCCTTCCGCCAATGCCGTTGTGGCAGACGCGGCACCAGCCCCCTCGCTCCCGGATGATGGTAATTCCTGGGAGGGTGGCTGAGCCTTGCGTCGCCGCCCGGTGGAGGCATCCCCGCCGCTTGGCTCCACAGCGCCGTCTCTGCTCTCTTCTTCACTTGACGCTGCGTAGAGGGAGACATAGAACACAAGCATCAGGGTACAGCACAAAATACCCTAGACTGGAAGCAATAACACATGAGTGGCACTGTCAAATGTCACTTCCATCCTGTCCTTCCACAACACATGGGTCAATGCATGCAACACACATGCAGAAACACTCCCGGCGCCTGCAATCAACATCAACACCCATGTACAAGGGCCCCTGTAAACCAAGATGTTGCCTTCAAAGTCACATGCATCCATGGTGTTTCAAAGTCAAACACACACTTCTCTAGCGCGCACACACACAGACACACACACACACACACACACACACACTTGCACCATACATGTACATGACATCAGCACCCATTCCTCACCCCCCCTACATGTCCAGGAACAGAGACTGCCATGCTTTCAGGTGTGCATTCTGCATAGAGGTCCCCATGTTTCATTAAAACACATGCACCTACCATGTAGTTCACACATAACTGGTCTCACATGCATGACCATGATGTCCCTGAACACACACATCCATACATGGCCTATGTCACACATACAGGCAAGTATCAGACTACCAGCACACTGCAACATGCCCTGTCTCACACAGCAATGCTTGGCCATCTGAAATACACGTACTCCGCTCGAACAGGGCCCTTTCGCGTGTGAAACTTCATGCGAACCCCGTAATACACGTACCCTGCTAAAATCGCGGGTGAAACTTCACGCAAACCCCATAATACACGTACCCTGCTGAAATCGCGGGTGAAACTTCACGCAAACCCCGTAATACACGTACCCTGCTGAAATCGCGGGTGAAACTTCACGCGAACCCCAGGAATACACGTATCCTGCTGAAATCGCGGGTGAAACTTCCCGCGAACACCCGGAATACACGTACTCCGCTCAACATGGCCCTTTTGCGTGTAAAACTTCACGCTGTACCCCAGAACTACACGTACCCCGCTCGCTCGCACAGGGCCAATATTCCTGGGGTTCGTGTGAAGTTTCACACGCAATAGGCCCTGCGCGAGTGGGGTACATGTATTACTGGGGTTTGCGTGAAGTTTCACACGCGATAGGCCCTGTGCGAGTGGGGTACATGTATTACTGGGGTTCACGTGAAGTTTCACGCGCGATAGGCCCTGTGCGAGTGGGGTACATGTATTACTGGGGTTCCTGTGAAGTTTCACATGCGATACGCCCTGTGCGAGTGGGGTACGTGTATTACTGGGGTTCGCAGGAAGTTTCACACGCGATTTTGCTGTCAGAGCGGGGTACGTGAATTTCAGAGGTGTGCAGGGAGTCCTACACGTGAATTGGCAGCGTGGGTCCTCCCAGGTGTTCCCTCTACACCCTCCATGGCCCCTGCAGGCAGACCACACCACAGGGGACTACCCCGCACCTCTGGTCATGTCCCGCAGGCAGCCCATCCACCATGGGCATGCACCCCAGCCAAGCCACCTGTCTGCTTGCACCACTGATCACCAACTCATGTCCCCTTGCACCCCCACCCCCCAGCAGTGCAGGGCACCTGCCAGCAGGCCCCCACTCATGTCCCACTCATGTCCCCCTGCAGCCCCACCCCCCAGCAGTGCGGGGCACCTGCCAGCAGGCCCCCACTCATGTCCCACTCATGTCCCCCTGCACCCCCACCCCCCAGCAGTGCGGGGCACCTGCCAGCAGGCCCCCACTCATGTCCCACTCATGTCCCCCTGCACCCCCACCCCCCAGCAGTGCGGGGCACCTGCCAGCAGGCCCCCACTCATGTCCCACTCATGTCCCCCTGCACCCCCACCCCCCAGCAGTGCGGGGCACCTGCCAGCAGGCCCCCACTCATGTCCCACTCATGTCCCCCTGCACCCCCACCCCCCAGCAGTGTGGGGCACCTACCAGCAGGCTCCCACTCATGTTCCCCTGCACCCCCACCCCCCAGCAGTGCGGGGCACCTGCCAGCAGGCCCCCACTCATGTCCCCCACAACATGTCATCACGATCCACAATCATGGGCCTAATGGCCACCCAAATCCCACCCCACGCCACCCCAGTCAAAACACAAAATCAAGTATTACATACACCCCACATTGAAATCCCCATCACATGAAACATCCCAAATGGCAAGTATGCACATCAATACATGTCCATCACACACACACAATGGGTGCAAGTGAATGAGAAAACATGCATCGTGACATGCAGGAAACCGAGGAAAGCATACCACACAATGAAGTATCAAATAAAAATGTTTTACACACAAAATCAAGGGAATGAAACGAAATCACACAATAATGTAAATAATAAATAAAAAGCTGCATGTCTAAAATATGGAAAAGAAGATGTTTAAAACCAGAATAAAAATCAATCCAAAAGCAAATGGGTCCAAAGAGTCTGTCCGTCAAATCAAATCCAAAGTGAAAAAAAAGAAAAATCCATTGATTCATGGTTAAAAAAAAAGGCAAATGAAGTGAAATCCATTGTGGAACTATATACAAAGTACAAATCCAGGTTCCATGAGCCCAACCATTGAAAGGAAACCTACAAAAACCCTACATAATGAACAACTATATACAAAAAGGTGGGGTATTGTCCAAGCGGCCCAAATGAAAAGAAAAACAAAAGGAAATCTAACACTATATAACTATTTACAATGGCAGCGGGCTAGTCCAATGGCTCACTTTCTGATTTCACGGGCCAGGGCATCATCGAACTCCTGCCTGTTTAATAGCCAATGACTCTGTCCTCTTCACACATGGGTGGCCTCCAGACGTTTCATCATGTGTCCTGCTTACTGTCCCATCATCATTTGCAGTGTTGTCACTTGACTCACATGAAGCTGTTGATGCTAGTCAACACTGCCTGTCAATACACAGGTGTATGGTCAGCCGTTTGATACCATGCTAGGCATCCCTGCTTTTGCACTTGGGTGGAGGGGTGCTTTGCTTGTAGATATGCTACCCATTGAATGCACATTGCACGTGATGCCTGAAGTTGACTTTGCACTGCCTTCACATTTTCTGACACACACCATGAAGTACTTGTACATGTAGGTAGTGAGTAACACACATTGGCTGCACTGCATAGACCCACTTCAATGCAAACTTCCACCTTTCAACAGGTCTGATCACAGAAGCAATTCCAAGTTGACCCAGCATGCATGCCAGGTTCTATTTTGTGTGTCACATGTCTGCCTGATGTTGTCGGTGTGTGTGTGTGTGTTGTGTGCTTCTGACATGTGTAGTGCCCTTTTTTATCTCTATTTTTCAGATGATGACGCAATGGAGCCGGAGGATGGTGTTGTCATGCCAGGCACAGGGTTGGTATCACTACATCAACCCAGCACAAGTGGGGGTCGTGGTGTGGCAGGCCACGAAAACCCCCAAGTGTTACAGGCCATCTTGTCTCTGGCTGCCTATGAGTCGAGCCCTGATGACGACTCTGACGTTCATGTCGAGTTGGATGAGCATCAGGTCCATGTGTCAGGGGTGAGTGATTCTGATGTTGACACTCCTCTGTCCGCGACACCTGCACTGAGGGGTCAGACAGTCTTGGAACCTCCGCCCGTGGTGGATCGGGATGCAGGGTCACCCTCCACACCAGTCACTGATGTGCCTGGGACATCACGTCGACGGGGGCATGTAGTTGTGCAGCCGCGGGTGGTGCCAACACAACAAGGACAACCGGTCCTTGGGTCCCGCAGGGGTCAAGCCGAGCAACGTGGTCGCCGCGCGCAACCGCTGTATACTGAGTGGGAGCAAGACATGACTGCCAATTCAGAACGGCAGGGGGCAGCAATGGAGAACATCGCTGAGAGCATGGAGCGTGTGGCCCGATCCATGCTCCCCCCTGCTAGGCAAGTGCTTCTCCAGCAACAGGCGGCACGGTCCACGGCCCGCTCGCTCAGGCTGGGCATGGCGGCCTCAGACAGGGCATGCCAGGCTGAAATGTCGTTTCTGCATCAAGCAATTGCTGCTCGCGCAGAGGCACACATGGAGGCCCTGAGGGAGGAGTATGCTTCCCTCAAATCCACTCTGGGTGTCCTTCTGATGTCCCAGAGGGAGCGGTCAGAGGAGAGGTTTGCACAGCTTGAGCATACCATCTCGGCTGAGCTACAGGCTTGCCGGGAGGTGCAGCAGTTGTCCAGCCAGGCCTTGCAGGAGGAACTCTGTGTTACACGTGCTACCTTGCAAGAGGAAGTACGTGTATCACAGCGGTTCTGCATGCAGACCTGCAAGTCATTGACACACAGAACCAGGCTCACCCGTCCGGCAGACTTGCTGCCGACGAGGGGCAAGCTGCGGCCAGGCATGGCCAGGCTACTGTGCCACGTCCTCCTTTCCAGGATGAGCCAGACTCGGACGACCATCTATCTCCCACATAGGTCGGGCTGTGCAGGCGTTGAGCCCATGGAGGTTTTTTTTTTGGCTCAGCATCATCGCATGTGGCTGTACCTCCTCCCTCCTGGGTGCCCCCCCCCCCCCCAGGTCGTATGTGGCCATTTTTTATTTTTTTTTTAGTTTAGTTAGTTTAAGTTTCTGTTTGATAGTTAGTTTAATTAGGTAAAGTAGGTTTTTCGTAATTAGTTAATATAGTTTAAAATTGCTTGTCTATTGTGCTTTCATGTGACAGTGTGGTGCTTTGTGGCTTTTGAAAGCATCCACTGTCTGTTACAGCTGGGCCCTTCAGGCTTGTCTTGTGTATGTGTTTGCTGCTTGGGGTCCTTGACTCACATATGCCACTCCTGCTTCCCTCATCCATGGGCTCGCAAGGATGGTTCGGTGTAACAGCCTATTACACAAGGGCTTTGGACTGTCATATCTGTGGCATGTCTGCTGTTGTGGAACTTGTGTTAACACCCCTAGTGGGGATGATTGGGGTGTTATTGACCACTTTTCTGATTTTGCTAGATGGGGTGTTTCATGATTCATGTGTACATTCATTGCTATGCATTGTGTAGTATGTTTCTTATCTGTACTGTACATGTGCTTGTTGCAATTCATGCCGTAGATAGTGTGTTCCACACTTTGGCTGTGAAAGACGGACTGTGGTGTGATTTCTGATGTATGTCTCTGACATGGTCCAGTGATATGATGCCTGAAGAGACACACACAGATACATCTAATGCATTAATCATGTGTTTCTTGCCCTTTCTGCAGGGGGATGAGCCTCCAGACCACCTTTGCCAGTAGACATGGGCCATTGGACGTCTGGAATCTGGACACGTTTGGTGGTGCCCACATGCACATGTGCGCGCAAGCAGAGGCACAGGGATTGCAATCATACATCCGAAAACTGCTGACGTGTTTCAAGGGACTCCAGGCAAGATGAACAGCACAGGGGGGTCACAACACAGCAAACCTTCCACCAGGCCAGTTGCACATGCATGCTTAGTAGCAGCACTGAGGGTGAGCTTGGACGAATATTGGTGTTGAAAAGCACAATACAGCTCAGATGTGTTGGTGGACTCATGGCTAGTTGATTGTAAGGTTGTCTGGGTCACTGGCAGGGGCAGTGGCACATTCACTCCGGTCCACCATGGTCCATTGAGGCACTTGTATCACCCATGCAGTGTTCCGAGACATGGAAAGAAGAAGCTGACAGGAACAGACGGCAAGGGACAGACTCGGGTGCAGTGCATTTCATTTCCATGTAGAATTTGAAACATGCACTGCCTACTTTATTTGGGTAATGGTGGAACACGACTTGTTTGGAAGTCATACCTTGCTATATGCGTCTGTCTGCTTACCCAGGGAACATTGCATGTTGTGTGATTCGTGACACATTGGTGTTCCATTTACCATGCACCCACCGGCGCCTGACTTACTGCATTGACTGTGTATGAACCATCACAGGGGTAATGTTACGTATGGGTACGAAGCATCTACACCAGATTGTCTGTTTGTAGAGTAGTTTGTTACTTTGGGGCATATTTGGTGGTGTGTTTGTGTGTTATGGGCACGCACAGATTTTTAACTGTGGCTCTCTTTGCAGCATTTTATAGTTAATTGAGCTTTCGTGTAAAGATCTCAGGATCTTTACACGAAAGCTCAATTAACTATAAATGTAATACAATGTTGAAAATACACAAACAAAGCTTTCAGAAGCTACAAGATATACCTTCCTGCTCTCTCTCTCTCTCTTGCTCATCACTCTTCTTCATATTTCTAAAAAAATGAGCCTTATTTTCGTCAGGTCACCAAAAGTACCAAGAGAATTAGGAGCTCTAATTGTCTTGGTGACGTTCTGCTGGAAATTCACTGGTGGTGAATAGCAAACCATTGTATGTCCTGCATGGTGAACCTCTCACTGAGGGTTGGCCATGAATAAGGGCATCCAGCGGGTCTTGCTAGATCTTGCGGGGTCACGGAATATCGAAGGTGATATTTGGTTCATTATGCCAGATCAAGTTGGAGGGGTTTGACTCTCCTTAGTAGGGACTAGTCAAGATGTAGGCAATGTAACTAAGTACCATTGATAGAAAGCGACATTTAACTAATGAGAGTGGAAGTGACTGGATGGGCTTTTCTGAAGTCATCAAATCAGTGGTTGAAACTTCTTGAGTGAATGACTGGAAATGTATTCCTGATGTATGAAGTAACTGGCCTTTCCAGAGCCAGACTCTAAGCAATCTTAGAGAGGGAGTAGCAGAGCTTTGCTTTAGCTTTCATTAGACAATCAGGAAGTGGCTGGCCACAAGGGATATGAAGAATGTAATAGTATTCCAGGGGTCAACAGTATCTACTCATTGCACAACCAGGACTGGTTTTACAGACACGAGGTGAACAGCAACATGGTGCCTTTCAAGTATTCACTGGGGTTATCAAGACATTTGTAGTGAATGTCTTTAAAATATATTATGGAGGCAGTGGTAGTGGTAAGAGAGCCTGACTGGGTACTGTGGGCATTGGTAGGAGACATTACTGGAACAGAAAGTTTATGAGTGGCATCGGGGTAAAGGATGAGGAAGCACTGCTGAGGCAGGCCATCAACAAGAATCCATGAGTGGTTCTTCCTCGCTCAATATAAAATTACCTGGCATTGCGAAGAACGGGGCTCTTGAGCATTCTTGGGTTGAAATGATGGCAGGACCCAATACTGAGGATGAAGGCACAATTAACTTTAGTCAAAGCTGGAGATCATAAAGGGAAGAACTTTCCTAGGGTTAACTGGCACTTTGCCCAGGTCAATGGTCAGAAAGCATGTGACTTGTAATCGTTATCTACTAGCAAAGGCTTTCTTTAAGCATAAATATAAAATTAGTTTTAGGCACCTATCAAATTACAAAGTAACTTTATTGTAGCTGCATATCAGCTCTAACCATGTATAATAATCTCCCGAAATATTGCCTTGCTGTCCAATAGTAAAACCTCTGTGCTATTCTAATGTTGACAACAGTTTTATTTTTTTTTGCTTTAAGAGGAGCTAGTTGTATTTTGGGGTGATCATGATATAACGGCAGGTTAACCTAACTACCTCTACGTTTTGGTGAAACACCATTTGAATCCTGGGGCACAGTTCATGAAAAAGAGTGCAGAAATCCCACAATGGCTGTGCACCGAGAATGCCACTGCACGATCCTGCGTGAAGATTTTCTGCACGCGCTGCGTGTTCATGGAATTGTTTGCCCAAACTAACCATATATGCAAGTTGCAGCCGGAAAGCCCCTGACATGCCCCTACGCAAATCAAAAACAGCCAGAAACAGCCACCTTTGCGTGCTGCCCTGACGCAAATACATATACCCTCAACACAGTGCATGGGGTCTCCCACAAGCAGGCCTGCTTCTCGGGCACCCTACACGATGTCCCCCGTAACTAACGGCACCCGATGACATGCATACAATACATCATAACATGGGTTAAACTTTGAAAACCAGAATGCCAAACCCCTGTAAACCCTTCCTGCACCCCGCTACACTGTGTATGAGCACCCCTAAATTAGATTGGAACTCTGGCTGCGTGCATGCACCCCTAAATCGGACACCCGATCTTACCTCTGCGAGTGATTCCTATGCGCAAGGGTCAGCCGGGCCTTTGGGTGGCGAATATTACGCCGGCTTTGCGTGGCCATTTGCCTGCCGGGAGGTTGTGCCGTCTGATCCCTGAATATGTATTGTTCCGTGCAACAGGGGCGTGCGATGGACTGTCTGTGGGCCATCCCTCGTAACTCCCACTTTTTTGCATGTTCTTCCCCATCCCTCAACCAAACCCTCAACTACAGAAATAGAGGTAGCTGACCTAGACGGGAAAGCGGAGCTACTACACAAATGGATTGCAGACGCAATTGTCAAGATCGCCCCAGAAAAACATTTCACCCCATCAAAAAAAAGAGCAAGGTCCACATGGTTCACCCCATTATTAAGCACCATGAAAAAGGAAAACAAAAAGATGGAACTGGAATGGAGGAAAGAATACAGCCCAGACAAAAAAACACTGTTCCAGAGACAAATCTGTGCATACAAGAAGGAAATTCAAAAGGCAAAGAGAAGGCATTATGATTTCAGAATCACCAATGCCACCCTGGCTCAAAAAGAAATGTTTAACATCATTAAAGAGATGAGAAACCCACCAGGCAGCGACAACACACTCAAACCTCTCAGAGAAACTATGCAACGACCTGGCAGACCACTTCAAGAAAAAAATCAATGACATCTGACATACCATACAAAACATACCAACTGATCACAACCTACTACCAAGCGAACCTATCACAGAACCTCAGCACAAACTCAAAACCTTTCCTGAAATATCAGCAGAGGCATTCACAATGCTGGTAAAACACAGCAAGAAAGCTGGATCACCCATGGATCCCTGTCCCCCGGACATCTACAAATCAATCCTCGCACAAGGAACACTAGCAGAATACTACAGAAACTTTCTGAACCTTTCACTAGCAACAGTAACTGTACCAAAGACCTTCAAAACAGCATACATCAAACCACTTCTGAAAACCACAAGTGGCGACACAGAAGACCTCTCCAACTACAGGCCAATTTCAAACATTCCCTACATGGCACAACTCCTGGAAACCCATGTATATAAACTAACCAAAGAATATGTAGAAGAACACCACCTGCTTGACCAAGCTCAAGTCAGTTTCATACCCGCAAGAGGAACGTAAACAGCACTACTATCCATCTGGGAGGACCTAAAAACTAACACAGACTCAAACACAACATCAGCTCTCATTCTACTCGACCTTTCCTCATCCTTCGACACAGTTAGTCATGACACCCTAACCAAAAGACTAGAAGACATAGGCATAACAGACACAGCACTACGCTGGACCAAACCATTCCTAGCAGACCGAACAGAAACTGTATGGATTAAACCCTTCAAATCCACTCCAAGAGTTAACGACTGTGGAGTGCCACAAGGATCCTCACTATCACCACTGTACTTTAACATCTGCCAGACCCCGGTTATCAGGATCTTCAAAAAGTACAACATTACATGCTACAACTCCGCAGACGATACCCAAATCATCTACAAAATCAAAGACGCCCAAGCTGATCATTCAACCCTAATCGAGTGTCTAAAAGAAGTCTTCAACTGGATAACTGCCAATAACCTGAAAATCACCCCAGGAAAGACATAAATCATGATCATATCCAAAGACCAAGAAAACAAAACCGCCATCCCATGGCCAACGGAAATGGCACCGCATCATCACCATCTAAGGTAGTAAAAAGTCTGGGAGTCTTGATGGACAACACCCTAACCCTAGAACCACATGTAAATGCAACAGTTAAGAAATGTTTCTTTCTCCTCCACGCGGCAAGAAGAATCCTACCTTTCCTCTCCTTCACGCGCAAACACTCACTATCATCACCCTCATCATGTCAAAAATCGACCATGCTAACAGCCTCTACCTCGGAATACCAGAATACCTCCTGAAGAAACTACAGCGGATTCAAAATGCAGCAGCAAGACTACTCCTCAAACTATCAAGAAGAGAACACATCACTCCTGCCCTAAAAACACTTCACTGGCTCCCGGTAAAACACAGCATCACCTTCAAAACAATGTGCATAATGCACAGAGCAATCAGGGGACAAGGAGCAGAATTTCTACAAAAGAAAATAGCAATCTGCAAGCCAACAAGACTCCTTAGGTCGAGCAATGAAATCCGCCTGGAACCAAAACCGTACCTCAAGAATAAACTTGGAGGTACCTCCTTCTACCACTTAGCCGCAAAAACCTGGAACAACATCCCAAAAGAAATAAGAAACACCAAAAATCACCTTAAATTTAGGAAATTACTAAAAACCTGGCTCTTCAACACCACAGACTCAAACTGAAAACCGAAACAGAAAGGAAAAGGGATGACCAAACCGGAGTGGACACGGACAACTCCCAGTACAGACTATGGACAACTCCCTATGTGAAGAAACTCCCACGGCACCGGGACGATGGATGCCGGCTAAAGTGGAACACAGGAGACACCCACGGACACGGAGTCAACAACGCACACTTATTCCCACCCAAGACCCACACACGCCCCTTAGTTGACACCAGGTACCACAGTGTGGTATACAGCCGAATACACCCCAGGCCCAGCCAACGGACCCACCAGGCTGAGGCCGCCAACAGCACATCACTGCTCTCTTGCACTTTTCCAGCTTCGTCCCACTAACCCCCCCTTCCTCTTTCAGAGCCGGCAAAGCGCCAGGGGACCACTCCGGTGGTGATAGTGCATGGTACAAATGTCCTTTAACATTAACATTAACATTTTCGCTGTTCCGCACCCCTTCCCCAGCCCTCTGCACAAGCCGTGCCCATGCTTTGCATCGTTTCTAGCACAAGGCACTTGGACACTCGCAGGAGCGTGCTTAGTGACCGCGAAATACACGCAAGTCCAAGGAAAATCCTGTGCATTCTATTCCATGGATCAACAAATGGGATTCTGTGCACAGTTTGGCACGCAAGTACTCTATTTCTGCGCAAATAATCCCATGAATCGGGCCCCTGGTCTCTTCCGGGAGGTTAGCTCAGGGGCAACGCACTCGCCTTGGAAGCAAGACGACGCAGAGCAACACAGTTTCGATCCCCGGGTACGCGCTTAGAAACCTCTGGGTTTAAGCGCATTATAAATAACCAATCGTCATCGATCTCAGGGAGTGTGAGTCATCTCTCTTCAAAATGTCCAGTCTGTCTGTCTATAGATCCTTCTCGGGTCCCGCACACTCACCCACTCTTTCTTGCATTAAACCAATAATAACATTCACCTGTTTCTTTGAAAGTCTATACACTCATGTTTGCAGCTTCATACAGATAACGTTCTAGTCTAGACCCTGGAATTATCTACAGGGCCTTCTGCTAGCCTGGTCAGATTAAACCAGTCTATGTGATTAGTACGGAGCAAGTAAAAAAACAAATTTTAACATGCAAAAATGCTCTTTTGTCCTACTCCTTTCACTTGTTTTATATGTGGGCAGGGGCTGCCCCTATCAAGAACACCCCATAGTCTCTTACTTGACACTGCAACACATATACTCTATGGGCTTGTTTTACAAACCTTTTTTTAATTAGGTTTTTCGACGGAAAAACGCTTCTGTAAATTAGGCCCTTACTTTTTTTAAACTCCATGCATTTATTTGGATCATTTCATATATTTATTTATTTATTTGTGTAATTATGTAACTCGCATGCATTTTCTATTTTCAGGGACATTTTGAAATGTTTTCGTTCATACTAATCCAACAAGTGCTTGTAATGATTTATTTCAGGTGCAAAGTTTTTTTTGAACTACAGTGCCCCTTTGTGAGCTAAATCTGCACTTTATAAAACAGCTCAGTAAATACATACTCCCTATTGCACTGCTTGCCTTCGTTATCATACTCACTTGCAATGCAATCCACTTCCTAATTCCCAGTGCACACAGCAAAAGTTGGAATCCCAAACAACCGCCATTATCTACACCTTTTATTTCACACCTTCTACACACATCCATCAGCTACACCCTCGGCTCAAAGGTTTACATCTCATCAAAACGCGGGCTGTGGATGCTGGCATAGCGGCCTTATGTTCTTATATTCATTACACATGGTAAACCAGGGTTTTCCTTAAGAGTTTGGGGTGGTAAGGGAATTAGTTAACTCTCTAGATCTCAGTGGGTTCCGCACTAATTGTGGTGTTATGTGCTGAATTTCAGACATTAGAATGCAGGCGTGGAGACCAATCATGTCAAAGAAAGGACCCGCAAACAACCCTTCTCTTGTCATGCACCCACCCTCTGGAACTCAATCCCATGGTTGGCTCAGAATGACCCCTCATTTCTCCATTTCTGCAAATCTCGCACGACATGGCTCTTTCAAGAACACCTGACCAAGGACTAATTTCAATGGACTCACATACCGACTCAAAGACATCACACTACTGCGCTACTGTTAAAAGATGTCAGCCCAACACACTCTCTGTACAGCGCTCTGCTGCTCTCGCGCTAGGCCCACACTTTAAACAATAAAATATAAAAAGAAAATAATAATGTCAGCTTTCATGGGTCAATTCGCGGAATAACACTGTTTTCAGTAATGCCCACTTGTATTATTCAAGCATTAAAGAGACAATTCAGTCTGTACTTCCTTCCTCCATATTACTTAATCTTGACAAAAACGTGCATCCTTGCAATGTTCTAGTCACTGTTTTCAGTAATGCCCACTTGTATTATTCAAGCATTAAAGAGACAATTCAGTCTGTACTTCATTCCTCCATATTACTTAATCTTGACAAAAACGTGCATCCGTTCAATGTTCTGGTTTGAGTTATATAGGTGTCTTGTCTATTGACCCAACTTTCCCTGGGCCATGGCATAATATCACCTTTCTGGTTGCCTTGATTTTTATGATTATGAAAGTGGTGGTCTCAGCGCACCCGCACTGCATAATGCCAGGAGGTCGGGGGAAGGGGTGGTGCATCCACCCGGTGTCAGGCAGGCTGGGTGATTTGATGCTCCCACTGCCCGAGCCGAGGATGCATCACACACCCGCTGACCATTATTTCAACTGCAAACCCCTACTTTTAGAGCTTGCAGCAAACGAGTACGTTTTGACAACTACTGCACTGTCTGACTAAGTGATATTGTAAATTGCAAAGGACAGTGAAATCCCACGCAGCATTGACGTGGGCAGATCCATACTCGCTCTCCGGCGCAGGTTAAGGGAGGCCAGAGTCACCGCCACCAGCATCCTCCACTTCTGAGAAACCATCCTCACTCCACCCGCTCATCATCTGTCCTCCTCCCCCTCCCCCTCCACACACTCTCCCTGCCCTCTGAACTGGTGCAATGATCCGTTGCCTGTGATTAAATTAGCGTAAGTAATAAGATATCATACAACTGATTGATTTCCCCAGCAATAGTTATTAACCAGCTCAATTCAGAGGCGAGCAGGGCTATTATTCTCAGCATTGATTCCTGAGCAGGGCGGCAGGAGCAGCGGGCCCTGGCGCAGGGTGGGCGCGCGAGTGTGCGCGTGCGTGCGAGTGTGTGTGTGTGCTGAACTGCAGGAGAGGCTGGTGTTGCATATGCAGCGCTATTCCCATTCCAAATCAAGACTTCCTAACTCGCTGCATTAAATGCACTCCCACCGGCCATTGGGCGTGTTTGCAATGCCTTGTCAACACAGTTCTGTGAATATGTTTAGTGGGGTACCATCAGGGAGCCCACAAAGGAGACCAGTGAAGTCCAGTTTAGAACCGGGGACTATTCATATGCGCAAAATCACTATAAATTGCACGTCTTACAGGTGATCACAGTATGTATCCCTCTTTGGATAGCATTTGGCCTGGTAGGGATTGATGCGTGGTGCCTACCGCAGCCCTCCCCCCTCAACCACCTCCCGCTCCCCGAGTAGCTCAGGGATCAGCTCTGGGGCCTTTTGTGAGGATGGCCTACTGGCCATTCACCTGCAAGTTCAATGGCCAGTTGCCCCCCTGCTTGTGGGTGACACCACCTTCGAATTCAACTCACAATCGTCTTGTGGGAGCGTGTGAAGAACGTCTCCATAATGTCAGCCTGAGCCACACCTCTCTCCAATGAGTCATAACTTGCCTGGTGTTCCTGGTTGCTTGCAAATTGTGTCCAGCTTGTGGGTATTCTGGGCAGCCAGCGGGATTAGAGATGGCGCCTGCAACATCGGTAAGGGTGTTTGATGTTGACTTTTGAGTGAGAGAGTCAGATTTCCAGTTTACATCTGTTTTAAAAACGTACTGATGACACCCGAAGAGACGGGATGAACAACTCAATGTATTTGCCACTCACACATACCTCTGTGCTGCACATGTTCTATGCCTTGCACATTGTTAGCTTTCATATATTTAGCTGGTGGTGTGAAGCCCCACCCCGAGAACTCCGAATCGTTCTGCTTTAGTTGGACCCGGACATGGCAATGATACCCCTCTGGATGCCCTTTAGGCAGGGCCTCCAATTCAGACAACTATGCACATTACACATGTGGCCGGCTAGCCATCCCAGCCACCACACATTGGACTGTGGAGTGGGAGTTCTTGAAGCACTGTGTCACAGGTTCCAAGTAGGGTGTGATTGGGAACATTATTGTGGTCTTGGCATCCCCAGAGCACAAAGGGCTCAGTGATGGAATTGTGATTGGGCACTGTTTGGCTTCTATGCTTGGTTGAAACGCGATGAACAATTAAAAGAATATAAAAGAACAATTATAATAATGATATTGGCTTAAGAAGGTCCACTTGGGGCTTTCACCAGTGCTGGTTCTTGGCTCATGGAAGATGCTTTTGGTGGTTTGTCTGCTGCATTCTCTCTGGATGTCCACTCCATATCTCGGAAGGTGGCGTGCCAACAAGGCTTGTGCCCACACGAAAGGGCTTACATCACTCGTTAGAGATATAACGCTTTTCAACTGTTTTCAGCCCATACTCCCCCTCAAGACTGCACCTATCGGATTCCCTTAAGACAGTGTCTAATTCCTTTCAGTCAAATATCTCCCCTCTGAAGTCTGACAATCCCAATGAAACTAGAATATCTACGCTCAACATCAGACATCTACAGACCAATATAGCAATTCTATATCAGACGGACAGCGTTCTCATCATCATGCTTTTGAGTATAGATGAGTATCATGGATGATTTGATGCCTCCTGTATGCGCACATGGCTGTGGTTCAGAGTTTGTACCTACAGTTGATTCTAGGATGCGACAGTTTAGGAGGAGAACCCACCGCACACTTCACAGCATTGCCTCATCACGCCATGACCTAGCGATATGGGCATACATCCAGACAAGGCTAACTTTAAGGTAGACCTATTAGTCTGGACAGGGCATCTAGGCACGCAAACCATGCTGTAGAAACAAGCCCACCATTGCTGCTCTCTCTGGGCTACCTGCCTTACAAGAGTGGATTATTATGGTAACTTCAAGGGTTTCCTAAGCGTCTTTCTGGCCCTCCTTTAGCCTTTTATTTGGGGCTCAATGGGAGGAACAGCCTAACTTCATAACATGTCAGCACTGTCCTTGAATTGGCCTTCCAGGGTGGTTCACTTACCCCCTGGACCAGTCCCTGTCAGAGGCTCGCGGAGGCACCCACTAATATCCCGCTGCTTGGAGACCCCAATGGTGAAAGACACTTGGAGTGGTGGTGTGTTGCCAGGTGCCATTCCTAATTAATATAGGAGAGACCGCAGATCAGAGGACTCAAGGGAGATCTGGCCTTGTAGATTGACCAGGTGGCCAGGTGACATCGTGACAATAGATTCGCATCTCTCTTCTCTTCTAAGCCTCAATAACACAGGCACTTAAACAAGTTACCACATGTGCATCAGCTGTTCGACCCTCATCTTACCTCATGGTCCTCGGCCTGGCTACACTCATCCATTGTGCAACATATCACACTCTCACCAAGGTAGCATGTCATATATCCTGGCACCTTCTGGCAAATGACAGAATGTGCTAGCACATGCCCTGATATTGCAACTCGTCTGTCACTATTATAGTAATGTGGACTTTACATAAAACATTTTGAGCATCTGAGGAATGTATGACATTTAAGATCTAGCCATAGGTCTAAAGCAGTGAATGCGAACTGATGTGATTGATGGTTAAACCCGGGGAAGTCACTAAGAACTAACAATGAGAGAAAAAGAAAACAAGAGCGGAAGGGACTGACAAAACGGACAGAAAGAAAGAGAGAGAGCCCGAAAGAGAAAATTAGAGACAGAGCGAGAGGAGGCACAGTGATCTAGTCGAATGCTAAACGAGAGAAACTAAAGACAGTAAAGGGGCAAAACGACTAGAGAGAGGAAGAAAGACGGACAAGTGATTGGCTGCAGGGGGCGAGGACAAGAAGAGACAGAACAGGGTGCTACTGGGCCAGAGGCTTCAATACTGTGGGAAAGCTGAAAGGAATGTAAAAAGGGAAAGAGTCTTCAGACGGTAGGAACATTGTAGCAAAGAGTATGCAGAAGGAAAGCTGTAGTAGGAGGAAAAGTAGAAAGGCGCGCAAAGAGCAAAACAGACAGAAGGGAGCTATGAAAAGCAAAAGAATGGGGCAGACGGCAGAGATAGGCACAAAGGAGTGAGAGGAGTGAGACAAGATGCAAACAACGAGGATATGTAGAAGGAAGCGTAATGAAAGTGAGGGCTGCAGACAGCCGGAACAGGTAACACACGCATTGGCTATGCCAACAGTATGGGCTTTTGTGTAGGTATGGGAAAGTACTTTCCAGGCTCTGTCGCAGTGGTATTAACTGGCCATTGATGGTAGTAGGGGGGAAATGATGCCAGTACCTAGGCATCTAATAGCTGTGCCTGGCAAATCCCTAATACTTATGCACAAACTGTTGGCTTTGGCAATGCTTCTTCTTAACATGACTTCCCAGGAGGATACTCGCGTGGCTGAAGACATGTTTACTACACCAGTAGCAGGTTAACAGCTCCAATTAAGTCATTAACTGTCAGAGACTTGAAAAACACTGTGAGGCACTTCAAGTGCAACGTTTGATGGCAAGGCTTGATTAAAACAAGCTCAAAGAGTTCTCATGAGGACATGTTTTGAGTGGGGAGGGGCAGGAACTGGTTGGGAAGGCCCATGGTGATTAGTATGGCCATGAGAAGTAAAAGGGTGGGCAAATACCCAAACAACTGCTACAAGCTGTGTGCCCCTCTTGATATGCATTTACAGGAGGGTATATGGTAAGGGAGGCTGCAGACGGCCAGAATAGGTAAAATGGCAGAACAGGTAAGAGGCTGCAGGCATCCTTAACAGATAAATAGTGAGAGCGTCTTTAGACAGAGATTATAGGTAGACCAGAGTGTTGACTGTGAGATTTTGTTTGGACAAGGAGGAAAGGATTGTAAAGAGGAAGAGGTTACAGACAGCGGAGGGGAGTAGGAAGGAGTGCAAACAGTGATGTGGCTGAATAAAATGGAGATAGAAAGGCGTGCAAAGAGGGACGAAGGTAAAAAGGAGTGTTAAAAGTGAGATGTGCAGAAGTCACTGGGAGATAGTAGAACATATTCTGTTGAAGACATTATGCTGCTGTGGAATGGAGAATGGGCATAAGGAGTCTAAAGAGTTAGGGAGCCTGTAACAGGAAAAACTGAGTGTATACTAGAGTGAAAGCAGAGTGGAGAAATTACCATGAACTGAAAGACAATGTAATGAGAGTGTAGGCATGATTGTACAGAGATCTTGACCGATGTGTAAAGAAGGAAAATGGCTTTGCAGAGCAACGTATTTATTTTATTTATTGTGCATTTGTAAGGCATTAATACATCAAGAATTTGTGTTTCAAAGCGCCCATCGAGCGAAGGGGAGGGAACATGGGAATAAAGGTGAATATAAAAAAACTGATAAACAAGAAAGGGGCGGCCCTACTAGACTTTGTGAGCATTCAGAACGTGCAAGTGCAGGGAGAGAGAGAGAGAAGGGACAGGGAAGGGGGTAAGTGCTAGGAGTTCTACAGAAGCAAGTGCCAAGGAGTCAGTTATGTGAAGCAGTTAGTGCCTGGCAGTGATCATTTGGTACAGAGTTATCACCTGCCAATAATAAGTGCAATCCGGTGAGAACACAAGCCAGTGGGTGCCCGAAAGGCAAGTGCTTGGATGGGTGGAAGGCTGAGGGTGATTGGGCGGAAGGCCAGGACCCAGAAGGACACATAAAGTCCCAGGAAACCAATCTCAGCGACTGTGGGGTATTAGCATGGGGGTGAGAGGGAGAAGGAGGAGGTGAAGAGGAAAGTCTTGAGGAGCATCCAGAATTTGAGGAGGTCTGGCTCAAGACAGAGAGGAAGTGGGAGGATGTTCCAGAGGAGGGAGTCAGCTGAGGAGGGAGATATGCTACCAGCTTGCTGCTTAGAAAAACGCATGACACGCAGAGAGTTGGAACCGGAGGAGCGTAAAGATCTGGAAGGAAGGTATTTGGTGAGACCAAGTTGTAGATAGATTGGTGCTCGGCCCCAGACAGCCTTATGTATTATGCAGAGGGATTTCAATAGCTATAGAGATGTGCAAGGATTGACTGAAGCTGTAACCTTTAAAAAGGGGAGTGGAAGAGTGTGCAACGGCGTGCTGCAGCCAGTGAGAAGAGGAAGAAACAAATTCTGCAGACAGAGAGGATAGGAGGAAAGCAGTGTAACAAGTAATAGAGGTTTCAGAGAGCAGAGATAAGCAGAAATTAGTGCTGTGATTGAGAGAGAATGGAGACAATGAATGTAGGTAAAGAGGAGTGTAAAGATGGTTAGAGACTGCAACCCTTGTGGAGATATAGAAAGGAGTGTAAAGCATTGGAGTGGCTTTAGACACCAGGGATACAGAGAAAGGGGTGTTCCAAGGGAAAGAGACTACAGACAATTAAGATAAAGAGGGGTGTAAAGATGGTCACAGACTGCAACCCTTGTGGAGAGCTAGAAAGCAGTATAAAGGGTGATGTAGTTTGCAGGCAGTGAGGTTATGTAAGAAGGGGTGACAGTGTGATCATGTCAAATATCAGGCAATACAGATTGCAGTGATGGCATCATATTTATTTGGGACTAAAGAGTGCTTAAGTAATTTCAGCTAATGTAGCTTTCACGCCCCGGCGGGGTGGCAGAGGTGGCAGGCATGGACTCAGCTTGGGCTGCGGTCCCTTAAAGCCCATGTCTGCCCCCACCTGAGGAGTGACAGCTAAATCCCGGGGTGCGGATAGATTTCTTTTTTTTTCTTCCGACAGGAGATTATCTCAACGTGAGCACATATCCAATCGGAGGAAAAAAAATGTAAAAGAAATAGCTGCCACCATTGTAATGGAAAAGGAACTAGTTGTTTTTCGGATGACGGCGACCATGGAAAAAATTATCCAAAATGGCCACTGTCATATGATAAGGAACATTTCAATGGTGGTGGCCAGACGGGAGGACCTCAGGGACTGGAGCGCAAGGCTCAGATCCCGCATGTAAATTGGGGGGGGGGGGTTGGGAGGGGGAATCGGATGATTAGAGGGGGTGTGGAGGCAACAGGGAGAGGCTACCTCTTGCCTCCCCCTCATTAGAAAAAAAAAGGAAAAATAAAGTTCCATCTGGGGAAGGGCCTCAAGTGGCTGGGACAGTGGGGAGAGATATTATAATTGACTGAGCACCCTTCCCTGGGTGCAAATACAATGGTTGCGATGAACAGATGGTAGTGTGAAGGCACTCACAACTATACAGGCAAACTCCCCCAAAAGTGATCCACGAAATTTCGAGGGTCACGCACCCAAATATTCAGTGACTTGTGAAATTCTGTAGTCACTTTCGGGGTGTAAACAAACCACTCCCCTTTACTGCCCCCATGACCTCCCTCGTTGCGTTTACCTGCATTCCCCAGTCCCAGGAATGGTTAACACGATTTCATTATTTTCTAATTCCAGATCAGGAGAAAAAAGTTAAACATGCTTCAGTGCTGTGTGTCCCCAGTATGACAGTGGGCCATAGCCTGCCCTCCCCCTCGAGGCCCCAATTGCCTCACCCTCGGTGAACGAACTTGAATTCCGCAGACAAACCTCTGGCAAGGTTCTAAAGATTCCTGCGATAACCCTCCCCCTCTTAAATTTAGAAATTTAGAGTTTTTCGTGAACTGTTCCACTCACCCTTAACAGAGAATTTATAACCAGGGGGTCTCATTGGTTTATTTATTTATAGTTTTTATATAGCAAGTACATGACAATGGAATTCATCAGAGTGTTGTACAACTAATCACATGTATCACAATAAAAATAAATATAAACGCAGTTACCTCAAAATGCACTAATCCTAGACATTTAAATTTCATTTTTGGTTTACAGCCCAGCACAACAATAAAACAGAAAAATGTAGGGACATCACATATATCAGAAAATTTCACATTGTAAATCCAATTGAAAATTAACCAATTCAAAAACTATTTTCCAAAACCACGATTTTACAGCTTCGGGTGGATTCAAATATTTTGCTGCAGCTCCTGAAATAGAACGGTCCAAAGTCACTTACCGCTTGAATCTGAGAACTTCCAAATGTAAAGATTCCCGTAGATGCGCCCGAGATTGTTGGTGTTTTGGTTTTCTCATGGTTTTCTCACGTGTGCGTCAGAACGGAAGATACTGGCGGGAACTGATGAGGATCCCTCCCAGGCCGGGTTCAGGTGACTTCAGTATTGCAAAGATCTGTTTGAAGCTTTGCATTCCAAAGTTTACATATCTGTTTTTGAACGTTTAATGTCCCTTAGCCTTTGCACTGGGTAATTACTCTCTGAGGGCCCTTTCAGTCTAGATGAAAGAGCATAAATAAATACTAAGCAATAAATATCTGCTTCTGAACAATTGGAAAACCAGCACACCAACAACAAAAGAGAACATTCATCAGCACTCGGAAAAAAACAAAGGGACCGATTCATGGAAATATTTGCGTGGGAAATAGGGGAATTGTGCAGCAAAACTGTGCAAATTCACGTTTGGCGATTCATGGAACCGACTGCTTGGGACTTTCATGGAGTTGGCGTATGCTCCGAACGTCTGTGTGAGCGGTCGGGCTCTTTGCAGAGCATGGGCACGGCTTTCGCAGAGGGCTGGGCCGAGGCAGTCCCTTGCACGCCCACATTTGCACCAAATGACACATATTCATGGACACACCCGTGCAGCCACTCGGCATAGGAATGGCCATGCAAATCCCTTGATCACTGTGCCACCCAAAGGCAGGCTTAAGTACAATTTGGCTTAGGATTTGCAGCACAGAGGTGGAATTGCATGTTGGATTTAGGGGTGTGTGTACACATCCGGGGTACTGATCTAATTTAGGGGTGCGCATATGCAGTGTAGTGGGGTGCTGGAACTCTTTACGGGGGTTCGCATGCAGATTTTACGTGTTCAGACCGAGTGACATTTTCTCATATGCATGTTGTTGGGGTGCCCGCAACAGTTACGGGGGACCCCGCTCAGGGTCCCTGAGATGCAGGCCTGTTTGCGGGGGACTCCACGCTCTGTTTGAAGGCTGTGTGTATTCACGCTTTGGGGAGGGCGCAATGGTAGCTTTTGTGGCTGTTTATGCTTTGCCTGTTGGCATGCCGGCGGTGTGCCGAGCGCGACTTGCGAATACGGGTACTTTGACAGTAAACTCCATGAATACGCGGGGCGCGCATTTTTTACTCTGCGTGCAAGCTTGCAGTGTCCTTCTCAGTGTGCAGCCCTTGCGGGATTTCTGCTCACATTTCCATGAATCGGGACCATACTTTCTTTTATTACATTAACGACTGCGGGAGTGGGCAGAGCCTACATTGATTCCTTATGGCAATTCAGGACAAACATACACGCCCTTAGCACTTAAGGAGTGGGGCCACTGTAACGCTGTGCACCTGAGGTACATTCTCAAGGCACATTTCCGAACATAGCCCCGCCAGCTGCATTTGTTTACACCGACTGCCCATAATGCACACTGAATTACTTAATATAAACATGAATAAAATATTGTCAAACATACCTCTGCCTTCCTTAATTAAACCAACATTATTTTTCACCATTTATCAAACAAAGGGAGGGTTAAAAATGTATTTATTCATGCATCTCATCTGGAATTATCAATTTTTCAAATGCAAAACGCATAATCTGTCCATATAATGTCCATTATGTTATCGTTTTTAATTTTACAGAATGACCCTTTACATCTTTACATGAATAACTCATTGGTAAAGATAAGTGGTTCGGGGATGATGCTCAGGCACTTGAAATCAGAGAAGAATGATGTAAAATGCACTGCGGATTTGGGGGGCAGAGTGGGTGAAATGCTAACTATGCGTTTCTAAACTAGAAGGTGCTTTCATGAGGCACAATATCTTCAGTACAAGGAGTGATTTCAGAGAGCGCCCTATGCGTTAAGTTTACATTGTTTTCATGTGTGCTATTTGATATCATTGTTTTTCATGGACTATCTTTTACCTTAAATGCACCTTTTTAGGTGATTGAACTGACTGTTCATTCGTGAGCAAAAGCTAACATAAATAGAAGGCATCTCTACTTGAGCTGAACAGGGCCCTGTTTATCACAGTTAACCTCGTGCCAGTGAACTTCAAGCGTGGTCATGGTTCGTGGCCCGAGAAAGTGACCTTTTCCCGATCCATTTGCAGGAGTCTCTGCTGATGGAACTCAAATTGCCAGAGAAAGCAGCTCGGAGCAGGAAATCGCCCAATCCCGGGACGAATTATACCTAAAAGTATTGATTCTTCCTATTGGGTGAATTCAGGCCTAGTGATTAAAGTTAGATTGACAAGCCTGTAAAAACAAGAGCATGGAGAGCAGCAGCCCAACGTTCACCCTGGCCCTTGTATTTTCTTCAGTCTCTCTATGACTCCTGTACATTACCTTGAAAATCCTGGCGAATGCCCTGAGTCTCTGGGTTTGCTGCACAGATTTAATACTTGTGAACTCGAGGGAAGAGAAGGCGCTCCTTCCGCGAGCACAAATGATTCCCTTTCCTCTCCATAACTTGGGACAACACAAATGGACGAGTAAACTATTTCTTTGATGTATTTTTATTCATTACTTTTAACGCATCTTTAGTATTTAACCCATGTCCCAGAACTTGGGATACCAATAACATACGCAGTCATTTTATAGTCTGATTACTCTTTGTAGTCAATTACATATTTAAAAAAAAAACAGAATTGTTCTAGTCCTATTATTTGTTTCGTTTTTCTTCCTTGACAGAGCACTTTTGTATCTGCAACCTTTGACTCTCCAGATGTTTCAAACTACAACTCCCATCAGCCCTAGCCAATGTCTCCAATGTTGAGAGATCATTGAGTTCATAGCCCAAAGCCTCTGGAGGTTTACAGGTTGCATAAACCATCTGTAGTGTGTTTTTATTTGTTTCTTTTTTAGTGCACATCTTTCCTTGATAAGTTATTCCCCGATACAAGTGGCAGAGAGATATGCTGAAGATAGCTGTAAATCAGACACCATCACAATATTACATAATTTGAATAGTTTAAACTCTTAACTTTTAATTCACAAAACATTTTAGAGAAAAGGTCCCACTATAGCAATAATCACCAGTTCCACAGCCTGGAACGGGTGATAAAGGCATGGGGCCCGAGTTAATAGGCCTCTTAGGGGTATATTGTGGTAGTTTTGGTGAGCCTGTTGGGGTATTTTGTGGAATTTTGGTGAGCCCCAAATCTATAAGACTACCTGTTATTATTTTATAGTGGGATAATAAGAGGTAAGCCAAAACCGGACCTGGTGCACCCAGGGTCGGACTGGGACAAGAAATAGGCCCGGTCACCCAAATAAAAGTGGCCCACCCCTCACCTCCAAAAAAGTGGCCCACCCCTCACCTCACGACGCTTGACCTCTGATGATGTCTCTGGAAATGATGACATTTGACACCACCCCAAAGTGACATCCCGGAAGCGATGAAACACAACCTTTCACCCCTTGACAAAACAGGAAGTGGCATCAAATAACATTGTTCCTAAGTACACTAAATTACTGTGAATCCAAGCAGACGTCCAAGGACAAATGATAATATGCTATTGTATAGCACATACGCTTAAGCTCTTTTTTATAGAACAAATATGCATAACAATATCACTCAACCTGTGGTGGTACTCATTTATCGACCTAAGAAGGATGAAAGGCTTTTTGAAAAGAAAAACAAATTTGAAAATAAAATGTTTTTTTTCTTCTTCCATACCGGCCCAGGCATGGCCAGAAACTGGCCCCCAACCCCCAGGGATGATTTTGGCCCGGCCACGGGCCGAAAGGCCGAGGGGCCAATCCGACCCTGGGTGCACCCTGAAATACAATTTCATCATCATGTGATATTCTATCTACAATAACACTTTGGTAGTAATCCAGAATACACTTACTGGGACACCTGAATGTTGTTCTTCATATAAATAGCCCCTGAGGATATGAGCCCATTCACAGTGATCATTTTTTTTATTTGTATTTTTACCAGATGTGGTAGTATGAGGATACCACCTGCGGTAAAATGCAACTACAACCTGCTTCCCATCTGTCTTTATGCCATTACAAATAAGCAGGACAAAAAATAAACAGGCCAGGGCTGACTTACTTCTTTTCTTCATGGGTTTTTATAAGGAATTAGAGTTATGCAAAATACAAAAAGCAAAACGTGCAATGCACAGTGTTTTCACATGACATTTCCTGTGATTCAAAAATGAAAATGAAATATCCATGAATAAAAAATAATTTGCAGTTGCTTCCCCCGCGATAAATTACCTTTTCCCCACAATGGACTTCAAGCATCCTTTTTCGTGTTGCAGTTCAAAACATGGATATCTAACGACCTTGAAAGATAACATTTGCTTTGCACAGCTTCATGGGTGGTAAAGAACACAAGAAAAATAACTAACCACGTTTGTTAATGTAACACAGAATTACCTAGTCTGCAATTGCCTGTAAAATGCACCTCACAAACCACAGATCACACACCTCCATTTTTACTTGTGAACCCACCAAAACACAACTGGTTCTGTGTGCCCTCAAACTGCAAGATCAGGAATACTCTCTCCACCCAGCTGCCTGGACAATGGGACAGATAATCTCTTATCTGCCTTTCGCCCCTCTTGGCATGGATCAACTCAGCTGTGTCTTCCGAGCCAGCCTGCACGGGCACTCGCAGCCAAAAAGACGCACACTCCAACCCAGAGCCAGACAGAGAGTTCAGGAATAAGCAAAATAACCCCCTTCTGACTGACCACCATTTTAAAATACTATGTGACCTGCCCATGAATATATGTTTGCCTTCATAAAATGTAAAATACCGCCTGTGAAGTGATGTCATGTGCCAATCAAAACCACCTCCCTTTAACAAACCAACTCACTAGAATGTTGTAGAGAACACGGGATCAGCCTGCACCGTTATACGGCAGCAAACGGGTGGAAAGTGTTACACTTGTCTGCACTGTTTTGCTGTTCTGAGAATGAACAATGAGTTTACTTTAAGTAAAAAATGCTCTGCATTCCGCAAGTTTCATTCATCAGATCTTCACTGTAAAAGCAATGTATAGTCTTTGTGTTTGATTCCTGCATTTCCAACTAACATTGCACAGCCTGTGCTTGCCATCACATTCAGTGTACCAATTTGCATCAAATGTTTTCACCAAAGTTATTGACTGAGCTGCCTTGAATATTACTAAGCGAATATGTTAATGGTTAGGGGTTAATAATTGTTAGTCTGTATGCCCCATTGCAAGTTCATTTTAATGTGGTGTGGTGCAAATTGATACCATCAGCTTTAATGCAGTACCACATTCAAACCCCCTTTTTTCAGAATGTTCTCTGTGCATTCACAATACTGACTCACACCGGGTTCAGCCCATAGCCTCTCACACTCTTATTCACATTTGGGGTCAGTTTTCATTTTTGTTGAAATTCGGAGCCTTAGCTAAAATTCAGAGCCTTAGTTAAAATTCAGAGCTCTCTTTTCCTTCAGGTATGCAACAGCCTTTATCGAGGGTCCCTGGTGCCTTTATCACCCGTGTCAGCCTCTGGAATGGGTGATTATTGCTATTAGAACCCCACATTTCCAAACCAGTATCCATGGTGTTAAGAACAATTTATTTTCTTTTAATGAATGGGGCGCCTCGCAGTGCAATGGATCAGGAAGGCACAGCTCTGTATGGAGCCCATCTTCCATTTCATGAAGGCCACAAAAAAACAGAAGCAGCAGCAGCGGCAACCGCCACAATAATCAGGTAAGTGGGGCTGACGGGGATTAAAAATAAGAAGGGAAGGGAAGGGAGGGTGGGGGGAAGATGGCGGGATGAGGAAGCAGCTATCAGGTTGCTCAGAACATGGGCTTGGATCAGTGGATTCAGCCCGCAAACCAAGCAACCTAATTGATTGTTCCCCCATTCCAGGGTGTTAAAATTCCATAAACCACTGGCTACACAGTTGCCAAGGTACAAGACAGTTAAGTTCCTGCTTTACAGAGGCATACAATTCATGGAGGCAGGTTCTGGGACGTGTTCCAGTGGGAGTTCAGTGTAGTGATCAGTTATTGGTGAGATGTTCTTTGAAAAGCATGATCTTAAGTCTTTCCTTACATGTCAGATGGAGGAGCCCAGTCGTGTCCGCATTGGTAAGTTGTCCATGAGAGGGGGTGAATGGCAGGAAAATGCCTTTTCCCTATTTTTTCCATCTTGCATTTCTTTCTTTCCAGTCTGGTTATGCTGTGGCTTCAGGTGGTGGTAGTGGTTATCATTTAATGGTGATACAACTGGTCTCCTCCATTCACTTTAAGATTCCATTGGATCTTTTCCACTTCAGCGCATATGGCAGTCTAAAAAAAGTATTTACTCCTACACTCTGATGCTGCATAACTTTGACCCAGATCTATTTCAAATGCCCCAATAAACAGTCACACACTGATGTGGCCTTTGGCAAATTGTCTAGCACATTATAAACACATTGCATAAACTGGGGTGTTGCTTTGACTTTAATTTCATTAACTTGTGCATTAATCCATGTGAACCCCTGTGGGTACCTGAAGGAAAACAGAAGGGAAGATTGTGGTGAAGGTTCAGTTGGAAAAACATCTATTTTAGCATCCGATACTGTTAAAAATGCATTCCTGTGTGTGTTTGAATCCACATTATTGTACAATATGGCTATGATCATCTAGCTGATGTTAAGACACTCACTTAGTTTGCATGTAGATTAACACACTGGTATAGTCTCTAGAGAAACTGTTGGACATTGGAGCTGAGGGCACATGTGATAAAGGGACGTAGTGCCAAAATGTATATTTTCTTTATACGTATGAACACTCATGTTAGTTATGATTCAAAGTGTTTTGGTGCACTCTGTTGTCTTCCAATCTATGAACATTCTGTGTGCTTGTGCCTGGACCACCTGGTGTACTCTGTTGTCCTCTTTCGAATGAACTCCCATGTTGCATGTGACTCAGAGTGTCAGGGTGTACTGTGCTGTTTTCCTACCTTGGATCATTCTGGTTGCCTGAGATCGATGATCCAGGGGTACAATGCTGTCTTCATACCTGTAAACTCGAATGTCCCCTGTGACTAAGAGAGTCAGGGTGTACTGTTTTGTCATTCTACCTATGAACATTCTGGCCACGCATACTTTGTTTTTTATTTTAACTATCAAGTCATATTTTACTTGTGATTCAGAGTTTCAAGGTGTATTGTGGTGTTTTACTACCCTTGAACATGTTGGTTGCCTGTGACTGAGTCTCCTCGTGTACTCCCTTTTCTTTGTACCTATTCACTCTCATGTTGCTTGTGATTCAGAATCTCTAAGTGCACTCTTTTGTCTCCCTACCTGTGAACATTCTGGTTATTGTGACTGGACCCTCTGGTGTACCTATAAACTCCACTGTTGCTTATGATTCAGAGTTTCTAGGTACACGGAGTTGATTTCCTATCTGTGGACTTTCGGGTTGTCTGCGAATGTACCACATAGCATACTTTGTTGTCCTCTTGCCTCTCTTGTGATTCACAGGATCAGGGTTTACTATGTGGTCACCATCACTTTAGACACATTGATTGCCTGTGATTGGGTCTCCTGGTGTACTCTCTTTTCTTTATACCCATGAACTCTAATGTTTCTTCTGATTCAGAGTTTATTGGTCTACTTTTTTTCTGTAGAGGAGCAGCTGCATGCCTCTGCAGGAAATCACGCACCCTGCCTCCTTTATGTTGGAAGTCTGAGACTGTGAGAATGTTTGAAAACAGCAGTTGTGCCAATACCGCAGCAAATCTTTGAGAAAAGGTATCCATCCACTGAGTAACCCTATCGAATGTATCCCTGAAGAGATGACAATCTGAGGGAGGAATTCCCTGAATGGATATGAATAGGAGCAAAAATAAGAAGCTAGTGATGTCACAAGAGACACGTGTAACCCTGAAAATACTGGTTGAAGAGAATGTATGGACCTTACAGAACCTGGTGACAAAGTTATGAATCGATTAAACTTTTGTATGCAAGAAGATTACACCTGTGCAAACAGAAAATCAACCGTTCAATAATTGTACAGACGCTGAAACGCAAGTAGTCCAAGTCATCATAGAAGTGGGCTATATGTAGTGAATAGAATTCAGGCGAAGCTGCCATTGCATAGAAGCTGGACATCAGTGTTATGAATTATAGTAAGCCTGGAGCCATGGAGAGGAAAGGCCGGGAATTGTGTTGCAGCAAGAATAAGATGACATTGTAGAAGTGCCTTGCAAGGCTGTATGGCCTGGCATCAAAACAGAAGCAGCCAAGGTCTGTTATGAATACTCAAAAGCAGTGAACGTGAGAAGGATAAATGGTTCGTTATTAAGGGGCAAAGAAAGAACACCAAGAGTGCCAAGTTTTATTTGTTTAAGATATTTAAATGCTGCAGAATAGACCAAATCGTTGTCTCCTGTCACGTGAGCCAAGGATGGAAATAGAGTTGAGCTTGGAGTCCTAGAACAATAATACTGAGAGACTGTACTTCCATATATTCTCACAATGATAATTTGAAAGTTCAAGTTCTAAGACAATCTTCATGGCAGAAGGCATGGGTGATGAGAGATGTTGGGCTAATTGGGCGGGAGGTAAAGTCAAGACCACCTCCTGGCACTTGTGTCTAAGCTTACGTGCTGCTAAATGAACTGAATGTTTCAGACATGGCACAAGCGTGCGCAACAATTGTAAAGGGCCATACAATGATGGGCCTTAAAGTTTGAAGACCAATGATAAACCGTGTACTTAATAGTGTTGGAGACTACATGTTTTAGAGGTAGGCATAAGTTGTCCACCTGACAGCAGGCAGCCAATCACAATTCTAGTGCCTATGCAAGGTATACTCAGATGTTCCCCTTGAACCAATTATAATTGCTTATATTTGTTTCTTATTTGCCATGTAGGATGTTGTCACCTCTGACGAATTTTTAGTATGAAGTCGATGTTTAATGAGAAAATTGACAAGAGCTGAGCAAATCTCTGTTGATGTCGGTTGTAACCGCCCTGTTTTAGACCATTGTTAATAAAACAGCAATCTTTGCCATCTTCATGAGTTTTTTTTGATTTTGATTATTTGGACTCAGAGTTATTATTTAAACCCATCCATTACATGCACGTTAATAACGTTCATTTCCTACCTGTAAACATTCTGGTTGCCTGTGGCATAGTGTCCTGTTTTCTCTCTTGTTTTCATACCTGCAAATTCTTCTGACAAACGAATACACTGGGATTGCTTCTAATTCAGAGCATCACTGTGCACTCTGCTGTTGTCATCCCTTTGAACAGTATGGTTGCCTGTGATTTGGTCTCTTACTGTACTCTGAGGTCTTCTTACCTATGAATTCTCCTGTTGCTTGTGGTTTAATGTTTCAGGGTACACTCTTTTGTCAATCATCTTCTTTCTTTGGGTCGCTCCGGTAGCCTGTGACTTAGAAATCCTCTGGGCGTTATCGTCTTCCTGTGAGGATTCAGATTTTCCATGATTTTGAGACTTGGGTTTTTCTGTGTTACCCCATGCCTGTGAACTAGGTAGCAACCACAGAATGAGGCCCGGGATGTCGTTACTCAACTAAGCAAACAGAACTCATCGGGTTGCTCCAAATGACATTGTTGTTTGATTTAGCCCCACACTTTTGGAAGCTGAGAATCAAATCACTGAGTCATAGGACTAAATAATCAACTCTAGTGGATCAGGGGAATGCTCTATACATCCCTAGCCCATAGAGGAGATGGCCCGTCTTGACAGTAACATGCAGAACCCATTCAACTGGGCAAGGATTACCTTGGGAATCCCCTCTACATCCGTAGCCCATTGATGAGATGAGCTGTTTTGCTCTGGCCATGCATAACCCATCTAACCGCACTAGGAATACCATGGAACTCCCCTATACATCCCTATACCAAAGATAAGATACAACTTCTTGACCCTACCATTCAGAGCCCATCTAACTGGGCCAGGAATCCCAAAGAAACACACTCCATGGAAGGTCAAGAGGTAAAACTCACTTTTTCCATCTCCACTTCGAGGACCAGGAGGTGATGGGCCAATTGAGGGTTTCATCCATACTAAAATGATCAATAGTTGCTTCCTCTATTTGTATTTTCATGAACATTGAAATGAAAGCTCACTATAAAGTTGCATCATTAACTTACCCTTTAGTGTGTCCGCACACTGCCATTGACTACACAAACACCTAATTTTATCAAAAGGGACAATGTAGGGGAACTCATTAACATGAGAAGGATGACTGTATACAGGGTGAATTGAATGGTTCACACTCTGTGCCACATTATGCATCGCAATACATGACTAGCCACTCGACAGCGAAATGCAACATACACTGCAGTGCAGCAGGTTCCTTCTCATTACCAGGGTGAGGAATCTTGCTGTGTCTTTGGGAGAAAGAGCATGGCATGCTCGGAGAACCTGGACTGAAAATAAAGGGTTTCATTATTACTCAGTTAATGCATTTACCAATGTAATAAAACCAGGACTAGAAACAAACCAAATAAAAGAGCAGGCATTTGTTTTTCTATTTTCTTTCTTTTTTCTGTTCTTGTCCAAATTCCCGCTCCCTTTGGAATTCTAAATGAGATGTATTACACTTTAAAGAATGTGTGTGCCTATGGGACTTCCTCAAGTCACTTATTTCTCTGAATGCAATTGATTTTTGCCCTAATTGTTATTCACTATGCTAATTCCCCCCACAAATCTCATATACTATTGATCAAAAAGTAATAAAGTCTCCAGCAAACAAAGCAGGCATTATTGCAATGCTGGGAAAACATCATTTAATATCAATACCGTATTTACAATTATCTTTAACCCAAATTTCACCCGTGATGCAATGCATAATCAAGCTCACAGTTACAGGCTAAAGGTGGATATTAAAAATTCCCATTAGAGTTTGTATAGAGCACATTTCCTGTGCAAGGGAGAGCAATTAGAATGAAGGCTGAACAGCAGGAAACCGGAATACACTTCAAGACATGTATTCGAGACCATGCATAAAGAGAATCTTTCTTTCTTTCTCTCTTTCTTTCTTTCTTTCTTTCTTTCTTTCTTTCTTTCTTTCTTTCTTTCTTTCTTTCTTTCTTTCTTTCTTTCTTTCTTCCTTCCTTTCTTTCTTTCTTTCTTCCTTTCTTTCTTTCTTCCTTCCTTCCTTCCTTCCTTTCTTTCTTTCTTTCTTTCCTTCTTTCTTTTCTTCTTTCTCCTCCTAATTTGATTTATTTGTATTATTTTATTTCTAATAACAGTTTTCTCTGTTTCTGTAATTCTTTCTGTCATTATAATGTTACATCTGTGCCCTCCACGACAGAAACCGTTTCTTAAAATGTTCAGACTCATCTTCTTTGTGCCCTATTATAAATACCCCACTTTTTATTTCGGTAGTTTCTTGTTCTCTATCATTTGTCTTTTTCTCTCCTTCCTTCCTTCCTTCCTTCCTTCCTTCCTTCCTTCCTTCCTTCCTTCCTTCCTTCCTTCCTTCCTTCCTTCCTTCCTTCCTTCCTTCCTTCCTTCCTTCCTTCCTTCCTTCCTTCCTTCCTTCCTTCCTTCCTTCCTTCCTTCCTTCCTTCCTTCCTTCCTTCCTTCCTTCCTTCCTTCCTTCCTTCCTTCCTTCCTTCCTTCCGAGCTAAAGGCCTTTGTGCATTGATATGAAAAGAAGATGGTGGAATTTTACATTTCTTTGAATTCCTCCATGGAAACGTTTAAGACAAGTCTTCTTTACTACTGTGAGAATCACTGGGTTGCATTCCATTTCATCATCTTTGGCTTGTCTGTGCCATTGCTAAAGGTGGCGGCCAACGCAATGGGGATTTGTATAGCCCAGACTGGGACTAAATGAGCTTGCTGTGTCAATGGTTGATAAAGAGCACCTCATCATCATCGATGAGGCCTGATGAGGCTGTGATAAGACCAGGGGTGCCTTGGAGACGTCATCTATGAAAGGGGACAAAGGCATCCTGGCAGTGCAAATTGGAGTGTTTGATCAAAACTGATTTGCATAACATTAGTCCTATTCCTGTGATGGCTCAGACGAGCTGAAGATAAAAGCTGCAATGCAATACTACCTAGTGGAATTTCCAGGCCCGGACTTCTTCCAGAATCTACAAGGCTGTTAAGAGATATTTATGTGGCAACCATCGATGTAGGGAATTATTTTCCACCACTATCAAAAGCGCCACAATTCTTCTTTTTAAGTTCCATCTAGCCCTGTCTGTGATTCATAAAGAACCACGCCTGTTCCTTACCCCTGTGCCACAGATAAGGCAAGAACCAGGCCGGTGTATGGAAAGAATATTCATATATTAAAGAATAGTTAAATCAATATTTAAACAATCACAGATCAGGTCACCTCACTATGTAGCTCAAATGTTTTTCTTTACTAATAATTATTTTTTTACACAAATTGAAAACACTAGTTGGTTCAGGATAATACAGGCCACCAACTCTATTTAACGCCACAACATGTAGTGTCGAAATCCTTTGCAGGAGGTTCTCATTTAATAGCAGGTAGCACCTTGAAACATGAGAAGAGCATAAGCTAGACCATCTACTTTATATATAGTTAATTTAAATAATATGCCACACTTTCACTAAAGGCAAAAACAATTTCACACATGCAGCACTGTGTCTTTTTAATCTCCCTTCGCACTTGGAAATGTGAGCAGTTTTGTTTAACTTAATCACATGTAAAAAGACTTTGGACTGGCAACCATTCTTAGCAATGCTGGCAGTCTTATAGCACAACACACTTTTCAGAACACACACTTTTTAGTTATATTTGAAACCCTTACTCTTTCACCAATATGCAAGGCACAATCTCCCTTCTCTTAGGAGCCACTTCCTTACTTTCAGTAGAAGGTGTGCTTTTTAAATCATTGACTCCACTCTGTTTAGCATTGGAAAGACACTGTTCTGTCCCAGCACATAAAACCCAGGTATTCAGTTGATCATTTGGAAACCCTCTGCATTATAGCAGGGTTCAGGGGAATGGGAAGCAGTAGGGAATTTGATTGTAATGCCCCTCTCCCTTTAGGGACTTTTGGTGTTTGCAAAAATGAATAGGTGTACCCAATTACTTTACAAACTAATGTTTTATCAACAATGGGGGGATGTTGTTATTTTTAAATTTCAACAAAATAACCCTGCAAAATATGTCTATTTATTTATTTGGGAATTATTTAAATTATTGTTTATTAAAATGGTAAGGATTTATTGTAACATGCCGAGCCAATCAATAAAGGGAAAATTGCATCGCACTGATCCCCAAAAGACTTTGTTTGGGTTGGACAAGTTAACTTACATAAATATCTCTGTGTTTGCACACTGGTACAAGGACATCAAGTCTCAGAACATATCTCAGATACAGGACAGGGACCATCAGAATCCACCATCAGCCACAGATATTCTCCAGGCTAATTCCCTCTATTTTGCTGTTGTCCCCTCTCCTGGTTTCCTCCAACAATCTCATCAGCAGATATAACCCAGATTGTTTCAGCCAGTCTCCCTGATTTTCATTGTGTGCCCCTTATGAATCTTAAACCACACCCACAGAAATGTCTAAATGTTGACATGACAGCTCATTGGTCATATGTTTTGATTGGACATCTCTATTCTACCCCCATACTCAACCCCAGCCCATTCTGCTTTGATTGGTCCCTTCAGTTACCAAGCCCAAATTCTGGGAGAGATAAAGCCACCCCTTGCATTTACAGTTTTACACATTTCAATGTTGCCATTAAGACTCTAGCATGGCAAATATGTTTAATGTACAGTTAAGCATAACAATACAGATATATTTGGGTCCCTCTCATAATTCTGGATTTATTGAAACGTCGCTCATCCCGGCAAGATGTTGCAGGTTCAAATTAGGTTTTTTCATGCTTTATTAAAGTATTGTAACAGTTTTCAACATGAGAGTTTTCATCCAGATGTCTAATTATTTAAGCTATCAGCTCCCTGAATCTCTGTTTTGTGACATTTCTGGAGAGTTAAAACCACATTTTAGGTAGTAACTCCTTTTCTCAAGGTCAACATTTTCTGAGAGGGCTTTTTTATCAGATTTTCAGTGATGTCTGTCTCATTATCTTTTGATCTATGATGGTAAAATTAACAAAATATGACTGTCCATCTAAACTAATGGCAATCCCTAACACGTATGCATATTTTGTCTTTAATGGCACATTAGGTTGTATTTCTCCACTCCTCATGAGCTCTGTGCATCTGTTTTCTGTGTTGACCGAAGCATGCACAAAGGATCCTCAGCATTCTTGCACAGTAAAAGGATAATGGATAATCTGTATGCTTATCTTGAAAAGAAGAGCCTATGGCCCCATCCTCCATGCTCATGGGAAATCCCTCGGGAACAGGCCTGTGATCAGTTTTTCTGAGCTTCCTACAAACGTGGATTTTATTTTCAAGAATGTTTTAGAGTTCAGCCCATTAAATAAATGCTCTTTTTCCCCAAGGGTCAGCTGTTGACCTCATACAAGCCTTAGTCTAGCACAAGATCTTACCTTCATTCCTCGCATGGCTCCTTGGCTCAACCTTCAGTGGGCTTCTCAATTACTCTTAAAGCTAGTTGGAGATAACAGCTTTTTAACTGATTGATAGGGACCCATTTCTCTTCCATCTGTTCTCTTTTTGGGATGTGGATCATATAGCCAACAGCTGAAATGGTGTCCACAATTTTAAAACTATCATGCCAAGATTTAAGAAATATCTGATCCTTGGTCTGGTTTCTCTGGTGGAAATTGTATAGGTAAACTTGGTCACCTACCTCATACTCCTTTTTTGTGGTCTTTAGATCATAGTACAATTTCATTCCGTCAGCCGGCTTCTTTAAGTTTCACTACGCATAAGCAAAAGCATGCCAGAGGCCCTTCCTCAGGTATTCAATCTACTCATGAGTAGTGGATGCGTTAATCACTGTCTTCTTCTGAATTTTATAGAGCAGATGCTGAGGTAACACTATTTTCCTTCCGGTCATTAGCGGAAATTGAGACATTTTGGTTGCAGAAGATGGTGTAGACCTAATAGCAATCAGGACAAGTGGTAATAGAATGTTACAACTGGGTCAGAGTCACACACTTCTTCAGTATGCTTACAATTGTCTTACTGTATCCCTAAACCCACCTGCTGGATGCCAGGCGGTAAGTGTCTGGACTTTTCCTATTCCTACGAGAATCACCCACATATTAATCATGAGTTCCTCGGTCTGACTGAATCCTTTGCGTGAGGACAAAATAAGAGAAGATGTGATTGATCATTAGCGTGGCAGATGTCTCTTCCTTACAATTTGGCACTGGAAGACATTCTACCCACTTTCGAAACAAGCATTTTACAATCAACATGTACTTGTTTCCTCTAGAGGAGCAAATCACTGGCACAATGAAATAGATTTGCAAATTTAACAAAGGCACTGTCATTCCCCTTTTTTGTAAGGGAGCACTGTGTGTAGGGGAATTTAGCTGAAATTGTGCACACATGAGACACCCCTTATATATATGTTCATGTCCTGACCCATGTGTGGCCAGTATGCAACCTCACGCAAGATTTCCAATGTCAGTGGACGCTTCATGGGTGTGATTCAACATCAGGCTCCGGAATTAGTAAGGTGCCACCCATTGGGCACATCCATATAGGGATCTCCGTACAAGCAAACTGTCTTGAATTCAAAAAAATTCAGCAATGTCATCAACACCCGTAGATCCTTTTTGTAAGTATAGTCCGATTTTGTGATTGGAAAACTCACAGGCTTTTCAATGTGTCAATAGAATTTGGCAATGACAGGGTCCTCTTTTTGTGCTGTGATCAAATCTGCATACAGGGTTTCATTACTCCACTGAGCAGTTGAGAGTTCACTGTTGGGATGAGTTTGAGACCTAGTGACAGCAGTGACTTGGATTTTACCCAGCAGGGATTCCAGATCTATGAAATCCCCCTGCAGAGCTCCAACTTTGGCCAACTGGTCAGCCAGGTAATTCCAGTCTTATTTTGGAATTATCTCATATTTCTTTCCAATATATGGTCACCCCATTAGAGGTCACCGGATCATCAACCAACTGGATTAGTTTGCAATGTTATAATTGTTGTTGGCACACAGCATACTTCAATTCTTTCAATTAATCAGGATATCCACAAACCCATTTCAGACATAGTCAGAGTCAGTGATTTTCACCAGTTCTTTGAGTTTGTGGTGTACAGCAGTGAGGATAGCTTGATGAACAGCCATCAACTCGGCAAACTGACTACTTCTGGGTCCTATTTTGTAATGAGCAGATGGCCATAGGGCATCATACACCAAGACATTCACAATGCCACCCACTAGCTCTTTATCCCCATTGCTGCCAAAATGGTAGGAGCACCCGTCCACATAAACAGTGCGTATACCCTGGCAAGTGACTTCTTCATAGACTTTGTGTGGGGATATTAGGTACGCCTCCATATTGTGTTTGGTCCTTAGACTTCTGCCCTCGAGACAGTTTTATCGAGCACAATCAGGCAAGTCAGCCAATCATTGCGCTAGAGGGCTCTTCTTATTTTGACCATATCTGACCTCCAAAGGAAAGCCTTGCATGGACAGAATCCAGGAAGTGTTTCTAGAATTACATACATTCCTTTCCCGGCCATATCCTGTAACTTTGGGGTGAGTTTGGGTATTAAGAAGTTCACTCTGGTCTTACACCACTGTGCCTTCTGAAAGGACAGTATCTTTGCCAACCCTTGATCGATGTCGGGAAGTGACCTTCTTGACATGTGGACCCATTTGTTTAACTCCATCAGTCTGGGGTTGCTTGTGTTTACATTCAGAGGGCACCTGGCCTAGCAGTGCGGGCCTGGCTGCTCCCATTGATGGCAGTATCTGACTGATTGGCATATGGCTGGACTCCTTTTCCAATGGTGCAGACAGGTTAATAAACGGCAGTGTGGAAGGTTGGCCTGAGAAGTGCCAGTGGTACAGATTAATTCAAAACCTTCCATAAAATACTTTTTTTGGTTATAGTTTGTCTCACTATGTGAGAGAGGGTATGCCCAGACGTGGGTCGCTTGCTTGTTGCACAATAGGGAACCAAGATGCACCTCACTGATGAGGCCCAATGAAGCCAAAACAGGTCTGGGATTGCTTGTGTTTCTGTGCAGAAGGGACCTGGCCTAGCAGTTTGTGCTGGGCTGCTCCCATTGGTGACAGATTTGCATATGGCTGGACCCCTTCTTCAATGGCCAGGGAAAGGCCCTGTTTGCCTCAAGAAGTGCCCATACCCCATGGACCAGCGAGACGGCAGGAGCCTGTCTCCTTCGTTGTCTACAGCAGCTGACTTCAGCTGCATACCCTGACCTCCCCCACGGCTGCTTCATGGCATTGAGGCTGAATCCCCTACTTCGTGTCTGTATTTAATACTGATCTGCATCTACAGCATCCTTACAGGCTCATCAGTAAGTCCTGAGCTGACCAACCTTCATTTACAGTATTAACAACATCCTCCAACCTGCATCCATCCTAACAAGCGCTGCCTGGGTCAAAATGGCGGGCACATCGTGGCACGAAAGCGATGCTGCTTTTGGTGGCTAAGCAACCAGCCCACTTTTTGCCCAAACCACGGCACTGGCAGGCGGAAGCCGGCAGGGGGAGAAGGCCAGGGAAAAGACCCTGTTTGCCTCCTGCTCGCCGCATTGATGAGCGTTTATACCTTCTGACTGGGTAAACCCACACCTGACCATTACTTTCTGCAATGTCTTCATCTACCCTCTGATGCCATCTGTGGCATGCACTTGATGGCCACATGCTCTCATGCGCTATACTGAGCTCACATGAACTCCCAATCCATGTCTAATCAGCAACCATCCACCTGACACTCCCCTACCTGCCCACGCACTATAAAATTTGTACTCGTAGCCAAGCGATAAAGTAACTATAATGTCTCTCAACATATCCTAGTCAGATCCCCTGGTTACCACTGTGCCCCACAGTGCATTATGACGGATTGTTGTATGCATAAGTATCCGACAAGTGCATATATGCCTCTGTTAATGGTTTATTGCCGACGCATTCACGGTTCCTGTTTGGACTGTTTGAAGGGTGCATCTATGTTAATCACCTCCTTGCACCTAAATCAATCTGCATTCATGTCTAATTGTCCATGGTACCCTGTTCTAACTAGCCCACTGCATTTTGCATGCATTTGAGTCTAGCTTAACTAGTCTACTGTGTTTTGTGAGCTTTTGATTCTGCCCCAAGTAGCCCACTGTATTTCATATGTGTATGAACTGATCTGAACTAGCCCACTGTATTTCATATGTTTATGAACTGATCTGAACTAGCCCACTGCATTTCATGCATATCTAAACTAGCCTATTGCATTGCATGTGTTTCTGAACTGATGTGAACTAGCCTATTGCATTTCATGTGTGTTTTAACTGATCTGAACTAGGTCACTGCATTTCATGCATTTTTTAACTGATCTGAACTAGCCCACTGCATTTCATATGTTTTTGAACTGATCTGAACCAGTCCACTGCATTTCATATGTTTATGAACTGATCTGAACTAGCCCACTGCATTTCATATGTTTATGAACTGATCTGATCTAGCCCACTGCATTTCATGTGTTTTTGAACTGATCTGAACTAGCCCACTGCAATTCATGTGTTTTGGAATCTAAATGAACTAGCCCACTGCATGCTAGTACCTGCATAGCTAATATGGACATAGCCAACTAAAAGGGAACTAGTCCATTGCCTGCTATCCTAACAAACCTATTCTACCAAAGCACAAACTGTTATACTGCTGGCCAAGTGAATTAGCCTATACAACTAGAACGCAAATCACTCACGCTACCTTCTGTAGGGTATTTTGTGTAGATTTGGGGCCTGGCGGTATTTTCTTACCGGCAAAAATAATGGTAATTTGGCAATGACTACTCCTTGCATTTAGATTGGGTTTGGCTTTATAGTGGTATACATTTTGTTGGTGGTATTTTGGTGAGCATTATTTCTTTGTTTTATTTGTGGCCCCAACATACAAACCCCCCTTCTTTTGTTTAGACTGTTTGTGTGATCTCTAGAGGCCTCAGACATACATTATTCAGAAACACCACATTTTCATATAGAGGGCCACCTATGGCTGTTATCACTGATTTATCTACACCAGTGAACTATGTTTCCATAAAGTATTCACAATAACATGTGATATTATCACTAATTTATTTACATTAGTGAGATTATGTTTCCATAGGCCTCTTTTTGCTGATTCATGTACGCTCAGCAAGAACTATTGTATTATATTCCACTCAGAAATCATACACACATACACTGAGTGGAATCACGCACACAGCTATTTATAATGGCTAAGTCTAACTTTTAGACAACTTATTATTTTTGTTGTTTTATCTATATGGGAAAAATGACAAATGCACTACCTCAAAATCTTCCCCATATCACAAGTGCTATTCCAGATGCACTAAGAAAAGAGAAAGACAAAAACACAATACACGTCTGCCTTCATGTATTTTTGTGTTTTATAAACAGTTGCATTTCAGAACACCATCTTACCCTTGTTTTTTTTACAGAAATAAACAGAAAAATGTACAGCAGCAGAACGAGATTCACTTTGCATCATCTGTAACAAAGAGAAAAAGGAAAACATGCAGCAAAAGATCAATATTCATTTTGCAATAACATAAAGTGTCAATTAAACACAGGGGATTCCTTTTTTTTCTACTCTGCCTGCCTGATATATATTAGGTCATTCGTACAGCAGTCACAATAATCTCCATTCACTTTGATAATTACCAGTTATCTGTAGTTCTCTCACACGCGATCTCCCTTGGCTTGTGGCCTCTGATGAATGGGCCCGGGGTTTTCTTTTTAAAGCGCACAGCGAAAACATGCAGTTCAATCTGCAATCTGCAGTTCTCAAGCCGGTGCCCAGTGACCAGGAACCCCCAGTCTCTGAAGGTCAACAGTGCAGCTGGAACGACTCCTCCCAGCAGCTCCGCAAAAGTGAACTAACTATAATTATGTCAGAGCTCGTCCAGCAAAGCTCTGTTGCTTACGCAGCCTGTCTTCAGATATACTTCCCTCCAGTCATATTAACAGAAAGTGTATTAGGTTGCCACCCCTGTTTCACAAACAATGGGATCTTCATACTGTAATAACTGTTTCTGTTTCTGTTTCCTGCTGCCTTTCCGTCCTTCACATTTCAGTGCAGCCCAAGAAAATCAGAGAAAAATGCATGTTTAAAAATGACTCTCAGAGCACATCTCTTCTGCCTTTCTTTCCACATGGACAACACATTATAATGTTAATGAGTTAGAACTAATGTTAGTATTGGTTAATTAAGTCAGTCAATTATATAGCTAATGTGTTCTCCTGTGAATGTGGCATTTCAAGTGAGAGAAGAGAAAAAAAATTCTATTATGCTTTTAAATATGTAACCTGTCTCCATTTGCATATCCATACGTTACACTGACATCTGGCTGGCTATATGTGTGCCACATTATAGCAATAATGTGATCCCATGCAGTGGTGCTGCACTCCAAAATACAATAAATTACACTACATACCCTCCTTTTTCTGAGAATTTGGCAATGGTCCATGCCACAATTGGAAGAAACTCAACTTGCTCCTTTTCTTAAAATGCATGCTTGTTGGGATATCTTTCATTCCCTGTTGTAGCTAATATCATGAGCAACATCTTCACCTTTACAGACAAAACAATTAACCATCCTCCCATTATAAGCATTATAACAGCTAAACCCACCATAGAACGCTCCCCCCAAGTTCCCCAATTAAACCTTTCCACTTCTATTATACCCAGGTTACTGACTGTGATATTGTTTTTTCTTAAATTCATTTTCACTACATGCTTTTCTTTATGATTCAATAAGAACTCCACATCCGGGTCTATTGGAAATGTATCCCTTTTGAAAAAATTCAATATTTCATACTTGGCTTTCTCAAATATCGTTTGTAATGTGAAATAATGTTAAACCTCCAATTGAAACAATTGTGTCCTTCGGAACCTGTAAGTAAAACACATTATATTTCACCTGTTTGACGATACATGTTCCATGATTTAAATGAACCACTGTTAGATTCTTCATTCAGGTGCTGACCAACCATTTACCTTTGACCATTTTAGCTTGTGCCACCTATTCACGCCCCATATTGCTAATAACTACTTCACACGCTCCTGATATACTTGGGTCAGATTTCAAACCACAAATAGCGTCTGTAGCATCAGGAACAAACGGTTTACCCGGACACATGTAATTTTGTTCTTTAAATTTTACACAGGTTTCCATATTTGGGATCAAGTAAACCGCAGGCTTCCATGACTGAAATGCCACCACTTCTGGAGTCTTTATCTTAATAAACTTATCTTCTTGTCAAAATCCCACATTGTGCACCCACTTAGTTTGATAAATAGGTTCAGGAGCTATGTATGGGATACATAATAAAAACCCTATTTCCAACCTTTCCAAATCCACATATAAGGGCATTGCATTGCCCATGTCAAATGCAATTTTCACTTGTACCATATCAATCTCCCTTCTGGTCAACCTTTCTTTCATTTGATGAATAATATCCTGTGAAACGAAGTACAATTGTATATGTCCTCGAATCAATTGTGAAATTGCAGTTTGAACTTCTCTCATGTAATTCATCAACAATCTATTAACAGGATTCATTACATTCAAAATTTCATTCAATATTTGGTCATGCTTAATAATCAAATTAGTCGTCCGTTGAATTATTCTCCGGAATCGGTCCACATGGACTCCAGGACTCCATCTTCTCCCGTGTCCTCCGGTCCAGTGAACTCCAAGTCAAAATGTGTTAATTAATAATCTAAATCAAATAGAAAAAAATCAAATTAAGTACATAGAATAATACTAACTTCACCCTTTTACCAAAAATAAAATTATATATATATCCATGTACTTCATGAATCATTTCGCCCTCTTCCTCTCTCCTTCTGAAATTAAGCACATGTTAGAGAGAAAACACACATACATAAAATAGCATTCAACAAAAAATAACTCCATTAATTTCAACCTCCATTTTTATTTTATTAATATATATATATATATATATGTACATCACAGTGTTTGTGTTCCATTACAATAATCATTCACCCCTATTTTATTTCTCTGCCATTGCCCTATGACTAAACTCATTTATTTTCTTTCATGTGTTCAAGTGTCTTTATCTGTTTCTACATGCTCAATTCTTCTTACCTCATGTTTGGGGTGCCATGGCTTAATTTGATTTACATGAACAAACTGTTCTGTTAATGTTTCACCTTCAGTTTTAAAAATGTTGTATACCACGGGAGAGATCTTATCTATAATCCGAAATGGCCCCTGCCAGGCTGCCAGAAATTTGGAATTTTTCTGTTCACCTTTTCCAAAATGAAATTTATACACCTGATCGCCCACACAATACTCTTTCACTGATTTCTTTTTATAATAATATGACTTTGCACTATCAGCAGCTCTTTCTAGATTTCGCTGTACAAAAGCAAATGCATGTTGTAAATGCTTCCTCAGCTCATCCATGTATTCATGAACTGTAGATGCGCTTACTAGTGTCTGCTCATGTGTTCTGTATAGTAGGTGTTGCGGTAACACCATTTTCCTACCTGTCAAAACCTCATGGGGACTAATACCTGTTGCTTTGGCAGGAGTTGATCTGATTGCCATTAGAACCAAAGGTAAACGTAAATCCCAGCTGGAACCTGCTTCTGCCACAAACTTCTTTAATATGTCCACAACAGACCTATTACAGCGTTCAACCCCCCAGAAGAAGCAGCTCGATATGCAATGTGTAATTTTCTTTTCACTCCCAGTATTTGCCATACCTTACTCATTAGAGCGCTTGTGAAATGACTTCCCCTGTCTGATTCTATTCTTTGTGGTAACCCAAATCTTGAAAACACATGATTCACCAGTAATGTAGCTGCTGTTTGCGCACTACAATCTGGTGCAGGAATACACGCAATCAATTTTGACATCAAAAACACCACACTCATAATATAACAGTTCCCCCTGCTCGACCTCTTTACAGGCCCTACATAGTCTATTTGCAAATCTGACCATGGAAGAGTTAAGCCTCTTTTCATTAATGGGGCTCTATGCATTGGTGAAGCGGGTTTAAATTGGGCAATACTAGACATCCTCTAGTATATAATTCCACATCCTGGGACATATGTGGCCAGTAAGCATAATCTTTAAGTATCTCCAATGTTTTTTGTGAACCTCTGTGGCCTGCAGTTATCGTACCATGTGCATGGTTTAGCATTAGCCCTCTGAATGAAAGGGGCACCACCCACTGTATTTGTCCTGTTATGGACTCTCTAATCAAGAGCCCATCATGTAGTCTAATTTATTTCTTATTCTTTAATAGTACCCTCAACTCTTCTTCTCCCACACAATCAATTTCTTTTAAAGGGTTTTGTTCAGGGTCTATTAAATGATTATAATATATTCCCAAAATTGGATCATCCTTTTGTGCCTTAATCAGATCTTGATCTGGTGTATCGTAACTCCATTGTACTACTGGTTGATCCACCTCTTTTGGCGCTTTAGAGCGTGTTACTGCATCAATTTGTATTTCACCAAGTAAATGTTCAATAGGTAGCAACTCTCCCATCACAGCCCCAATTTTAGCCAGGTGATCTGCCTTATCATTCCCCTCCTTATCCTCTACTGGAGTTTTTAAATGTCCACGAATTTTCCTCCAGTATATTGTCAAATCATTCTCTGACACCAATTTGTCTATGGCTTGTATCATTTTTCCATGTTTAAGTGGCTTTTTGTTGTTTGTTATCATGCCTCTCGCTTTCCACCTAGGTAAATATTCCACAAAGCTATTTTGTCCATAGTCAGAATCACTCACCAGGACAATTTAACTAAATTTATTATCAACTGCAGTATCAATTGCTTTATAAATGGCTGCCAATTCCGCTACTTGACTGCTCCTAGCTCCAATTCTCATCCCTATACTGGGGACGCCTTCACATTTCACCCAGGCATTTCCTATTCCTGACACTAATTGTTCATTACTGTCATTTTCAATGTGAAAAGCACAACCATCAACATATACAGTTGGCAAATCCTTGCATGTCTTTTCATCAAAAGCTTTGTATGGTGATTGCTCAAAATCCTGTAAACTAGATTCCACTTCTACTTCGCTTGATACATGTTCAGCTGCACAGTCATGTAGATCTGATAAACCTTGAGCAACTGGGCTTTTTTTATTTTGGCCATATCTCACTTCTACAGGAAAACCCTGCAATGCCAGCGTCCATGAAGTGATTCTGGACTGTGCTAGATTACCTGACCTAATTCTTTTACTCTCTAAAAACTGCAAAGGTTGATGATTTGCCTCAATAATCACCTTTTCTCCCTCAACAATGGGGCTGAAATGTTGTAATGCCCACACAGTGGTCAATAGGGCCTTTTCACATTCATTGAATTTAATTTCAACTTGAGAAAACGCCTTCAAATCATGTTTTTGTGATAACACTGCTGACATACAATGTTCAGAGAACCCTATTTCTATAAAGAAATCCCTATCCTTTATGGGGTATGCTAAACATGGTGCCTTTACAAGACATTCTTTTAATTTAGCCACTGCCTCAAACTGCTCTTTTTCCCACTTCCAGGGTGTATTCAGCTTTAGCAGTTTAGTCAATGGTTGAGTAATTTCAGCATAATTTTCAATTAACTTCCTGTTATAGCCTGTCATTCCTAATAAACCTTTTACCCCTTTCACATTTTTAGGGTCTCTTAGTTTTTGTATGGCTTCTATTTTCTTCTTTTGTGGGTTTAGTCCATGTTCAGTCACTTCATGGCCTAGAAAATGCACTATTTTCTTGCACCATTGTGCTTTTTGTAAAGATACTTTGGCGCCTGCTTTCTGCAATTGGCCAAGAACTTGTCTTATTTCATCAAAGTGGTTTTTCAACCTCTCATTCTTTATTAGGACATCATCCACATAAACTATGGTACCTCTTTCCGCTGCATCAGGCATGGCCTTTCTCAAAAATATTCCAAATTCACTCCCACTATTGACATACCCAAATGGAACTCTAACCCATGCGTATTGAGTCTCATCAATTGAAAATAAAAATTAATTCTGAATCTCCTCTGCCAATGGCACGCACCAATATCCAGAGGTGAGATCTAATGTGGTAAACACTTTTGAACCATGTACCTGAGCTAGGCCTTGATCAATGAATGGCAGTGGCCATCTGGATACTGGCACTCTTTTATTTAACTCCCTCAAATCTGCACATAGCCGCCATTGACCATTTGGCTTCAACACACCTAAAATAGGTGTGTTGGATGTGCTATGAATAGGCCTGATAATTCCCAGAGACTCCAAATTTTTAATAATCTCTGCCAATGACTAAACATGCCAGTGGTAATCTATACTGACGCACAAATACTGGGCTTCTACTACACCCCTCTGGTAGCGTGGCCACATGTAAATCAGTTAAACCGCAATCATAAGCGTCTTTTGCAAATACATCTTTAAACTCCATAAATATATCACTCAGTTCATTTCTATCCTCATCGCTGTCACACCATTCGGTGATAAAATCTGCTTCTTCCAGTAGAGGAATCTCTGTGCTTTCCTCTAACTGTGTGGCTGTGTCTCTCTGTAAAGCTGCCACTTTTAAATATTTTGGCATATCAGCTTCCACTTCAATGGACTGATTTTCTGTTTCATTTTCATTTAAGTTTATGTTATGCAATCCTCTTGATGACAGCACACTGTCTCATTTGAATCATAAGGGTACACAGAATGAATTCTAAATACTCCTTTGGGCTGAGAGTCCAGGTATTCTGGCAACTCACCCCTGGCATCCACATACTTTTCAGGGATATTTCCAATCACCATGTTATTTAGATCTGCAGTATAATGTGATTTTTGTATGGCCATTCCTAATGAGGAGTTTTCCTCTAAATGAATATCTTGACAACCTTTATTATTCACCATAATTTTTACAGACCCTTCACCTATATCTATCAATGGAATGTATTCATAATCCAGGCCTTGCTGTTTTATGGATTCATTTAAGCACACAAATGCATCAGAATCTTTCATCTGCTGTCCATTTTTGCATTTCAGTGTTATTGCAACCTGTTTGGTGAATGCAGGGATAATAGTATCCTTCCTCAGCTGTAATTCAATTGCATATGGGACTAGCTGTGCGCAATGATAAGCTCTTCTTTTATCTTCAAATTCAGGTGCCGGCCCACCTAGGCGTGACCATATTTTTTGATTAAGGAAATCTAACACCATACACATTCTGTGCATTATATCATTGCCCATGTAAAAGTCATTGGGCCTCATTACGACCCTGGCGGAAATCGAAAAACGATGGCGGAAATGCAATACCGCCATCGAATAGCGCTCGGTGCGATCATGACCCGTCACCGCAAAGTACGATGCCATTAGCGACACCGTAGTGAACGCCAACGCTAACTGCACCAAGCACGCGCGCGCGCGCCATGCCAAACCGTAATTACCACCATGGCGCAACGGTACGCGAATTCCGACCCTAGCGGACATGCACCTAACGCCATCAAGCACGGCGGAAAGTACCATTCCGCCATGGTGAGAAGTACGGCATCGCGAATCAACCGTAAACGGCCCTACTGAGTGCCTGTACACCGCTCCCTGGCCACATTGTACAACCCCCCGTAGGTGCAATGAAGTCACACAATGCAACCAGTGAAATGTACAAGTCATCCATGCCTGCCAACGAACAAATGAATCTCAAGAGTGCCCAATGGGAGCTGCAGGGCACAGATGGCACGAATACAGAAGCTATACAAATGGACATGACCTCAGTCTCCCACCAAGAAACGCACGCAAACACAGGCACCTGTGACCAGCAATATTCCGATAATCACATCATTCCACCAATCCAACTGGCTGACCGGCATCTGTTACACAAAAGCTAATCCCCCGCCCCTGAGCATGACATCATCAAAACAGTCATAATGGCAGCCCTTATCCCTGACCTCACTGGGCTCCGTAGGCAAACGCGCCCAGCACAGTACCACGCAACTATACTCCGAAGCTGGAACCCAATGCAGATCTCCTCACAATACATCGCTCCCCAAATAGGAATATGCCACATCACTCGCAAAGAAGAACGCTACACGGTTCATATCAGAATAGAAATTTAATGCACAACAAATTCACCAAGCCCATACAGCCATTAGGCCATGAACTCCAAAATATATTTCATAATCGTGGGCTGCATCCGCAATAAATGACCAGCTACTTCTTGTGTGACGCCCTGTTCCTTCATGGTACACAGGGGCTACATTCCCGTACGAAAAGGCAACATGGAAGCGCCTAGAACCGCAGGGCCGTCCCAATAGGGAGGCACTAGTCCAGCTGAAAGGCCGAAATGTTGCTCCTAGCCACTAGTACTGCGTAAGGGCATGTGGCCCATTGGCGATCGTCCCATAAGATCGTAATGCTGCTCCACTGATTAACACGAAGCAGCAGGTGTCGGGAGTAAAATCCATCTGCAGGAGTGGCATACAGATGGCAGTGGCAAAATGGGAGGAGATACCTGTCAACCAAATGAAATGAAAAAGAATAGTATGGCCATCAGAACTACATTTGAATTACTCACTTCAATGATCACACCAAATCCACAGCCATATGCATGCTAGCCCACTCCAAAGGATCATCACCACCCAAAAACCACTTGCGAATCATAACTATCTATATCGAGGTGAAAACACTATCACAAACGAGTGTACCTGTGCATGCGTCTGTTAAAACAGAATCCATCAGATGGGATTGGTAACGTGCATAGACACAAGTGTCTGAAGGCGCGTCGAGACAGGGAGGGCTCAACAAGGCCAGATAGACGATGGCCCCACTATGGCAGCCCTGCATCACATAGCGCAGGGGAGGCGGATAGATACCAAGAAGCCCTGTACATGGCAAACTCTGTATCAAATCATCTGTCCATGCATCCATACATCATACCCTCATCCCGTAA